>NC_068355.1:86754718-87102218 GCF_020536995.1 Dreissena polymorpha | reverse complement strand
GACTAAGTGTATCATGACTCTTACTGTCAGGGGGGTATAGATGTTCTTCTGTCCACCATTTTGTCCGTCTTTCCGTCCGTCCGTTTGATGTGTGTGTCGTGCGAAACTCAGAAAGCATGACTACAAATCATATGACACACTTTATTAACATGCATGTGAACTTGCGAACGAAGTAAAACGGGGTAAAACTGGAATCACCACGGACATGTTAACGTCTGTATTTCCTGTCCGTCTGTGTGTCCCACAGTCCGTCGATCTGTATGTCTGTTTTTACAAACTTAGTCGAAGGTTTCCTTCTCTTATCAACGTGAAAAATTGACTATTGCGGCATATTTCTTATGATATCAGGTTGTGCATGGGGAATTGTATCATCTTACGTATAAATAAAAAACATTTATCTTCTTTAAAAACCGCTGGTTAGTATTTGGCATAAAACAATTTGAAGTGATCCTCCATATACTGTGCCCCTGTGGTAAAAATGGCCACGGCCATTGGGTAAAACTCTTGTCATATACTACAACATGGGGCGTTAGTTGGTATTCTACATCACTATTGTGACGAACTCTACTTTTAGCTTGTGACACGTGTATTTCAAAACGTATTGCTGCTGCGATTATGCAATTTTACGAACTTTCTTCAACATTAGTGGATTTTTAAGACAAAGGTAGAATATGGGGTTATCCGTGCCCAACGGACTTACGCCAAGTAACGTCTTTGTTATTACCTAAACACTTTTTTTTTATTTTAAAGCTAAAGATCAAGTTCCCGGATTCAATTTGAGAGTCGTCCTCAAAGAAATAAATGCGAAACAGAAAGATGGGAATTTGTCACAAAAATTAGGATCTGTAACAAATGTAAGTTGCTTTCCTCATTATCTAATCATACAGTTCTTCTTGAAGTTGCGCCGCCTATATTATTCTTTTGTTCATATCGATCACATATTGTGATTTTAATTAAATGAAAAGTGAAATTTTTATTTTCGTATATTTTGTCACTTCCAAGACTCATAATATGTTTTAACAGTACAAGAAAGTTTTCTTCAAAAGTCTGTGCACCCTAATATAGAGCACCGGTTGCATATCGTGCATCTCACATATATACTCTTTATAAAGAACTAAATTCCGATGATATTAAAGGGGCCTTTTCACAGATTTTGGCATTTTTTAACTTATTCATTAAATGCTTTATATTGATAAATGTAAACATTGGATCGTAAAAGCTCCAGTAAAAAATCAAGAATAAAATTTAAAAAAGGAAAAGAACATTGCCCGGAGCAGGTTTCGAACCAGTGACCCCTGGAGTCCTGCCAGAGTCCTGAAGTAAAAACGCTTAAGCCTACTGAGCTATTCCGCCGAGTACACATACTTGACGTATTTTATACCTTATATAAGCAATCTTCGTAGTTTCACAAAATTTAACGACAAAAACAGAACTCTCCAAAT
Source organism: Dreissena polymorpha (assembly GCF_020536995.1). Lineage (NCBI taxonomy): Eukaryota > Metazoa > Mollusca > Bivalvia > Myida > Dreissenidae > Dreissena > Dreissena polymorpha. The sequence continues at coordinate 87,100,776 of NC_068355.1, read as the reverse complement.
TATTCAATCGTTTCGCGTTGCAACGCTTTATAATTTTTAGGTTTTAAAATCGTCAAAAGATGCATATAATGGCTATATTAGACCATGGTAAATGTTCAGTATTACTGTTTCCTCACAAATATCATAACTAAAACGAAAATGTGCGAATCTGAAACAACTTTTTTCAATTTTGTCAATTTACCAAAGCGTGAAAAGATCCCTTTAAATCAAAGACAATGAATACATACCATAAATCATGTAAACATTTAAAACACTTTTAGACTGAATTTAAATGATCTCATGCACTAGTAAATGTCGGTTTCGCTTTTTCTGAAGTTTTAAAGATTATTCTCGCTTGATATTTATAAGTGCAAACTTATGTATATTGCATATGGGTTTTTTTTCTCTACTGAAGAATTGTCTCTATAACATGTATATAGGCTTATTGAATATTGTGATGTAAATGTCATTTTCTTTTTTGCAGGAAAAGATTGCAGCACGGCTGATGCATTTTGCTATTGTTCCTCTTCTGGCATATCATGACGATCATCATAATGAGCAAGTTCCTTAACTAGTTATCAATCACATTTCACCTTTCATCTTTAAACAATGAGTACTTTTTATATAGTGAACATAAGCTGTATCGTATATGTAAATTCAAATTTATGACGTCATCTGGAGCGTTGCGCGCTTGAGGAACAACGCTGTATTCTTTTATTGTCCACCATACCTCATCTGTCATTTTACTATAAATATCAGTAGAAAAAAATCATTATGTATTTATGAAAAAGTGCGTAAAATACTACCATAAAATTTGATATGCAGATCAGATTTATCCTTGATATATTCTTATATCCGTCTCTATATTTGTCCCTGTCTACCCTGTCTTCCTACTAAAGAACTATAATATATAGATATTATATAAAATATGAATACGGTATAATCAAATTAATATGCGGGTCAAAAGGGAATATAATGCGCGACGTATTATGTAATAGTAAGTAAAAGGTCAGATGACGGACAGTGAAACCAACACTTAATATAGCAAAATCTGTACAACTATGTATTTGTGTTTATCAACGATACATGTTTAAATACGAAAAACACAACCTTAACATTAAGAAGGCAGTGAAACATGGACGCGGGGTGGGAGTACAACAATACACGCATTTATTTATAGAGGCATACATTATGGTTTTGCACACTCTTTAGGTTATATAGATAGCCATAAACTTTTAGACTTGCGGATGTTAATACGAATTATTCTCCTGATAATATTTTTGTAGCTTTTATTGTTCATATATTTACATCACTGTCGCTGCCTTGTTACTATTGTCTTTCTCCGTTTGCTCTCGTTAACGTTTGAGAGGCATCATTTCATACACAGATCTGGGTCTAAGTCATTGTATTACAAAGAGGCATAGCCTTCTTTACTTTAAAAAACAACTGATTGTGTTCGTCAAACTTTAAATAAATTCCTCACAATACACTTGTACAATTCCAAACCACGTCTTACAATTAATATATTCGAGCAAACTATTGCATAATCATTGATGTAAAAAAAGGTGTGCATATGTCATTCAGTTTGTTATGCCTCACTTCGAAGAATGTGGCATATGGCAGTGGCACATTTTGACTGTCTCTATGTCCATGTTTGTGCAAAACGTCCTCCCTTAGTTATAATTGTGCCGTATATTGATGGACTGTAAAATAATTTGTCACTAATTTCAACCATTTGAAGACGAAATTTTGGGTGAACTCGAGCATTTTCTTTGCTAAAAGGTCAAGTTCATACGTAGTGTTCAAATGTAAATTGGCCATATAACAGCTCAACAAATTCTTTCTCAGCCATGCATTTGCTAAATATTGATGAATTATATAACTTGGCACATGCAATCACCCATAAGACCACTAGTCGCATGTAACACTTTATTCCTTTCCTCTAACGTCATGGTCACACTTCTCTCTTGTCAAACTTGGCCATAGAACAGCTTGGTAGGATTGTAACTTTGTCATTCAGCGTGCTATTTTGTGGAATACCTGTCTGTCTCTCTACTTCAGAGTTCAAGGTAAAACTCATTGATTAAAGATCGAACTCGGCCTTAAACATCTTAGCCTGGCTTTCACTTTGCCATTCATCATGCTATCATAACAGGCCGCATATTACGACACTGAGATGACGGATTGTAGTGTGTACCCCCTTCCCCGCGTCTCATTACCTCCACTGTCAACGTCAAGCATATATATAAAAAGGCCATAAACAACTTTTTTGAAACAAAAACAGAGTGTTAACAGAAATATTGAATGTGGTGGGAGCATCCGTGTCGTGAGTGCACTCGTCTTGTTTTCAATATAATTAATATTGTAATTAAATGCGTTTCAGGAAATACTACTTTATTTCGCCTTATCTTGAGAATGGAGATCTGTTCGAAGCTATCGCACATGACAGACTATATTCGTCTGCTGTTAAACTAAATTGGGAAATCCGGATAAAGATCATGTACCAGATTGCTTGTGGAATAGACTTTATGCACACCGGCAATAAATTCAGGTTGGTCATTTTTAGTTTTTATCCTTTATATTTACATGACGCATGGCATAAATTTACCTTTTTGTATAAGCTCACCTAAGCACAACGTGCTTATAGTAAGCTTTTGAATGTTGTCTTTGTCACTCGACATCGTGGCCCATGCATCGTTAACATGTACCTCGTTCATTTACAATTTGCAGGTCAAATTTCTTTCTCAATGTGCATAACAATTGGGGAGTCGATTTTCCAAGTGATCTCTAAGCAGAGCGAAAAACCAAGACTCATTCTTTAAAAAAACATGGTCAAACCGATAAATAGAAAAAGAAGCTTGTTAAGACTCAATAAGCCACAGCAACAGCTAAAACTGAATAGGTTGGTTGGTCAAACAATTTGCCGCAATCATATCTTCGAATTCGTTCATGTGGAATCATGAACTAGGTTGAACTTAGCGCACACGTTCATGACCAACCTAGAGGGTATATAATTCGCTTACTCATCATGGCACTTGATACAATCATGTGCTGCGATTACACATGCTTAAAAGCAAGTGACCAAAATGCCTGTACGACAGAACACAGTAAATACCATCAAACGCTTTGGAACGGTCAATCCAATTTATCCGGTTTATAACTATAAAAAGGCTGACCTTATAGAGGTCACATAGGTCACATATATTCCCCAAACTTTATTAAGCGTAATCGGAACATCTTTCCCAATGATATCTTCTAAGATTTTGCAACTATGTCATGTGGATCGAACACTGTGTCACTTTTTTAAGTGGCTAAGGGTAAGCGTAAGACACTCAAGAATGCACATTTATTGATTATTATAAGGACATAACACCATCGCATTGTTTTTGAGTTTGTAACTAGTTCATTAGGGATCAATGACAAAGAAATCATGACATATTGAATACTCAGTTATGTGGGGTCAATAACTTGTTGACTACAGTGTCAATGTTATTTGAAAATTTAAACACGCACAGACTTATGAGTGTCTTTTGCTCCTTTTGCTTGTGAATTATGGCAAAAAACAAATATGTTCATTAATTTATGCAGGGGAACAATATTACACATGGATATTAAATCAAAGAACGTTGTTTTGGATGCCAAATTCAACGCTAGATTGATTGATTTTGGCCTGGCACGAGAGTTGAAAGAAGGCGATGAAAAGTTGTTGTTGACAGCCTTACCTGTTGGAACACCTGGGTACTTTCCGACTGTTAGACATAATTTACTAACAAAACAACATGACTTTCACAACTTCGGAGTAGGTAAGTAGCATTAATGATTTAAGCATAAACATGCATAATAACTTAAATCTTAAATAAATTTTGTATAAAAATATAGTTATTAAGTCGACTTGATCGACTGTTATTGCCTTTGAAAGAATGCTCGTATTTATACATGAAGGGATAACGTAAATAAAGGAGAAACAATGTTTTTAAATACATCACTTTGTTAATAAATTGTCACCCACAGTCATCATTCAATGTTCGTAATAAGTATAAGTATTTAATAATGCTAAATGCTAAATTGCGAGGATCAATTTATATGATATAATAAATGGATGTTAATATGATTACCTTCAGTTTTGCGCGAGTTGTTGACAGGTCTTGAACCATCTGAAAAGGAAGAGGGGGTTGACTTTCGAAATTGGCACAAGAGTTTAATATTAAGAAAGAAAAAAACAGGTAAATTGTGTACGACTTCATAAACTAAAAGGGACTTGTACTCGGCTTTTCATAATTTTGAAATGAATTTACTGAAAAACTTGGGTACTTGTATTAGTTTTAAATTATTTTAATAACTATTTCTAAAATACGTCAATACATTTTCGACTGGAATATAAACACTATTTGGAAAGTGTAAATCTCTTAAATAAGAGTTGTTCTTATAATTTATTGTATTATGTGTTTAGTTCTATGTGAATATTTTACGCTACATGTTGTTTTAATATATACGTTTTTAATATTTAGTTATTGTTCAAAACATGCACACATGGCTATTGTTGCATATATATAAACAATGCAGCCGCATAAAAAAATTCTTAAATAAGCATTCGTGTAAATTCTTATGATTTTCAAATGTCGTTTAGTTGTATATGCGTTAATGGTTGGTTATTGCTGGCGGGTCGTTTTTTTGTAGGAAAGTGTTTGGAATAATATCGATATTGACGAGGCCGTTGATGAAATTGCTGAAATATCTGTCCTTTGCACGAAAAGCGTAAACGAAGATCTTGAAACAATTGATTTAAAGAGCATCACATCTAAATTCAAGGTGCGTGTTTTAACAAACTTGCGGATGTTCTAATATTAGCATCATACTGTGCATTCAAAGCTCAATAATGAACACTCGTTGTTTCAAATTCCTGTTCCGTAGTCCCTACTACAAAACATATGTACTTATGTCTGGTTGTATGTATGATTTTTATGGATGTTTATTGGTTTGTCAGTTTTTCCAATTATTTTGAGTAAATCTGTCTTTTTGCAGTCGGTGGAATTGATTAGTTTGATGTTGTTGTTTTTCATCTACGAAATTTATAACACCTATAAATAAATTAAACTAATACATGTAAATTTCTTCTTCGGTAACCACAATAATCAGTGGATGTATTTTTAAGGCCATGCTTAGAAACAAATCTCTTTGGGACGCAACAGATGGCGATCGCTGTGAAATATGCTTGGTGAATAAACACTTAAAAGGTACGTTCGATTTAAATACAGCTGTTTAGTTTTAAATTGTTTTGTTTTTAAAAATGAGAACGTTTTCCGTTTTGGCATAACTTTACTTTAAGATAGAATAGCTAATGATTTTATTACAGTTAGTTTTGATGGACATGATTTAACACGCGAGTCTCAGGCAAGTTGCGCACGTAAGATCCGCACCTGCTGCTCCTGTATGAGGAACTCTTACATCAACCCAGTCAAGTGTCACACGTGTGGGCAAACCATTGAACCGGTTATAAGTATGATTTTCCTATGTTTCCATTCAAAACAATACATGTATGTTTTATTTCGCTCATATTGTCACATTTTTATTTCGGGAGTTTCTTTATTTCGGTATGGAAGATAACGATACGTGTGTGTTAATGTTTCGGCTATATATAGATCGTATGTTCACAGTCTTTGTTTTTCACTTTTTGAACGCAAATGTAAACATTTTTGCGATGAATCAGTATGCTTAATCGGCTTCAAATTTAGATAGAATGTAATTATTTGTTAACACATCTTTTTCTTGCGAATACGTATCAGTATATTAATATGTTCGCCAAACTTATCAGTTTAATCGCATATCTCTTATAACTGAACTTATTAAAAATACACATTGGTCTTTCGTTTTTGTTTAACGCGATTAGTTTTTTCTTAGATGCAAAATGGGGAGCCTTGCTTCTAGCTGGCTTTGATACAAGAAATGGAAGATTGTTTATTGAAGACATCAATCGATTTAAAGAAGTAATTACCTCGACGGTTCTTCCAGCAATGAGTATCAGGTTTCTGTTAAATTTATATATCACCGTTTATTTCTTATTAATTGCGTGGTTGATATGCATTTGTAGAAATGATATTCGAAGGAAGAACAAACACCTAACTCCCAAACATGCATCTAGTGCTTAACATGTTCTTAATACTTTTTTCACTCATTGTGTTCTTGCAAGAGCTTAATATATTTATATTTTCAAACACGTGCTATTACTTTATTATTTACAAGCCATCAAACAAAACGTGATGCATTTATTTACTAATTGATACTAAAAAGGAAAAATCAGCTTCCATTTCGATTTCATCCCATTAAAACATAAATATTTGGTATGAAAAATCGAAAATATTATTGTATGCGAATTTTCGTATATCCACTGTCAGGACATGTATAATGCTACTAGTACGATGATTTAATGACTTAACTTGCAAAAACATTAATAAGCGCCGTGTTGTAAATATTTTATTGCTGATAATGTATTACACACATAAGTACTTGTTCATTTGTAATTGATTAATTAACGATGTATTTGTACATATATCATTTCCAGTTCGAATTGGTTCCACAGCTTTGCTGTTAGATCCTATGTATTCCTTTGGATTTTTGCAGCCAATACAATATCATCACTGTTGTTCCTGATACAGAAAATGGAACATGCGCCACTGGGCAGATAGATATCGCTTTTGAGAAGCTTCGAGCGATGGATATAACAACATTGCTGTTTGTGTACTCAGGGCACAAAGGGCCACACGATGACTTAGGACAGGAAGATGACAACAGTCTACACATTGGCCCTAATGAATACTTTCCGCTAGCACGGTTAAATGACAAATTGAACACATGGAAAAGAGACAAGCCGCAGTTCAACAAAGTGATTGCCTTTTTTGACTGTTGTTTCCCTGAACAATTGAAATTAGAAAGTCCTCTAAAGCTTATTCAATTCAATCCAACGGCGCGGACGGAAAGGGTAAATGCTTTCCAAAACAAGGGAAGTCCGTTTTTGCAGCTTGTTCTTCAAGCCTTTACGGCAACTGCTAACGGTGGTATATGCATTTATAAAGATTGTGAATGCAGCAAACATCTTCATGGAGATTTTATCACTCTGGATGATTTGTGGAAATATCTAAACGAGCATGATCAAAGAGGTTATTTACATATGCTTAAGCCTCATCTAAATACACAGGACATAAGTTTGTGTGACACTATCTTAGCGTATAATTATAACTTTGAAGTAAAATTTACATTCAAATTAGAGTGGCATGATAAGTTACTAGAAAAAACTGTGCATCCGAGAGATTTCAGAGAATTGAACGAACTCAAACTGATACTAGCTGATGAAGTTATGCGTGAGTATGTCTTTGTAAATGTGTCTTTTTATAAAGTATAATCTTCAAATACGTGCCTGAATTATAGGAGATGATTTGGTTTTTGGTTTGCCTTTGATGCTCCAAAGGTTATTACCAAACATGAATAACACGTTAAAGGACGTAATATTTTAAATAGTTAGATACACCGCTACTGTTTGCATTTCGCAAATTTGACGAAATAGTATTTAGATATAGGAAATTGCTAAATGGCCTTTTTCGAATCTATTGAAAAGGCCACGTAGTAAAGTCCTATGTCTGCAAACGAAATTTCATCAAATTTTACATTTGAAGTATATTATTAAAAATACGAATGTCATAAGTCATATACTTATGAAAATTTCCGGGTTGCCTCGAGTGTCGGATTAATTAAAAAAATCTTTAAATACTAACCCATGTAGAAAATCTATAAAAAGTATTTATTTATTTTTTTAACGCGATACTCTAATGATAGAAAAATCAAAGAATGGTTACAAGATATAGCAGGTAAATGTTAACTGAAGATGATATTTTAAGTTTATGTGTAATATGTCTTTTATCAGCTCAAAGTTTTAGAAAATCTGGATGTTATTACTAACCGTACATATTATTAACTATATAAATACCCAATATATATAGATGTAAATAACACAAGTATTGCAAGTGAATAAATTGTGTGTGACTTTTTTGTTTTTCCAGGGCACGTGCTTGGCATAGATCAAAGCAGCCAGTATCTGAAGTCTAAGTTTGCTGACATAATCAGCATCGAAATATATACTGGACCGAGAACCAAACATATTCAAGAAATTGAAACGCTCGAACAGTTGATGTTAGCATGGACCTCAAAGCGGATTTTGAGATGCACTGCCCGCCTATTGTACAACATAAACGTGGGGAAACCCGTAGGTCGATGCTTAAAGGACGTCCTAGAAATAAGGACTCTGCATCAAACAGCGCTTTACAAATGCAGCCTGACGGTAACAACTCTAATCTTTATAATATCGTAATTTTTATTGTATCAAATGTATAGACATGAAATAGATCTATACCATTTCCATTGTTGGTAATACATCTCCCTTAAACAGTCAAAAACCACAACTTACTAAAAAAAATATTTTAAATTGGATAGTTTTACTAGTAGTAGTTTGTTTTTCATATGAGAGATATTCAAGGTGTTAAAATTTTATATGATTCATTATGATAATTGAAATTCACGTACTATAAAGTTCATACTGGGTTTTAGGACAAACATTTGACGAAGTCAGATCTAGTGAGATATAGAGCAATGGTGGAGAAGCTGGATAAAACTAGCGGATATTTAAAAGAATACTTACACGCCCTGGATATGATTATTCATCACACACAGGAAACCCGGGTAAATTTGCTTCGTGTTTATAAATCAGTTCACAAGTCAACAACATTCACAATGCACGTACATAAATGAATAAGTGTTTCCCAAAGAATTAATAAAAATTTATTTTACTGCATACATAATGGATTCGTGTACAGTTAAAAATAGCAATTAATGGTAGATTTAGCATTACAGTTATAGATCACTTTATTTATAAACGCGCAACGATTCATTATACAAAAAAGCGTATTGTGACAGTAACCAGATGTATTGATTATTTTTTTCGTCAACATTCATCGCAATCTGATCATTGGGAAAACCTAAATAAAGGTTATTTTATGGTTTTAACACATAAGACGTTATTTAGGCCCTGCCTCCAAGCTTTAAATGTGTTGATTGTTACGATCAAAGACGTCATTGAATACCTTGTTCGAATATAGTTATAAGAAAGATCGGCACAGAATAGAAACACAAAGTTTTTATTCAAAAGCTGCGAACTTGTGTAGATACATTGTTCGAATTGAGCTATTATTTTTCTATAATAATTCGATGTCGAATAACAAACGTAATGAATATAGATTCGTTGCAATTTATACTTTTATTACTTTTGATAATGTTTAATGACCACAATTTATAGTTGAACCACTTTTTGTCTTTTGTAGTTTCAAGACAACCGTTTGGACATTACATTTCTTGATTTGCCCAATCGCTTCACCTTGGTCCACATGAGTCTTGTACAGACGACTGGCGTTTAGGAAGTAACACAGCAGTGAAATGGGCCCTTGGACTGACTTCATTTACTCGACGAGTACATGTACTGTTATTTATCATAATGTTGTGTACCTATTTTGCACACGCTTTGTTTGAAAAGCATAGATCATAATGTATCAAATTTATTCATGGTGTTACACCACATTAAGCTAGTCGTAAACATTTAATAGCAGAATGTTTTTGATCCCGAAAATGTTTGTTGAATATAACATGTGTGTTTGTTATAATCATTTTTTTGACGGCTGTTGACTAGCAGTTGACTCCGTGTGGTATTTCTGTATATGGCCCTAATCTTTTGAGGTGAAGGGGGGCATACTGATTTGTCATTGTATGCACATCCGTCTGTTCGTCCATCCGCCCGTCCTTCCATCCGTCATAGTGTGTTGTGTCCTGCGCAATAAAACAAATATTGATACTTAAGGGGAGACACATTGCAAACATATCAACCACCCTGTGAACATGCAACCTTCAATCATTCGGTTCGATTATTATCGACGCAACATTAGTTATGGTCTCATTTTGGCAAACAAAATCACATGTGTTTACTTATGTCGCGTAGCTTTACATGTATGTCTGCTAGAGGCTGACACTTCAACAACATATTATCCAGCACGTAATCTTTCGCATCGGAAATGTTCGAATTATTAAAAAGAATTGCTTCTAGAGGGAAGAACTGTGTAATGAACAATTAACTGTATGTTAACTTGCGTATATGTATATGCGCAAAGGATACTTTTTTACGCAAACGTGATTATGGCCCCTTTTAGCAAACAAGTACGGTATAAAGTCGTCTTGCGCGTTGCTCAACCAGTATTGCTGCTACAGGGCAGTACTATTAAAAAAATATAACCAGCGCGTGAATTTTCGTACTTTCAAAAACTGTTTTATTTTTTTCCGACATTAGCGAGTGTTTCAGACTAAGCAAATGTGGGTACTTTTTTAGTTTAAAGGTTTGATTTAGTATATCTCAACAATCAATTATTGCGGAACAGCTCAACTAATCTGATTTTGTTGGAAATCTCTTTCATTGGTACATAATTGTACGTATTAATATTTCTTTCAGTTAAAAAACCCCTGAAATTATTACATGAATGTTATGTTACAAGAGTTACAATTTCATATAGTTCAGTGTTTACTGGCTTCATATTAGTAATAAGATCCCGCCCAACCGATTACGACATTAGTTGCATTAATTACATGTTCCTCTTACTAGTAAATACGCATACATACATATGAAACAATAGAGAAATGTACTTACACAACACTCATAAATCACCTCCGATAGTACTCAACTTTTCTGTTCATATCGTTTTATTTTATCTTTGTATATAGGAAAGATTAAAAAACGTATTTAGCACCAGAAAACTAGCTTTGTTGTTTTCACTTTGAACCATTGAGCTTGCGCTTCGAATCCTGCAATACTGTTTCATTTTGATATTGTTTTAGTTTCATATGACATAATTATAACTGTGATTTGTGTGCATTATTTCATTTGTTAGTTGTTTCTTACATTAATTGTTAATGGCATCCTTAATTATAACATGTAGAAATTATATTTGGGACAAAAATCTTTGTTATTCTCATTGTATGCATGATGTTCATGGCGCTGACTTATGCTAGTATATTCTTTAAGAGCGTCGATGCCTGTGCTATATTTATAATATCAAATTACACGTTTTAACAGCTTGTATAATAATAAAGTATAATAGAGTTTCATATTATACACATTTATTTAATACAGGTCGATTGAAAAATCGAACACTCGAATATATCATTCAGAAAAATATTTTGTCCAATTATGAAGTTTTGTAAATATATTTGGCTTATTAAGTGGTCGGTCGCTTTCACCAAAATGACACAGATTATAAACCCAAATGACCAAGTTTCAAACTCTTTTAAGAGATCATAAGGATTGATGTGCTAACCATATTTAATGAAGATTGGACAATAAATCTGGCCTCTTACGTGCTCACAATCTTTTTCTTAAATTTGACCTAATGACTTAGTAGTTGACCCCAAATTCCCCAAGTTCAAAGAGACATCATCGAGAAAAATGTTCTGACCATGTTTCAAAATATGAAAATGAATCTTGCCTCCATATTGTTCACAAGCTTTTTCGTATGAGATGTAGTGACGTTACGACCTTGATTTTCACCCCCACTTGAACCAGTTTCGGTCTTCGCCGATTTATTATTGGGGCAAGTATTCTAATCAAATTTTATGAAAATTGGATTATAAATTTGGCGTCTAGATTGTTGAAAAGGAAATTATTGATAACGAACGACGGAGAAAGGTGATTACAAATGCTCACCACGAGAATGATTTGAACATGTCAACTAAAATGTTTATAAAAGTCATGGCCCTTGAAGGATTGAAGAAAAGCATTCGAGGTAAAAAACAGTTTGATGGTAAGCCTCACTTCTTTCTTTCTCATAATTCCTCACAAAACACATAGCGAGTGATTTTCTCTTGACGATTTTTATTTTTTATCCTAAACTTACACATGTTCAACCTCCACAAACAGATCGGACTAGCATTACGCCTAACTCTTATAAAACATCTGCCGTCAAAACGAACTACGAAATGATAAATCCCATGGTTTATGTTTTGAATTAGTTTGTTCCTTGTTATACCTTTGACTGCAAACCATATCGAGTTGACTATGGCCGTATAGCCGCTCACCTGAGACCCGAAGAATTTTAACTATTCTCAGAGGGTGGAGTTCCGAAGAAAAAGTTGTGATGATTAAACATGTTTTCAACACATATTTAAAACTTAAGTTAATGAATGGGGACACCTCTACTGGAACAACACAATTATTCAATTTGTATATCCTGAAAAATAGGCTCAATACGGTTACTTGTGAATTATTTATAAATCACATGGAGAGATTTTAATTACAGCTCATGACATACCATGTGTATTGTAGGATAGGTACACAATTCGAATCAAATAAATCATTTCGTGTTGTTTTACTGGTTGTATAACTCCATAATTTTCTAGAAAAATAAATATAACAATCTGAAGTTATCAAAATAACCAAGTGTCAATCAAGTTCTCATAAATTACCATGACGCCTGGGAGCCAATAACTCCGCCCACGGATCAGATGCTAACGCCGTCGCAAAACATAGACAACGAACAGAATATAAAGAGTAAAAGTTGTTGTTTATGTCAATCTATAAACTTCTTTACTCGAAATATATATAATAGTTCTATATAACCGACTTTGTACAATCACGGTCAATATGCAAACGTGTACATCCTTTTATAAATAATAAATACGATACTTATTTATCTTTTTTTTAATAGAGATATTTCCGTCATTTATAAACGGACTTAAAAATAACAAAAACATCATAAAACAAGTATGCGTCTAATTGACTAATTTCAAGTTATTTACTATTTAAAATTGAACCATGTTCGGATAGGTCTCATTTAACTACAGCAAGATAGTTAATGTCGGGTAATGATGCAAACTGAAAGTGTTAATGTAATATATAAGAACATAACAAATTGCCAATGCCTTAGTTACACTATTTATGTTTTAGTATAGTTGATGAAACTTCAAAAAGTACAACTTCTCAAGACTTGATACACACAGGTATTTGATAAAAATATGATGGAACTCATTCATATTTCGATGACTATTTTAAGCGACCCTTTGATGCAGGCATGGCTCTAATGGAAATGGGGCCTTAGGAACAGTGCTCTCTCCCCCCTCCGCTTAAACGGTTTTGGTGCAAAAAACGGCAGATGTTCCAATTGCTCCCTGCTAGTTTATTTACGTTATTCTCCATTATCCTTCGGTTATGACGTTTCAACTTGATTATCACAATATTTTCTCTAATGCGATAGACCCATTAATGGTTTTGAGACGCTTGTTATGTTATGTAATTTATAATACAGCACATGTGCTTTTCAAAAAGCGTCTTTGTTATAGTTGATTTAAAGCGTCAGGATAATAGTGAGAATATGTGATTTACAATAAATAAATGTGGAAACATTGTTTGATGGCAAGTATACCAACATTCTGTATATTTCTAAATATCTTAACCATGGGAACATTATATTTGGACATGTTTCTTGAGGTACGTAATTCAGCGTGTCTAAAGCATTGTCGTATTAACCATGAACAATTAAGACAACCTGATGGAACACACGAAAGTGATGCCTGTTTTAAGCCATGTAAAGTATTGTGTCAACTGAGTGTGTGCAATTTAATTAATTACAGTGTTGATAGTTGACCTCTATTCCGTTATACAATATATATGTCTACAAGTGACATTTTAAACTAAGCAAATGTCATAAGCTTTCATATTATGAAGTTAAACATGCAGGCAGTTCCATCAATTAAAAAATATATAGCTTCATACACATAGTAGTCTTGAGTAACACATCCTTAGACGGTGAGAAAATACATGCATGTTTTTCGTTGAACTGTTGAACTGCTGAATGTCAATAGTCATTTACAGAAAGATTAAAAAGAAAGATGTCGTTTTTATGTAACGTCTTTATTTTGAAGGCACCATTATTTAATATCAGCATATTTTAATATGACAATTTATTGCACATTGACTTCTTGCCCTTCGCCCCATTTCAACACAGTGCAACAAATCTTACCCCTCAGTGGGGTCTTCGTTCGTACCGGCCGGTGCTCTTGTTTTTGTTTAAATATATTACACGACACGGATTAAAAACGTCAGTATCAGGGTCGATATATCGGAACTTAATTACAATAGGTGCTATATAAAACATGACTGCGTTCTATCAAGTGAGCTAATACACAATGGCGTGTGAGTCATTCAACAATCACTTATTAGACTTATTACTGTATTTAGTTAATTAACTAAATGAAGATAATCTTATCTTATTTTTTCTTTCTACAATTATTTAGTAAACTTTAAAACGATAGAAATGTCTAGTTAGAAGTAACTTTGGATTCATTATAATTTACATTGTACATGAAGTTTTGAATAATCGCAATTTGGGGATGGCAACTCGGTTCAAATTCACATTCTTAAATGTCAACGAATTATTTAAATATTTTACACGATACGTTTTTTCTTCATTTACTATAGGATTTATCTGCTTTTGACATATATTTAAAGTTTATTAATGACATCGAAATGTGTATATAGTAACGCGAAATATCTAATTAAATACGATCAAGTGTTTATATTTATCAAAGACGACATCTTTTTGCAGGACTAATACAATTGTATTAAATACATCATTTTAAAACGTTCATTTTATGACAAAAACACTTCAGGGCACGAACAGTTTTATTTCAATTAAATAATGCTTATGAACTTTTGAAAGTGTCCGGGTAATGATCTTTCACCTGTTGAGATGTATTGTCTTTGAAAAATATCGCGCACAATTAATAAATTCACGTCAGAAGCCGATTTCACGATATTGAATAAGGACAACGTGATCACAGAATATTTCCACAGTACCGCGTCATTTTGACTTACACAATCCATAACCAAACACTGCATTGAAAACTACAAAGGAATTCACGGCGTTCCGTTATACGTTTCATTGTGTACACATCGATCATGATCTATATATAGAACGCTCTACACTCAACTAGTTTAATATCCCGCGTGTTTACATTTAGCGTTCATTAAGATTATAAACGACGAGTGAAGTCTTTTAAACTCCTTTAATAAAGTTAAGCTTTGTATAAATGTGAATTTGAGGGAAAAGACTATGGAAAATAGAGCTATATGAACATGTTGAACAGGTACTGCTATCAAAGCATTTTATTTGTTAAAAATGGAGAACAATAATGCTGTAATGTACAATTGTAAGTAGGTCATGTAATTATAAATGTTATGATATAGAGAAATTACTGATAACGGTACGTTCTGACACGTTAACGTCTGCAATTTTCGTAATGTCTATTTATTTCGTAAATCTATGTACGATATTTTGTATTATAACTGATGAAAAGCCAACATTTAGCATAAATATTTATTGCTACTTTCGATTTCCATAATGCCACGATGACGTTTAAAAGCGGAGATATTTATGCCCCTCTTCGAAGAAGAGGTGGTATATTGCTTTGCTCATGCCGGTCGGTCGGTCCGTCCGTCCACCAGGTGGTTGTCATACGATAACTCAAGAACGCTTGGGCCTAGGATCATGAAACTTCATAGGTACATTGATCATGACTCGCAGATGACCCCTATTGATTTTGAGGTCACTAGGTCAAAGGTCAAGGTCACGGTGACTCGAAATAGTAAAATGGTTTTTGAATGATAACTCAAGAATGCATACGCGGCCAACAGGGCACACTCTGAACAATATTACTGAAGCAACTGATCTGTAATCCTAAATCTATAATTATCAGTCCAATGAAACATCATCCTTTTAGTGAAATACAGTGGATCAGTAAAAATATTATCAGAATATGAGATTGTTTGTATATTTTGTATATTAAATATTGTGTTAATGTTTAATTGTTCAGACATTTGCCTCCCTTGTAATATATTTAAATTTTACCAAATGTAAGGCTAACTGCATTTTTGTAATGCATACTACTACTACTACTACTGCTGCTGCTGCTGCTGCTGCTACTGCTGCTGCTGCTGCTACTGCAGCTGCTGCTGCTACTGCAGCTGCTGTTGCTACTGCAGCTGCTGCTGCTGCTGCTACTGCAGCTGCTGCTGCTGCTGCTGCTGCTACTACTACTACTACTTCTACTTTTACTACTACTACTTCTACTACTACTACTACTATTACTACTTCTACTACTACTACTACTACTACTACTACTACTACTATTACTACTACTACTACTACTACTACTACTACTCTACTACTACTACTACTGCTACTACTACTACTACTACTACTACTACTACTACTACTACTTCTACTGCTACTACTGTTACTGCTACTACTACTATTACTACTTCTACTGCTACTATTTCTACTTCTACTGCTACTATTACTACTACTACTACAACTACTACTACTTCTACTACTACTACTACTACTACTACTACTACTACTACTACTACTACTACTACCACCACACTACTACTACTACTACTACTACTACTACCACTACCACCACCACTACCACCACCACTTTCACCACCACCACCACCACCACCACCACTACCACCACCGTTCACAGTGACAAAAAACGTATTCACACAATGGCTGCTACTACAACTTATAGCCCATATAGGGGGGCATGCATGTTTTACAAACAGCCCTTGTTAAATTACAATTGACTTCTGTCAAATAGAATTACTTATGGATAGTTATGCCGGGTACGGAGCCTTAGTTGTAATTTCATTAAAATTAAAGTAAGGTTTAGTTCGTTATATGCATCATAGGGACCGTTAAGTAAAAATATTATGTTATACTACATATATATACAAGGGATACAACTGTGAAAATTCCTGCACACAACCATGGTGTAAACAATAGCGAAAAATTTGCTTCCAAACGCAATAAATACACCAATTAAACTGTATCACAACAGCCAAGACATTTATCTTTCAGAAAATAATACACTTGGCAATAAAGTACAAGCTTTTCATTGAACTAAGAGAGAAAGTTTCATTCAAAATGCTCAAAAATCCTTACTTGGACACAGGTGTGCACAGCTGAAAACTGAGAATTCTAGAAGTAATTTTCGTATTCCTTTGTTATAAAGCTCTTTTGCTGGTACATATTCCTTGGATAGTTTTTTTTCATAGTGAAATAGAGCATAATTACTATTTAGTGAGCATATTTTGCTAGAAATTCATATCAATCTGCTTCAATTTCACAATGACAATGTTTTACTTTCATTTTGGTTAGTTCACATGTATTTCTAACATGCGATTTGATTGGTTGAAATTCCACTGCAGTAATAAATCCAGCCATTCACATTCCACGTAACATTACCTGACAAATTGCATACAAATCCTTGAAGATGGTAGAAATGTAAACAAATTTAATATTTACGGTGTTTTACATATACGCAGTTACAGGCAATTATGGAAGGTGTCTACCTTGATTATAAAGTGTCTATGGATAATAAAACAAGGTAAAATTTGCTCAACTTCTCTGTAATTATTAGATAATGAAACAAAATGTGTCAAAGTGGGTGTGCACACCTGTGTCGCATTTCGAAAATTTTACCGTTTTTCATGAAACTTTCGTTTCAAACACAACTATGAACACTTTTACTGCTATAAACATATTTTTTATCTGATAGATAAATGTCTGAGCTGTTGTTATACAGTTTTTTGGTGTAAGTATTGCTTTTGGAAGCGATTTTTTTGCTATTGTTCAGACCATGATGTTGTGCAGGAAATTTGACAGTTGTATCCCTTGTATATATGTATATAGTATAATAGAGTATTTTTTACCTAACGATCCCTGTGATATGCATAGGCGCTCGATGTCAATGACAATGTTTTTTTTTCAAATTTATTTATTTTTTAGTTACCCGTTGTTCTATACTAAATTAATAAAAATCTTCCGACAAAACGTCTTCTTAAAAAAAGATAGTTCGACTATGTATGTATAGATATTGACAAGGTAAATCACTCGCCATTTTCTAAAGCAACGGAAGTGCGTCGTTATGCATAATTAAGTCGCTGTCACCCCGCTCGCTTATTGAAATGCGCGCGCAGGCCGGGAACCTCGCTCTTTATACACAATAACAGCCACTAAACACTATGAGCGCCAGATTTGATTTTTGACGTGCTGATTTTTTTCTGGAAATCACCATGGCAGACGAAATCAAGTTAAACAATTGGTAAGGAATGATTCATGTGTATGCAATTTACAATATCTTTTGTTGATTGTCCCATTAATTGAGTGAAACAATAGTTTCAGTTGAAACTGAAAGTAGATAGAGAAAGAGCAAGGTTCTTGGCCTGTTAACGCATTTCAATAAGCGAGCGGGGTGACAGCGATTTAATTATGCATAATGACGCACTTCCGTTGCTTTAGAAAATGGCGAGTGATTTACCTTGTCAATATCTATGTACATAGTCGAACTATCTTTTTTTAAGAAGAAGTTTTGTCGGAAGATTTTTATTAATTTAGTATGTGTATGCATTATAATAAACAACGGGTCACTAAAAAAAAAAAAAATAAATAAATAAAAAAAACATTGTGATTGACATCGAACGCCTATGGTTATACGTTATACAATTTGCAATTTAGATAGAAAAAATATACGTTTCAAAAATTAAATGTACTCTTCTTCGTGAACACTTATTTGTTTCATGTAGATCTAATTATGTTCTTGTACAGCCAATATACTTGTCCTCGATCTTGTCATAGTTAAAAACTTCGTACCCATTTTTCCCTTTTAAATAACTAGACCGGAGACGTCGTGTACGCATCGAAATAATATGTGTTTTTAGAGTGGTTTAATAATTAACTTTCAGTATGGTGTAAAACTGTAATACTAATGCGCTAATGACTACGAATTGTAATGTGTGGTGTATTAAAGACAACAAGCACTATACTAGTCCTTAAAGCCACACACCTTGAAATGAAATACATGTTTACGTCATTTTGAAAACGCGATTATTTTTAAGGCTTAAAGCGTAAAAAAGACGGATTTCTACCTTGTTACCACCAGACATATTCTAATTGGCATAGATAAAATTATGTCTATAGCCTTGTTAGCAAGTAATTTAATATTTTTCAAACAGTACCGCTTTTAAAACGGAACGTAGGATTCCTAGACGTATACGTCCATTTCGTTAAACGCGATTATTTTAAAGTCTTAAAGCGCAAAAAGATATTTTCTAATTGGCATAAATAAACTATGTTTATTATTTATGCTTAAATTTACTCTGCCATGCATTTCATTTCATAGTGTGTTGCTTTAATCTAGACATAATCATTGCACAAAAGTACACATAGTTTAAGGTCAGTGTCAACCAAAAGGGTCACATTACCTGTCCTGTGGTTTACATACTTTAGTAACTAGACTGTTTACGTTAGATCGGTTTCATTTCTTGCAATTGGCTAAAATTCGAGATGTTATCAAAGCATTTGGGAAATGAATTATATGTTCATAATTGGATGGATGCTCAGTATTTACCTTTCAATGTGTGCGGTGTGTTTTTGTATTGTATTTATTAAGTGCTTGAAGCGCTTGTTGCTAAACTTAAAGGGGCCTTTTCACAGATTTTGGCATTTTTTTAACTTATTCATTAAATGCTTTATATTGATAAATGTAAACATTGGATCGTAAAAGCTCCAGTAAAAAATCAAGAAAAAAATTAAAAAAAGGAAAAGAACATTGCCCGGAGCAGGTTTCGAACCAGTGACCCCTGGAGTCCTGCCAGAGTCCTGAAGTAAAAACGCTTTAGCCTACTGAGCTATTCCGCCGGGTACACATCTTGACGTATTTTATACCTTATATAAGCAATCTTCGTAGTTTCACAAAATTTAACGACAAAAACAGAACTCTCCAAATTATTCAATCGTTTCGCGTTGCAACGCTTTATAATTTTTAGGTTTTAAAATCGTCAAAAGATGCATATAATGGCTATATTAGAGCATGGTTAATGTTCAGTATTACTGTTTCCTCACAAATATCATAACCAAAACGAAAACTTACGAATCTGAAACAACTTTTTTCAATTTTGTCAATTTACCAAAGCGTGAAAAGATCCCTTTAAGGGCAAAGTTCAAGTTCGAAGGTTTATGGCATGAAACATGTTTTAATATTTTCCGAATACAGCACGAAAAGCGTTTAATATAAAGAAGTAAAAGTCTCATTCATACAGTCTTATTAGCAGTATATACCCTTGTAAATTGAAACAAATAATTAATGTTATTAAGCTATATGTCAATTATACATGTTAACATACGGTACACATGTTTCGTTCAGACTAGTTAAGAACAGTACACTGCAAATAATAAAGTTATAAAACAAAAGTAATGATCTCTCATGAAAGTACACAAGACAAAATCCTCTTTCATTACGATTATTAATCTCAATCTTGCAAATTCATTTATAATCATTAATAATATTAAATCTTCATAGTTAAATGTAATATGAAACATAAACTTTAAAATATCTCTTTGAACAAAACTGACATTACTTTGGAAACAGTTACATAAATCAAACACATACTTATTTATATATACAATCTAGTCAAATGTAATCATTGTTTACAATTAAGATGTAACACTGCAAATGAAGATGTACCACTTGAGCATTTATTATATTTGAGAAGAAAAATCTACCTAGGACTCCACCGCTTTCTCAGGGTCTAAAAGTGAACGTACTTGAACACTATTTCCCTCTGTATTAAAGAGCGTTGTTTATTTTGAGCTCACCTTTAACATTTCGTGATGACCCTGTGAAGGCTATGAGCGTCGTCGTCTGATGTGCGGTGTCAATGTTTAGCTCGCTTGGACGCTATAAGCAACATTTTTTATCAAATCTTTTTTGAATCTTGGTCATTATGTTTATACAGACAATATGAAGCCGAGTTCGAATCTGGGTCACTTGCGTCTAAAACCAGCTCACCGGGTCAAATCTGTAAAAAAAAACTTTAAGGCACCCGGAGGGCACAAGTATAGCTAATTCTTAATGGACTTTGGTCACACTTCTGCGCCAGGTTTGAATGTGGAATGCGTTCGTCTGAAAAATTTCACAAGGTTAAGTTTTGGAAATCCCTGTTACCGCAATGGACATATTTCGCTCAAATATGTAAAACTGAAATACACACAAGTTAATATAATAAGCAGGAATGACATTTTGCTACGACCAATTTTGGTCGAATTATGGCCTTATGACTATTTTTATACTATTAAATGCATGCATGGGTCTCATAAATTTGCAAACTAAACTGTTTAACTGTGTTTTTTTATTTCGTGGCAACTTTAACAGCTACATTAGCTGAATGTGGGGTTGATTTAAAGTTTGATTGCGACCTACTTTAGCGGAACAATGGCCTTAAGCCTTTGCGATCATTGTTAGTATACAGTGTTCAAACATGTGTCGGTGGGGCATCGGTTTATGTTGTGGCGGCGATTCTATTTATCGTCTGCGACTGAATTAACAAACAATCGAAACCACACTGGATTTTATTATTTTATTATATAGCTTATTCGAGAGTCCGTAACAAAAACAGATTTCTCATGTTACACAATTTCACTTAAAACAAATAAAACTTTATTTTAAGAAACTAAAATATTTAACACAAATTGTTGCCGAAATAGTTAATCAGACTTTATTTTAATCCAATCTTTAAATTAATCAAACGTTTTTAACTTAGGTTGAAAAATATGAACTCTGACTGTGACAAGCGTACATGAGTTTAAATACTAGTATTACTCCGCCTACTAAAATATACAGACAAACGACCGGAGCTTCAATGCAGAGGCTCCGCTAAACACCGCCGAAATGTTCCAAAACACGTGGAAACTCCGCCATATAAAATTACATGTATATCAGTATTAACAAAGTTCAAATATTTCGCGTATTTCGCGACATATGTGACACATATATATATTGTATTTGCTCTTTTTTAGTTTCTTGTTTGAAATAAATTTGCAAATAGGTCAACCATTCTTAACATCATTCTTTCAGAACGATGCATTGATTTATTGTCAGCAAAGCTTTGGCCACAATCGTCAACAGAATGAACGGACAGAGATTAAGTAAGACTTCTTTAATATAGGTTATTATAATAATAATAATATTATTATTATTAATAAAAATACTACTACTTTTTCTTCTACTACTACTAATAATAATATTATTATTATTAATTATTATTATTATTATACAATAATACTACGAATAATAATGATGATCATAGCAATTATAATTTCATTTAAAACAATAATAATAAAATAATAATGATAATGATATTTAGTATTTATATTGCTATACTGCTTATTGAGATGTGTATATATACACGATTTAAAAATGCTTGACCCTGTGATATAATACATTGCGCTGAAGTGTACTCGCTAGAATTAATTCATGTCAATGAATCCAATAGGGTTACTCACTAACATTTTGCCATTTTGCATCGAATCTCCAGTGAGTTTATATATACATTATTATTGCAGCTGATGACATATGTCGAAGCGTCCTGAACAGGGCTCACAAGAAAATTATTGAGGAGATGTACCCAGAAAAAGTGCTGGAGAAACTACGAGAAAAAGGATTTCTATCGCATGAGGATTACATTGCCATTGGGGTATATAATGCATTCACAAAGCCTGGCTATACCATTCAATAATGACGTAACTATGAATTAATATTTCAAATGTTTTATGAATTAGGACACATGACGTGCTTCTTTGAGATAGCGTTTATAGTCAAACGGACTTTTTCAAAGTTAAAATATTAGTTGTGTACATAAGAATAAATCGTCTATGGGATGCATAAAAACAAAAGTTCATAAAGCTTCGAATTGCATTGTCAAAATATATTTATCGCTTTTGCGTGTGGCAATTAAATCTTATTAAAAGTGTTTAATTTATTCACATTATGTATCATCAGAGAGTGGCCGACAGGTCCACGAAGAATCGCAGTCTTGTCGGTAAGATCAAACAAAGCGGCAAAAGGGCGTATTGCGATTTCAAGAAAATTCTTCATGAAACCAATCAAACAATCATAATTCTAGAGCTCGAGTTAAAAGAAAAAGAGTTAGGAATCGAGAATGCTGAACATTCGGCGCACTCGGCTGAAAGGAGAGTACCCGATTCAGCAGTTCACGAAAGGTTGGTTTGGAGCTATTCTTATGGGTGACAATGTGTTTATTGTGCAAAGACAAGCAAGAACAACATTATACCGTATTCTCATAGAAAACAAAATTCTTATGCGTTTGCAACCGATTCAATCAATATGTAAAAAACTTACATAGATTTTGTTCAGAGGCTAATACGTTCATCTAAGAGAACAAATGAACACTACCCCAGGCGAGTTTAGAAAATATAAAAAAATTGTTTCGGACAGTTGCTTGGAGTCTACCGGCAAAAAGGGTACATAAAAAAGAAGTCTACCATTTAGCATGAATGTCCAAAAACGTTACCATGAGATATTTTCTTGTCCGCTAGTCTTTTATTATAGGCCAGCTTCAAACCACTACAAAATAGTAATGAACAAATCATTTTAATGGGTAACTACTAAACCTATAATGAATTCAGATTGACAAGTCGCCTGTTTTGAAGTATTAAATATGTAGCAAGTATCAGTAAATGTAATTTTTTTTTAAATGAACGCATGTACGCACTTAGATGGACAAATATCTCTTGAGATTGACCTGAATCTTGACGTAAGCCAACGTCAAGCAGTGTACCCGTGGAATACTATTTTTGAGTGAAATGGTACAAGTATGCCTGAGCAATGTACCCTTGAACTTAGACATGGACTTGGCTTACATATCACATGTTATTATTTGTACAGCGAATCACTGAAACATATATCTAGCGATTGAATTCACTTGAAATATGTCACTCCCATAAATTTTACACTTACAATACACAATTTTTGCCATGCATGTGACAAATGTATGCGGGGAATTTTTAACGTTTGTAATAAAGCTTTATTGTTTAGGATGGAAACTGACCAAACACCAGATCCCCCTGCACCAGTTCGGCAGCCTACTGCGGACAATTCATTGAGCAATTTAGATCGTTCAGTTGTTGTTAAAACAAAAATTAAAAAAGACTTGCACGACGGGCGACTGATTGAGCTCAACAGCATTATGATTGATGAGTTGAAGAGTATTAGTAAGACGGAAAATAAATTAAAAGGCGGATTTGGAAAAGTGTACATCTGTAAGTATAACAGTTAAGCTGGCAAAACAACTATGTTAAATAACAATGAGATACATTAGTGCTACCATCCTATATAACACATGACGGTACTTACAAATAAACATAAACTCGAGGAAAGATGAGGACATCACCTTAGAAATGGTCAATGCATATTCATTGTCGGATTGAACGTGCCAGCCAAACCACCGTAGACATAGTACGCAACTTATCACCAAATACATACGTTTAAGTGCACAGTTACACCATAATATTGCATATTAAACACAACATTAACAATTTAAGATACCAATTCCATTATAAGAAGTGGATTTTAATTTAATGTGGATTTTAACGACTTTTTTCACCTGTTCTAGCTAACGATCGAGCTCCAGGATTCAACATCAGAGTTGTCCTAAAAGAAATTGATTTGCAAACAGGAGATTTGTCTCAAACTCGAAAGCTAGGATCAGTTACAAGTGTAAGTTGTATGCGTTTGTTTGATATTTCCTGATTCCGTATATGTAGTGTTTGTTCGAATACAGCGCTGTTCAAAAGTATTTCCTCTTGTAAGCATTAATGCATTTTTAGTGTAAATCATCTGAATCGATACGGACTAATCATTTGTATAGATTGTTATCGTTTATCTGAAGAAAGTAATATATACGTCTTATTCTGAGAAAACTGGGCTTAATTCATGTGCGTAAAGTATTCCTTTTATTATGTCCAACAGGCTAATCAGGGACGACACTTTCCGCTTTAATGGTATGTTTAGTTTCAAGGAAGTCCCTCCTTACCCAAAATCAAGTTAAGGCGGAAAGTGTCGTCCCTGATTAGCCTGTGAGGACTGCACAGGCTAATCTTAGACGACACTTTACGCACATGTATTATGCCCAGTTTTATCAGAACAAGACACACATATATATATATGTATATAATCAGTTTTTATCTTATATGTAGATATATAATGCATTTTTGATTTGTTTAATTTCCTTTGTTTATACTTATGGTATTTCATAAGAGTTTGTTTTTTCCTTTTGGGAAGTAATTATGCTACTCCCTTCAAAGAAGTTGGGATATATTATTTTGCACCTGTCCGTCGGTAGGCCGGTAGGATGGTCGGATAATCGGTTTGCATCCAAATGATTTCTTGAGAATACTTTTACTTGTAATCATTCAAGTAAGCATGAAGATTAATTTGGTAAAGATGAGGACGTCTATCGATTGTGATGACAATAGTTCAATCGCAATAATATAGGAGTAAACAAAACAATAAAACTCTAATAGGATTAATTATAAATTGCCATCAACAACCGCTATTTTTTTGAAGGCAAGTTACCAATGCCAACAGTATACAGGTAAATGCATAGAATACAACACAAAAAAAAAATGATTAAGCTTTTGCCTCGGAACGGTCAATTGAAAGAATTAGGTGCGTAAACATGTAAAAAGGCGCGCCTAACCTAACACATAGCCCAGAATTAGCCTCACAGCATGGTTATTCAAATTAAAAAAATCAATAAGAATTTCAATTTGAGTAAACGTTTTGCTACCACTGTGCTGTCATTAAGGCTCGATTGGTAATTGTCGGCTCGGGTACTACTTAAATGTACCCCGGATCTCTTAAGCAAACGTAAATGTATATTTGCCACCTAATTGATATATTTCGGTTCTCCCATAAATATAGGCGTTTAACTATAAACATTTTATTATCTTTGACAAGAGGTCAATTGTTCCAAGAGTGTGTATCAGTCGAGTGGCTTGTGTGATGACGTATCATGGCTTGTGCTATTTCTCGACTGATACACTTGGAACAATTTACTAGCGTAATATTACTTTTATTATATACAACAACTAACGAAAACAGTTAACAATTGTATTTTTTGCTTTGACAAAACTTACTAAACAATGACTTAAACAGTACGCCATATTTTTTAAGACGCGTTGAATACAGTTTATGTATATTACCGTGTAAACATTCGAACCGGAAAAACACAGGTTTTCAACACGCTTACCTTAATGACATCGTAAATCCAATGTTTATAACAATTAAGTTGACAACTTTAATCCAATGTTTATAACAAAAATGTCGAAACGATATGCACTTCCACTTCTATGCTCCCATGTCGTTATCGAAACTTAGTTTAAACCACACTATTTTATTGTATTCCTTTCGAAATGTACATGTATGCATGATAAACACACATTCCGAAATACGTTTTGCATTCGCTCGATGTTTTAAACAAATAGTTTACTGTTAAAAACACCACGTCCGAAATGTCCTTAAATTCCAGAGAGTTTAAATAAAACTATTGTTTTTCGTCACAGAAATGTCGTCACAAGATGTACTACGTAATATATTTTGTAATATAAAATAGGGGTTTCCTATTTTCTGTGCGCGTAATGGGACGTCATTAAATGGGTCGAAGAAAGTAGTCCGGCTAGTATGGTAATACGGAATCGGAAACAGCGAGTAGCATAATACGGGATTCATTTCAACGATTAATACAACCTGTATTTTGTTAAAAGCATTAACCAGGTATATAATAAACAAATATTATAAACATTTATATGATGTTCCATATCTGTCTTTGGCTTTTGTTTTATTTTGCTGATATGTTTTTGTCTTAAATTCTTAAAAACGGTAATACATATGAAAAACGAACATTTTTGTTTCCATGGCAACCATGAGTATTTATGATTTATAATACTGCAATTATTCATGTTTTTAGAAATCAAATATGTTCATCTACATACCCGAATAATGGAGTTATTATCAACGCAAACTGATCAGCGTAACATGTACTGATACTTATTGCATTAAAACGTCATTTCATTGAAAACGGCGCTATTTGGCGTTTATGCCATGAAACACAAAAAAACGACATAATTTCGTCATTTGAAGGAAATTTGATGCTAAAATTTCAGCTTTTGATTTGTCAGATGTAGCACTTTCATAATATATGCTTCACTTAAAAACTAAACCTGTGACCAGATGGGTCAAAATCTCGTTCCCTGCCACAAATGTGTTTGACATAAATTTTTTCGTTGTTTACAATTCATGCGAATGGCTTAAATATCGATGAGGAATGAAAACCATATTAAATTTCGTTTTTGTCAAGAAACAAACAAACAAAAAAACGAACAAAAATCATCAATTTAGCCTTCGTTGCATGTTTATTTCATTTGGTCTGCATTATTGTTGAAGTAAGACTGTGTTCTTACTGCAGGAAAAGATTGCATCACGCTTGATGCATTTTGGAATCGTCCCTTTACTGGCGTATCACGATGACCATTTAAATCGGTAATTTCCTTAATTACAACTAATTTGAACATATGTTTATCTGACTTTGAAATTGTTTTTAATGATCATGATATTGGTCCTTTGGTGTACAACTATTAAAACAATTGCAAACGGCAAAAATGACACAGAACGTATGTCAGCATATTTTATTTTGCAAACCGCATTAATAGGAAGATTAATATAAACAATACACATAAAAGTATATGTATATGGTACGTTTTTTTATATGTTTAAAAAAGTAACATAGCTGGTTATCCTTTGTTTGAATAAATTACGAAAAAAACGTTTTAATTTCATGGTTGTTTAAATACCATGGCAGACTTTTCAACTTTGATTAATGTCTTAACGATTATTTGAGCATCGTGGTATTTGTTAATTTTTGTCTTTTGCAGGAGGTATTATTTTGTATCGCCTTATCTTGAGAATGGAGACCTGTATATAGCGATTGCCGCGGACAGAGTTTGTACAGAGAAAGATATTCACCTTCTTTGTCCAACCAGGATAAAAATCATGTATCAGATTGCATGTGCTATAGACTTTATGCACACCGGAAATAAATTCAGGTTGGCGTTTTCTAAACACATTACATACATATTTGAATTAATACATGACTGAACCGCTATCATAACTAGCCCACTAGCGGTTTGACAAAACGGACTGTATGTCCATGTTAAAGAGACCCAATTGTCTTGGTAAGCTTTGTCTCCAGGGGCATAAACACAATTGCTGTGTATATAATTTCTTGTCGATGCTACGAAACAAATATTAAAACAACGGGCTTTTCGGTTTCAGAGTTTCTCTTTTTTTATGCTCCCGCAATTATTTGGGGTGGGGAGCATATAGTCGCCGATTCGTCTATCCGCCCGTGTGTCCGTCCGTGCACAATTTTTGTCCGGGCTATTTCTCAGCAATTAATGACCAGATTTCAATTACACTTTATGGGAAGATTCACTACCAAAAGGAGATGTGCATATTATCAGCCGGTTCTGGTCGGAT
Organism: Dreissena polymorpha; assembly: GCF_020536995.1. Lineage (NCBI taxonomy): Eukaryota > Metazoa > Mollusca > Bivalvia > Myida > Dreissenidae > Dreissena > Dreissena polymorpha. Next base: position 87,072,264 of record NC_068355.1, on the reverse strand, counting down.
AATATTGCACAGAGTTATTGCCCTTTGAAATTTACCATTAACTGTACATATAGTGCAGTTCTTGTCCGGGCTATTTCTCAGCAACTAATGACCGGAATTCAATGAAACTCTATGGAAAGCTTCTCTACCAAGAGGTCATGTGCATATTATCAGCCGATTCTCGTCGGATGCTTTTTCACAGACTTATGGCCCTTTGAAATTTTCCATTAATTGTTTATATAGTGCAATTCTTGTCCAGGCGATTTCTCAGCAACTAATGACTGGAATTCAATGAAATTTTATGTGAAGCTTCACTACCAAAAGGAGATGTGTATATTATCAGCCGGTTATCGTCGGATGATTTTTCACAGAGTTATGGCCCTTTGAAATTTTCCTTTGTACATATTGTGCAATTCTTGTCCGAGCAATTTCTCAGCAACTTATTACGGGAATTCAATGGAATTTTATGGGAAGCTTAACTACCAACAGGAGATGTGCATATTATCAGCCGGTTATGGTCGGGTTATTTTTCACAGAGTTATGGCCCTTTGAATTTTTCTATAAGCTGTACATATAGTGCAATTCTTGTCCGGGCTATTTCTCCCCAACTACTAACTGGAATTCAATGAAGCTTTATGGGAAGCTTAACTACCTTGAAGAGATGCGCATGGTATTTGTGGGTTCTGGTTAGATGGTTTATTTAGAGAGTTATGGCCCTTTGAATTTTTTAAGTTGCTAAACCATCCATCGTATGAATTTGTCCAACGTTATGCCCCTCAAGACGTTTCCTTTTATCTGAATATATAGTGCAATATTGTGCCAAAAAAAACCTTTGGGGATATTCACCCGTCTCCGACGGTTTCTTGTTTCCAATATCAGTCAACATAAATGTGGTGATCCACGATTATGGGACTTTGGACCAAAAGAACATAATTGGAACAAGTGTCAGTACAGGACCTTTATATGATCTCACGTACCAACTATGTTAGACATGGGCTTGACAGTGAAAGTAAATCTGTTTGCTGCCAGGGGGCCTCATTTAAACAAGTTTTAAAAGGACCTCTCGATTATGTCTATTTATATATTTATCAACTGTGATTACTTTGAGCTGTGCGGTGTCATAATAGTAGATTGTTTAACAAGTTTTGCGTTTTTAAGTCTTCTATTTTACAACTAGTGCCCCTATATGGCGAGATCATTTTCGGCCCAGGGGCATAATTTGAAGAATCTTGTAAGATTAAAGCTTCGAAGAAAATATGAACGCCTTGGGTCTTGTTGTTTCAGACAAAACTATTTAAAAACACATTTATCTTTAAAAAAAAAACATATGTACAAATGATGATCTCCGAGGCGAGGGTAGTTCTTACCTCAGGCGAATAATTTCAACAAACTGAATTCACGACCACAAATCGCTATTGCATGCCAATCAATAAACATCTTGGCTATGTAGTTTCATTGAATATTTTTTTGAAATTGTATGTTAAAAACCTCATGTTTTGCGCCGTGACCAAATTAATCAATTAACATTAACCATTTGAACAGTTTTCATAGAGGAACATCACTCTGAACATATATGTTGAATTTCGTCAAATTTGTAAAGTGGGTTTGAGATTTCATATTATTAGAACGCTGACGTTCGTACTGACGTACGACGCATATACAAACGGTGTGACTGTTTGCGTACATTACGTTCGAAGGGTTCGATAATGTGGGACGGACTACTTCTTTAGTGACTTGATTCATCTTTTTATATACAGTTCTTTGGCGAAAAACTAACTCAGGTGCAACGGAAGAGCCCTGTCAGTTTTTCTTTCTCTTGCAAGATTCGGCGAAAAAAAATTCTTAAAGTGTTCAATATTTTTAAGAGTACACAGGTTAGCACTTGACAAACCTGGAAAAGAATTAAAATGAGAACAGTCATATTGCAGTCTCACATATGTGAATTAATAATCAGAGTGAACTTTTGTATTGTAAACAAATTGTGTGTAATAACTGAACTTAAGTTTTTGCGTTCAACCATAAACATTAGAAGTTGAATATGAATGTTTCAAGCGGTTTAATTCTCATGAATCTTTTTATACATTTGTATTATAAATATATGTATTTTGTTTTAAAGGAGAACAGTGTTGCATATGGATATTAAGTCCAAAAATATTGTCCTTGATAACTACTTCAACGCAAGATTGATTGACTTTGGACTCTCAAGAGAATATAAAGAAGATGATGATACTGCGATTATTACGTCCAAAGAAGGAACTCCAGGATACTTGCCAAACGGTCAACACAATATTCTGACAAAAAACAATGATTATCATAACTTTGGAGTAGGTAAGTATTCACTGTCGCAAAAAACAAAGAGTGTGCCCCTCTTTTAAGAATTGGGCGCATTGCCTTTTATGTAGCAATCGTTTGGTCGGTTTTTTGGTCAATCGGACCTTGGACATTTTCCTGTCTTCAAGATATCTAGAGAACGCTTTGATTTATAACCAAACACACAGGACTATTAGCTATCTGGGACTTAAGAAAGATGCAAATCGATTTTTAGGTAAAAGGGCTTATTAAGTTAATTTGTTTTCGCAAGTTAACTTATATATAGTTTAACTTAAGAAAATGAAAATTGGTACGGTGGTTAGTCCCGAGAAAATGAAGACGCGGATTGATTTTGAGGTAACCATATCAAAGATCAATGTAAAACGGCCTTGTGACAGGGAATTTTTATTGGCAGTATTTTAAGAACAGTTTTACCTGCGATAATGCACAGATGTAGGGTGAAAACCTTTGATGAAAATAAGTCGCATCTTTAGTTTAAAATCACCAGGTCAATGTCATAGGCGCTCGATGTCAATGACAATGTTTTATTTTTTATTTATTTATTTGTTTTTTTTTTCCAGTTACCCGTTGTTTATTATAATGCATACACATACTAAATTAATAAAAATCTTCCGACAAAACTTCTTAAAAAAAAAAAGATAATTCGACTATGTACATAGATATTGACAAGGTAAATCACTCGCCATTTTCTAAAGCAACGGAAGTGCGTCATTATGCATAATTAAATCGCTGTCACCCCGCTCGCTTATTGAAAAGCGTGCACAGACCTGGAACCTCGCTCTTTCTCTATCTTCTTTCAGTTTCAACAGAAACTATTGTTTCACTCAATTAACGGGACAATCAACAGAAGATATTGTAAATTGCATACGCATGAATCCTTCCTTACCAATTGTTTAACTTGATTTCGTCTGCCATGGCGATTTCCAGAAAAAAAATCAGCACGTCAAAAATCAAATCTGGCGCTCATAATTTTTAGTGGCTGTTATTGTGTATAAAGAGCGAGGTTCCCGGCCTGCGCGCGCATTTCAATAAGCGAGCGACTTAATTATGCATAATGACGCACATCCGTTGCTTTAGAAAATGGCGAGTGATTTACCTTATCAATATCTATACATACATAGTCGAACTATCTTTTTTTAAGAAGACGTTTTGTCGGAAGATTTTTATTAATTTAGTATGTGTATGCATTATTATAAACAACGGGTAACTAAAAAATTAATAAATAAATTTGAAAAAAAACAACATTGTCATTGACATCGAGCGCCTATGGTCAATGTCACGTGAGTTTAAACATGTTTGATCAAATTAGTTTCTACATGTTATTTCAAGAATACTATGCCCTCGGTTCCTCTATATTTGTCTGTTGTCGTTTGCTTCAGAAAACTAATGACGAAAACTAATTTGAGGTCAATACGCTAAAGTTAAGGGGCACAATAAAATGTTACAAGTTATACGTTCTCACACAATAGCTTAAGAATGCCTCTCAAATGCTCCTGCTATAGCAGGAGTGGTTAAATTGGTAGAAAGTACGATGATTATTAAAATTGGTGTGATCCGGTGGTCAAAAATCGAGGTCACGAGGGGGCTTTTATTTTAAAATTGGTTTCTGTACAATATCTATAGAATACTTATTATCATAAAAATAAGTATGCTGGTAAATCTTAACACAGAATTACCTATATAATTTTAAATTGTGCTTTGACCTATAATGATGCAGGTTAGTATTAAGTGGATAGTTGTGTCAATTGGAAGATGTCAATAGATTTCGAAGTCACAAAGTCAAAGGTCAAGGTCACATTGTTTGCTTAAAGAAATTCGTTAAGGCACTATATTGAGTAAAGATTGGAAATACGATCATACGACCATATGCATTGGTATAGTTCTTTCATAGGAGAAAAATAATATACAATCTCAAGGTCTCATGGAGATTTAACATTTCGTGTTGGTACTATAATTTGAGGACGAGTTGACATGTGGGGAAATGAAAGAGCATTTAGGTTTGATGTCAACAGGTAAAATGTGAATGAAAAATGAAGGTTTATCAAATAAACAGTGAATATATTCAGTTACTCTAGCATGCTAGAAACCTTATCATATAGTGTGTTCTTTGACTTATGCCAGGGAACCAATTCCCCCAAAACAACCAATGTTGAAACAACTAATCTTTTTGATAAATTGATAAGTATTGCCTTTCTTGGAATATATAGATAGATACGCTTCATATAAATAATACGTCAGCATTTCTCGTAGAACTCACAAATTATGTACATACGAGTTAACATCGTGTGTATAGAAAGTGTATACGCAATTTAAGTACAAGTGAGTAAACGACAGATTTTGATAAAATTAAAATTAGACGTTATACTTACGCTGACCGCCTCTGAAGACTGAAAATAGGAGACATTGCTGATATTCACGTGGAATAGAAATACTGCATCCACACAGCACAAATAAAACTGTTGTAAAAATCACATATACGCAAAATATACCTTCATCTGCAACATCAGAAGATGAATTGTATTATTAAATACAGTCGAGGCATCGGTTTTCTGATCTAGAGGCTACTTTGGCGTACGCAAATATACATTGCTCAGTCGTACCAAAACACTCCTATGGATTTTTAGGGCAACAGGTAAACGTATAAGATCACACGAGTGTTTAAATGAAACGTGCTTCCACACAATATATAAAGTCTTGACAAAGGATGGACGCCTATGACTTTCAAACGCAGAGATCAAAGGTCAAGGTCAAAAGGACGACGTCTGCAAGTCATAGCTGAGAGTAAATGACCTTCTAACAGGAGAACTAATTATTATAGATCTTATGTTTAAGTAATATTAACAGAATAACTATAAACCTGCTACATATTCATTTGCAATAGTTCGTCTTATTTTTTTCAAACTTGTTTCGAGCTTAACCATGGAAATTAAATTATATTTGTTCAAGTATCGAACAAAACATGCTTGCTACATATTTTTGTTCACTTGTTTTGTGCGTTTGTAATGATATACATTAATCAGAATCTTTTAAGTGAATATCTTTATATACATTATGCTTAGTAATGTGTAACACCGCGTTGTTGTTAGCTAGTTAAACAAAACGACTATAAGAATGCCGCATCACTACTATCGATATTCATTTTGATCCCCTGCACTTATGGCTGGAAGTATGTTTGACGGATGAAAACAACATACCTCTCCTTCCCTGACACGTATGTTAACATAAATAAATACATGTACGTTAATAAACTACCTGTATTTGTTAAATCGATAATGATAATAATTGTGAAGTCTAAATATTCTTAAATTTCAGTTGTGCTCGAGTTGATTACTGGTCTTGATGCGTCTTCAAAAGTGGAGGGGCTTGAACTTCGGCAATGGCATACAAGCCTGATTGTACAAAGACAACAGGTAAATCATAAAGAAAATGTTTATACTAGCAATGTCATGTCCTCCCTTATTGGATAATCAAGTCACATTGAGTAATATTGACAATCTTAGAAAATCTTTATATCTTTATTCAAATTAACACATATGTGATCGTTTAAAGTTATTTGACAAATCAACCTTGTATCATTGTGTCATTTGCTCACAAATGTATCGCTAAAGCATTTGCGTTTGTAATATGTTTGTGTGATAGTATATGATAAGTCTTTAATATATGTTTAAATTAGTAACGACATATTTATTTATTTATCTTTGTTTTGTTTAAAAAAAACACTTCAGGTCTCAGTTTGGAATAATAATGCAGTTGTAAATAAAGTAGCTGAAATAGCAGCTAAGTGTGTTGCAAGCGTAACAACACAGTCTTCAATCAACTCAGAAGACATCAGGAATGAGTTAAAGGTAAGGGAGAAATGAATCCGTGTCCAACAACAGCATGTTAGCAAACAATAGCATCTATATCATGTGTACGCTATGAATGTAAATAGTATGTATTATTAATACAATGTCATTATTTAGCAAAAGTTATGTTGAAGGTAACAGTAATTATAGTCTAAGAATACTTACGAATATTTTTCGTAGTTATTATATAAGGATTATTGTTTCAGTTATTTATTACTTTAACTTATGTTGGTTGTTGGTTGAGTCATATATTCCTGATAATAACCTCGCGCATCGACTTAAATGGGAAATATACATGTCATACGAAGGTACTTTAAGACAATCACCATCCAAAAAGGAAGCATTATCAATGCCAAAATAAAAATCGTCACGTTCGAGAACACATACATGCAAGTTTTCTTAGAGGCATATGTCAACTGTAAATCTGTGCACTTTTGAATTGTGCTATAAATATGATTTACAGGCTTGCATCCGGATTAAATACTGACCGATTCAAGCTATCATTTGTAGTCTTATAATTAGACATGGTTTAGCAAAAACATGTACATTGGATACATACAACACTATTATATGATATGATAAAAATAGACGTACAATAACGATATTCCTAGACGTTTGATTCCAGTCAGGTTGAAAAAGGCGTGTGATATTATTGCGTTTTACTGGACGAACAAATAGCACAAAATATGATTTTATTTTTATAGTTTGGAGCAATATTGAATTTTTAAGCTTTACTATTCGTCGGATCGTTCGAGCTTTACAACTCATATATTACCCGTTAGCGACTATCTAATGGTATGGTTAATGCTAACGTGCATCATCTCTCGTTCACTATATCTACTAAAGGTATTGAAAAGAAACTTCACGCATGAGTTTGGGACCATTCAGTTTGGTCACTGACCAAATTCCATGAAGATAACCGAAAATTAAGCACAATTTTGCCTCTTTTATACTAAGAAATGTCGGGTTCAGTTGTGCGGGAAAGTTGAAAAACATGTGACAATTTCATGCAGCACGTACACATCTCTGTAACTACAACATATCTGTTATTGAATATGCACACATATTCTCGGAATGATCATGCGAAGTGAGCGACGAGGACCCATAGCTCTAACTTGCAATTTTAAAAGAATTATGTCCTATTTGTACTTTTCATATTTAGGGAAAAAGAATAAACATTTTTTGCGAAAACTAATGCGAAAACTTGTCTTAGGGCAATAACACCAGTTAGGATGGGCGCATTGTGCTGAAATTGTGTTTGTATGAAGTTTTCATGTGATTGGGTGATGATTTGCATTTTGGTCATTGTAGTCAAAGTTACATCTTTCTAGAATTATAGAAGAAGAGTTTCCAATCGATAATTTTAGCTTGGATGAAAGTAATAAGCTGTAAGAATATTTGTGTAGATTGATCTACCTTATTTATAAGCCATTTTGTTATCCAACTTAAAAGCTCATCTGTTTAAACGGCCTAACTTAAGTGTGCTTTACTTACAGAACTTTTTTAAGGGCAGACAGTATGCATATACATAACTATAATTAACATCCCAATTTTGAATAAAGTTAGTTTGAAGCGAAAAAGAATATGTTCATACCATTTGCGCTTTACAAACGTTTTGTTTGCTTGAAAGCTTAGAAGAAGATTGTTGTAGGATCATTGCAGTTGGGGTCGGTTCCGACAAGGCTGTTGTTCATAAATATATTAATTGTTTCCACTAAATAGCTTAAATTCGAAGTGACGTTTTGTATTGTTAGTCTGTTTGTATGTAGCTTTATGCATGCTGTGTTACTTAAATTCCAAAACATGTTTTTCTATATTTTCGAAGTGAATGTACATGAATTCTTATAACCATTATTTCATAACAATAATTGTTATTGAAATGTTATGAAAAACTTTGTTTGTTTTTATTGTTATATTTTTAAGGCTTGTCGAATCTGTAGCAATATGGGATACTTACTTTTATTTTTTCAATTGTAATGATATAAATATATTTTCAAACAAGGTTTGCATTTTTATTATATGAAATCAGATTGAGGTTTTCCTCAGTTTCATCGAGGCCATGCAATTTTAATTTGCTTCTTTAGACCATATGCAGAAAACAATCAACTCCGGAATGGGATTCAGCTATGAAAACGGAAACCGTGGACAGAGATATTCGATGCGAAATATGTTTGGTCAATGAAGTAATGAAAGGTATACCGTTTGCCGAAATGTTTGTTACCAAACACGTTTGTATGAAAGATGGTTCGTGCATATGGAAACAACTCGCACTTATGTTTGTTATTTATTATTTTATAGTTACGATTTAAGAACATATGAATTTATAAAAAAAACTCGAACTGATATATTTTGAGAAGACCATCGAAGGTCTGAAAGAAATACTAAATTTAATTTAATGTTCATACATTAACTATAGAAATAATTCTGAACACAATATTAAAAAGGCATATTGCTATAATGTTATGTATGTTTACAGAAGAATGAGTTAAAAGAAAAATGATAAAGTCATTATTCTCCAATCAGAAATGATTGCCATTAAACATGAATCCAATATTCTCAGACAGTTGTTTTCCCTAAAATCTGGCTTGGTAAGACAATAGCACTTGGTAAGACAATAGCAAACTAGTTAAAGTCAACTAGTTTCATGTTATTGGAATTTACGGCATCTTAACTTTTATTTCAGTCGGATTTGATGGTCATGAAAATAATTCACCGGTACAAGCAGCATGTACAAGACGGATCCGCATTTGTTGCTCCTGTATGAGGAATTCATATATCAATCCAGTCAAGTGTTATACATGCGGAGAAACAATTCAGCCTTTCATAAGTAAGACTGTTTGTTCAATGTACATAAGCATACTCAATCATTAACATTAAAGCTTATTTATTTGTGTTTTAATCTTCACTACATAGTTTTGTTTTCTGTACTTAATGATGCAAAGGAAAGGTATGTGTATCAAACGAATCCGCATAATTTATATATAGTCTCGAGATTGTTCACCTTGTTGACCTTCGGTGTATATTTTGAAAAAAAAAACTAGAGCAACACATCAGCACAAATTGTATCTGAGTACAGATTAAAATATTCAGATAAAACGACATCTTTCTGCAGTTTAAAGTTATTTATATTTTAAATGTGATGAATGTTGACTTTCTAGCAAATTCATTTAATAGATACGCAGATGATGAATATGATATTCTTTGATTTCATACCTAGTAATGTTTGGTGTATATTATGATAGTGTTTAACTTCTGTAAAAAAAAAAGACTACGCATGGTTTGATTTGGCGTTTCCAACAAGAATAATTCTTAACCAACTGACAAGTCATCATTCAATAAAATATATTCCAATAAGTTTAAGACTGTCAACTTACAAACACTAAGTTTTAAAAGCCATAATTGGAGCTTTCGTCCGTGTACTACGGACTTCATCTGCACAATGATTTCTACTGTTGGGATACGTTAACACCGCTAATTGTCTGGGTGAGCGATGTTAAGGTACGAACCCAGGTGTGCGAGAGTTGGTAGCGGCCCCCGTCCTTATTTAGCGTCGGTCTTAGTGCACGAATGTAAATAGCCTCCTTGACCCCTCCCTAAAACCAAGATGGTTCACGGTCCAGGATCCTGACGTTCTTTATTGTGATTGTTTGGCCCGGTTTACAGTCATGTATATGCTTTGAGACCTGAGATGATGTTGAACTCGGTCTCCTGTGTTCCATCAATCGTGCTTTCAGATTTCTTTTAGTTTCACCAATATAGTCCATTGAACACTGTTCCTTTGGATGGCCATCACATTTTATATAGTAAGTCCGCAGATGTCTTTCTTGTCTGGATACGCTGATGTCTCTCTTGCTCTCTGTACCGGACATGGGTTTGCTGGCCTATTCCCTTCCTTTCTGCAGTGTCCATTCCGGATAGTGGCACTTCTTCAAGGCATGGCTGACATGCTGCATTTCATTATTCAGGTCCTGTTCTTCTGAAATTATTGATTGAGCTTTGCGAAAAAAGAGGTCTAACTACAGACAGTTTGTGTTCATTCGGATGGTGGAAGTTGAAATCTAGATATTGGTCTGTTTGTGTCGGTTTGATAGTGATTTTTAAGCTGCCGTCCGGTTTTCTGGTTGTATTTGTGTCAAGGAAAGCTAGTGAGCCGTTCTTTTTTATTTTTCCATTGTGAACTTTATGTCAGGGTCATTGGAGTTGATGTGCTATGTGAACTCCTCGACATGTTCAACCTTCTTGTGTGGGTGTCTTCCGCGTAGCCGAACCACCAGCCTAGTGGGCGTTGAGCTGTGCGGAGAGTCTGCTCCTCAAAATGCCCCATGTAAAGGCTGCACACTATCGGCGAGACAGAGAACCTATAGCGGGTCCAAGTGTATCTGTTGATAGAAATTACCATCAAACACAAATATGTGCAATTCAGGCACTCTGCTAGCAGCCTGGTGATCTGTTGTGGAAACATAGTGGTTCTAGTGGTCAGCTCCGGGGCCCGAGTAGTTTATTATGGATAACATCCAAGGCTATATCTAATGGGGCACTGGTGAAAAGTGCACATACGTCATACGATATTAACACTTCATCCTCCTCACTCTGTTTGTTTTTTATTAGTGCTTTGAAATGTTTGGAGTTCTTTACGGAGTGTTCTGTTTACCAGACCATCGAAGACAGTACCGTTGATAGGTATTTGGCACTTTTGTAGGAAAGAGATCCCACACTGCTGTCTATTGGTCTTAATGGCATGTTTGCTTTATGTATTTCAATACTTAATGTGTGTACTTTGACAGTCTAAAACTTGGATTGCCATGGAAACCACAGTCAAACTTTCATCGAAAGTTCAATAAAATATCTTAATATTTCTTATATGTTGAATGACAACACTTTATTTTAACAATTGAAGCAATGCTATAAAACAAATTTAATTTCAACTCGAATATTCTAGATGCCAACTGGGGAGCCATACTGGTTGCTGGGTATGATGAAAACTTCGGAAATGTTTTCCAAAAAGACATCAATCAATTTAAGGAAGTGATAACATCGAAAGTACTGCCAGCAATGTGTATCAAGTAGGTGCTTTTGTTGATATTATTCACATAATGAACTATTATTAATTCGATAATGCATAGTTAAATATATTCTCGTGTGCATCTACGGTGCACATGTACTACCCGTTAGGCTCGTTCAAGGTGAATTCGATTGTTATACAGCATCGTCATTATTTAGAGTCCTCGACTAGATCGATTCAGCTGGAATTGAATTATAATCTTTGATCAACACATGAAGAATGAAAATCATTTAACACAATCCAAGTTATGAGGTGTGATCTTTTCTAACAAGATACTATCCGGTATTGAGTTATCATGTGACACCTCTACCTTTGTCTTAGATACAGTTTAAGCTATACGCTTATTGGCCGTATGGTATTTGTTTTATTGTATATATATTGCTTAATTGTCACCTTGGCACTGCTATCTACACAGTGAGGGACTCGCCCTTTCCCCTCCTCTAGCCACACAGTAGCCACATCAACTCCGGACGATTAATAAGTACACAAAACAGAAGCACCGACATTCCACAATGTCCTTCAATCTGAAATGACGTTTCATTACGCTGTGAACGAAGCAGATACTCACGAGCAACACATGCGTTTAATGCCGATTTGGAATATACTGAGATTTTCTAATTTTATGTCATCGATTTGGGCGTGTAAATAAAACATTCCAAATATTTTTTTAAAGCGATATGTGCAATATAACTTAAACAAATCTAAACATTTGAATGGTTGATAAAGCAATCTAGAAAAATAGTTCAAAACTTGTGGTATCAGAAATCAACGACATAAGTGCAATTATTTCTCTCCTGATAGAGCATCTGGAATTTCGTTGTTTGCTACATTATACTATAACAAATAATGTTCACTTGTACGGAAGAAAAATTCATTCACAATCAAAAGTTGGGTCAAGAGTGTTAAACTGGTTTTGCTAAATTATTGTATAATAGCCGTAAACGGGAACATGAACTGTTGTATCGAAATCATTAGAGATATAGCTTAATTAAATATTTCATGGTGGTCAACCATCGCTTCACACGGCGGTGAAATTGTGGATACCAATTTACCGAATATAATGTAGACAAATTATCATCATTGATCACGTCTAACCAGAATTTGAGTTTTACATGAGAAAAATCGCCATCATGCGAAAGATAAAACCAACGCTTTTGTAAAGATATTTTATATATGATTCTATAGACTTCTTTTCTTATGTTGATGTATTTTAAACTAGAAGTGGCGCGGCAGAGTCCGACGCCTATCCCCAAGCCGCATCGATGTTATATTAAAAGGCAATTTTTGGTGGGCAATGCCCATGTTGGTGGGGCCCCGGGATGGGTAATGTGAACATGGATGGTCGAGATAGACCGTGTTGTCATAAAAGATGTTCAGTTTTAATTTGAAGGCAATTGGTGAATAAATGAAGAAGTTATATTAAAATAATTTTTAGCTCATCTATTTTTTGAAAAAAAATTATGAGCTATTGTCATCACCTTGGCGTCGGCGTTGGCGTTGGCGTTGGCGTTGGCGTCGGCGTCCGGTTAAGTTTTGCGTTTAGGTCCACTTTTCTCAGAAAGTATCAATGCTATTGCATTCAAACTTGGTACACTTACTTACTATCATGAGGGGGACTGGGCAGGCAAAGTTAGATAACTCTGGCGTGCATTTTGACAGAATTATGTGCCCTTTTTATACTTAAAAAATTGAAAATTTTGGTTAAGTTTTGCGTTTAGTTCCACTTTTCTCAGTAAGTATCAATGCTATTGCATTCAAACTTGGTACACTTACTTACTATCATGAGGGGACTGGGCAGGCAAATTTAGATAACTCTGGCATGCATTTTGACAGAATTATGTGCCCTTTTTATACTTAGAAAATTGACAATTTTGGTTAAGTTTTGTGTTTAGGTCCATTTTATTCCTTAAGCATTAAAGCTATTGCTTTCATACTTGCAACACTTACTAACTATCATAAGGGAACTGTGCTGGCAAAGTAATGTAACTCTGACTGGCATTTTGACAGAATTATGTGCCCTTTTTATACTTAGAAAATTGAAAATTTGATTAAGTTTTGTGTTTAGGTCCACTTTATTCCTACAGTATCAAAGCTATTGCTTTCATACTTGCAAGATTTATGAACTATCATAAGGGGACCGTGCAGGCAAAGTTATGTAACTCTGACTGGCATTTGAACGGAATTATGGGCCCTTTATACTTAGAAAATTGAAAATTTGGTTAAGATTTATGTTTTGGTCCACTTTACCCCTAAAGTATCATAGATATTGCTTTCATACTTGGAACACTCACAAACTATCATAAGGGTACAGTAAAAGGACAAGTTGCATAACTCTGGTTGTCATTGTTACGGAATTATGGCCCTTTTTTGACTTAGTAACTTTTCATATATGGTTAAATTTTGTGTTTCGATCCACTTTACTTCTTAAGTATCAAGGCTATTGCTTTCAAACTTCAAATACTTACATGCTATCATGAGGTTACTGTACCTGGCAACTTTAATTTTACTTTGACCTTTGAATGACCTTGACTCTCAAGGTCAAATTATTAAATTTTGCTAAAATTGCCATAACTTCTTTATTTATGATTAGATTTGATTGATACTTTGATGAAACTACTCTTACCTGACATACCACAATAGACTCCACCCAAACCATCCCCCGTGCCCTCCCCTCCCCCCTCCCCCCCTCCCCCCCCCCCCCTATTTTTTTTTTTTTTTTTTTTTTAAGATCATCTCACAAATGACCACCACACCCTCACACTATACCCCCCCACCCCCCCCCCCACCCCACCCCCCCCCCCAATTTTTTTTTTTTTTTTTTTTTTTTTTTAAGATCATCTCACAAATTACCACCACACCCTCACACTATACACCCCCCCCCATTTTTTTTTTAAAAATGGTTATGTTTGAAATACCGTCCAACCATCGCACCCAAAACCCCCCCCCGCCATCGCCCCCCCCAACCCCCCCCCCCCCTGATTTTTTTTTTTTTTTTTTTTTTTTTCGCTTTTTTGGAAGATAATGTAATAAATGTCCACAACCCCACACTATACACCCCTCTTCACTCCACTCCTCCCTCCTTTGTGATTGAAAATGAGAGTCCCTTCACCTTTAAAAAGAAAATAGATGAGCGGTCTGCACCCGCAAGGCGGTGCTCTTGTTTTGGTTGGGCGTGGTCTAAGTGGGCGGGGCGCCCCAGGGTTGGTAATTGGGCCATGCATTGTTGAGATTGACCGAATTGTCATAAGAGAAGTTCAGTTTCAATTTGAAGTAAATCGGGGTAGAAATGAAGAAGTTAATTCAAAATAACCTAAAAAAGAGTGAAAATCTCTGATCCGGCCCCATCCCAACCCCCATAACTTTTGACCCAGGGTTAAAATAAAAATTCCAAATAGTGCACTATCGCACATATGCTCAAAGCTACCATGTGTTTTAGTTTCAAGGTTCTAGTGATTATAATAGTGTAGGAGGAGATAGTGGCCTGGACGAACGGACGGACAGACGGCGGAGATAACCACATAATCCCCCAGTTCCAATTCGGAGCTTGTGGATAATTAATGACAAATAAGAATCAAAGTACTGACAGTTCTGTGTGGCGATGCTTTTGAAGAGGATGGATATAAAAGCAATAATTAAAGTTGATGTATACCACCACACGGAACGAAAATGTTTGGTACGAAAAAAAAATTAAGTACGAAAATAATTGGGTACGAAAATATTTGGGTACGAAAAAAATATAAAAAATGGGTACGAAAAAAAATTTGGGAACGAACAAAATTGGATGCGAACAAATTTGTGTATGAAAAAGAATAAGGGTACACACAAACATTGGGTACAAACAAACATTCGGGAACCAAAAAAAAATGGGTACGAAAAAAATTGGGTACGAAAACTGCTGGGTATGAAAAAAAAAATGGTGTACCGGGTAATAAGGGGATTTGGGTACGAAATAAACATTGGGTATGAAAAAAATGGGTACGCAACCTTTTGGGTACGAACAAAAAGGGTTACGGAGAAGTAGTACCCGTGGACCTCTCGATAAATTTGAAAGAGTTACCTTTATCAATGGCCCTGGGGTGTGTAATGTGGACATGGATGGTCGAGATAGACCGTGTTGTCATAAGAGATGTTCAGTATTATTTTGAAGTCAATTGGTGAATAAATGAAGAAGTGATGTTAAAACAAAATTGTGGGTGGGCGTGGTCGGCCACTATCTGCTCCTAGTCTATTAGCACTATAACCTTGAAACTTACACACATGGTAGCTATGAGCACATTTGCGACGATGCACCATTTGGAATTTTGATCTGACCCCTGCATCACAAGTTATTATCATGGGCGTCGCACGTTGTTAGTAAAATGATTTTTTTACCCATTTTACCCATTGATTTACCCATAACTTTTGACCCAGGGGTCAGATAAAAATTCCAAATAGTTCCCCGTCGAACATATGCTCATAGCTAACATGTATGAACGTTTTAAGGTTCTAGAGCTAATAGTGTTGGAGGAGATAGTGGCCAGGACAGCGGAGATCAATACAATATCCCCACGCTTTTAAAAATGTGGGGATAACAAATCAGTTTACTCACTTCTCATGCTTCGGTAGACTTTTGGACATTTTTAAACACTGTTGTAGATTTCAAATTCAAGATTGACAGTCATATTTCCGAATTGCTGAACAAAGCGTGCTTCCTGTTTATATCGTACATTTCTGTAATCACCTTCCATCGTTAATTGTTCTGAGTGAGTTATGCGTTGAAAACATTAAATTGTAAAGCCGCTGAATACCACATTTGTTTTTCTTTACTTGTCATGAAACGATGAACAAATATTCTTCTTATAATTTCAGCTAAGTTAAAATACGTTCATAAGATGACATATATATATATGAATTCAACGAAACCAAATATTGATGCTCTAGAACGCACATATGTTGTCCTGTCATTATGAACCTTTCGCAGAGCATTGGATTAGTTTTTACATCGCATATATATTTGTAACTAATTACTATTGACTATCATTAAGTAACGGTATTTCCATGTGCATACTTTATATTTCAGTCCACAAAATGTCATAACTCTGGCTGAAGACATGAAGGGCATTAAAGCTGATGAAAAACTTGATCAGGCATTTGATATTCTTTCCGGAACGAATATTCAAACATTGCTGTTTGTGTACTCTGGACACCACGATGATGAAAGTGGCTTTCAACTTGGTCCGAATGTGAATTACAATTTGGATAAAGTAAGCTTGAGACTCAACAAATGGAACGAAGAAAACCCGAACTTTGGAAAAGTGATTGCATTTCTGGACTGCTGTTTTCCTAAAAAAATGAATCTGAATAGTTCCCTTAAGCTTATTCAGTTCAATGCTACCTCTCCAACAACGCCTGCAGATTTGGAAACAAAAGAGGGCAGTCCATTTTTAAATTACGTTATTCAGGCATTCACTGCAAGAGCAAATGGTAAAGTCTGTAAAATAAAGGAATGTGAATGTCACGAGCGCATCCTGGGCAACTTTATTACTCTTCACGATTTGTGGAACTATCTTAACGAACATATTCAACTGCAGAGAGAAACAAGTTTAAAAGAGCCGTATATGAGTGCAGCAAACATTGAATTGCGAGACACACTCCTAGCCTACAATTACGATTTTGAAGTGAAGTTTGAATTCACAATTAAGTGGCTTGAGACGGCAGAACGGAAAAAATATGTGCGTCCGATGGAATTCAACGAATTTGAAAGACTAAAATTGATTCTTGCTAAAGACATCTTAAGTGAGTTTGTTTTTCTGCTTTACATACGTTTGTATTGTTTTGCACTGAGAGGATTTATATGTTTGTATTAAACACCGTGAAATTCCAAACGAATCAACTACATTTGTTTACGGAGAGAACTCTTTCCATAACCACGAGGTCCTTTATTTATTTTCGGGCATTATTTGTATCAACAATCTCTCTCCTGTTAACATTTTTCACCATTCCTATATTTAATAGTGTTAGGTACTATTGAGTTTGTAATACCTGAACGTGTAAAAGAGCTTAGCAAACTGTTAAAATAACATGTAAAATGCTTAGCAAATTGTAACAAAAAAGTTTCCGTTTTTGTTCACAACAATATAGATTATTATGGTTTAAATGCAATGCAGAAAGTATCTCAATTATCATTGAGCAACCTTTTGAAATGTTATTGCTCTTTTTTGTTTCAGGACACGTGTATAATATCAATCTCAATCTAGAGGACTGCAGTGAACTGTCTAAATTTGCCGAAATCATCAGTTTAGAAATAAACACTGGACCAAGGACCGCACATGTCAAAGAGATTGACAACATCGAACTTCTTTTGTTATATTGGAACTCTAAACGTCAGTTGCGATGTCTTGCCCGTCTGCTACCCAGCGTAAACGTGGATAAACCAGTTGGGCGGTGCTTCAAAAAAGTTCCTGACATACTAGCTGTACACCGGGATATTCTTCAGAAGTGCAATATAACGGTAATTATACAACATAAAAAGATATTTTTGTGTGGCAAGGGTGTACTGGAATCATCCTGTCGGTTGATTAGGTGAATTTTCTATCGAAAACTAGTATCTCATTTTTGCCTATCTTTACAATTCGTATAGAAGTGTTTTTCATCGAAGTAGATATGCAACGCATAATTTTCGTGTATGGCGCAATATTCTTCGCAGGGTTATGTGCCCTTGAACTTAGGCAATCTTTTTATACATCATAGTAGTTATAATTTTTTTGTCGCGAACTTGTATCTCAGTTGTATGCGTTTTAGCACGAAACTCTCTAGATAGGTGTTTATATTATATAGAAATGCAACACTGTTTTTTTATAAGGCTAATCCAGGATACTTATATTGATGTACATAATCAGGAATTTTTCTGTCTTAAACTGTTTTCTGCATATCAAAATGAAAATAAAAAATAAATCTTGTTCATACCTATTGCAGAAGAAAAAAACATTGTTTGTGTCTGACACGCTATGTTTGTTATGCAAATGTTTGTACGTTTCAAATTAGGCAATTAATTTCATTAATCAACGTGAAGCTTTTTGCCTTTGTATATTATCAATGGAATGAGCGATCGACCGCATGTGTTTTTGTTCGCGAAATCATACACACTCTTTTATTGGAATACTTTATTATATTTAATTAATATGTTGGTATTTTTGTTCATATGCTTTAAGTGTGATTTAATTATTTGTCTTCGATCTTGCATTTGATATGTGCGAAGAAATTATTTTTTATTTTAAAGGAACATCAGTTGACACTTCCTAACCTTCGGCTATATAAGCAATGCCTGGAAAAGAAAAATAAGACTACAAAACAATATGATGAGTATATGTTTGTTGTGGACATGATAATTAATCAAGCAGCAACAAAGGTAAATGGTTTTCTTTCAATAATGCTCTCTTTAATATCGAACATGTTACGGAATTGTTGATCTCCTTGCATTGCCGTCGGCTCGTTTGTTTTTGATTTTGTAAAGCAAAGTATTTCTGTATTTTAAAGTATTTCTTTATTAACCAGGTTTTCCGAAGGAAAAAACTGGTTATTAGATTGGCGAATGCGGGCGGGCTGGCTGGCTGGCTGGCGGGCTGGTGGGCGGGCGGAACAAGCTTGTCCGGGCCATAACTATGTCGTTCATTGTCAGATTTTAAAATCATTTGGCACATTTGTTCACCATCATTGGACGGTGTGTCGCGCGAAATAATTACGTCGATATCTCCAAGGTCAAGGTCACACTTTGAGTTCAAAGGTCAAAAATGGCCATAAATGAGCTTGTCCTGGCCATAACTATGTCATTCATTGTGAGATTTTAAAATCATTTGGCACATTTGTTTACCATCATGGGTCGGTGTGTCGCGCGAAAGAATCACGTCAATATCTCCAATGTCAAGGTCGCCACGACTAAAAATAGATTTTTTTTTAAAACAAACTTACAAAGGGGGTTTATTTTGTTTGTTCATTTCAAAAGTTCAGTTTGAGTTTTCTCCCTTTATCAGATTTTTTTTTCACAATGAAAACCTGGTTTTGTGACAATTTTGTCCCTTGTTTCAAATACATCATGAATTGATGTATGTTTTGCAATACTGCTCCAGCAGCTGGAGTTTCACTTCTTGGACAGTATAAGGCTCAAAATATATTTTATGTTTGCTTCACCTGGACATAACATTTTTAAAGTGAGCTTTTTGAATTGCATTTCGTTTGTCGTTCTGTGTGCGTCGTACGGCGTCAACATTTGCCTTCTGAACACTATAGAAGCCTAATTTATATCCCAATCTTCATGGAACTTTGCCAAAGATTTGTCTAAAAAATAAATCGACCTAGTTTAAAGCTGGGTCACGTTGTGTCAACCACTTGTCCAATAGGTCAAATTTAAGAAAAAACGCTGGTTTACGCTATAAAGGTCACATGTATTGCACACTCTTCTAGAAACTTGGTCGGAACATTTATCCTTATAATTTCTTGGTCGAGTTGGAAACTGGGTAACATGTGGTCACAAACTAGGTCACTAGGTAACATTAAAGAAAAAAATCGTTTTCTCACTCTAGAATCCACAAGTTTTGCCCTGCCTTCGTGAAACTATCGGGCCATTGGTATTTATTAAATTTCTGCTGAAGTCGACACTGGGTCATGTGGGGACAAATTAACTGGGTCATAAGGTCAAATTAAAGTCAAATTGTGAACACTATAGGCCATATTTATTGCCAATAGCTCGTGAAACTTGCTCAAATCATGATTTTCGAATGATAGCTCGGCCAAATTTAAAACTGGGATACTTTGGTTAAAATAACAAAGTTACTATATCGAATCCAATTAATAATAGCTTGTTAACACTATAGATACCACATATTAAGTCCAATCTTCATGAACAACTGTCATGAATAATAAGTTTGCAACAAGGCAACATAGAGATCACAATCAAGGTCTTAATGTCATATTACATAATTAACAGGTGAACTCTTTAGAGTTTAGAGACCAGATTTAAAACTGTTCGTGAAATTCGGCCAGAGTCCCAATTATATCTCGGCCATGTTAATGGGCCATATGAGGTCAACAACTTAAGTTATAAGGTAAACTTAAGGAAAACGCTTGTTAACAAGTGAAGTTAACTATTTGCGCTATATGCTTGACACTTTCTCTGAAAATTTGTTTTATTCTACTACGAATGAGATATGGTTTCCTTTCAATTTAAAGTAATGTGCACCATGAGGCGAGGAAGTTTTCCTTATGACTAAATAAAACATCGTTTGAACACTCAAGGTCTAAAATCTTTTCTCCATTCCTTGAGAAATTAGGTTTGAACAATTACAAATTATATTTATTTGGGCTTACTTCTAAAATGTTTCTGATTTTGTTAAAAACATTGATGTCAAGTGTAAGGGTCGTATTCTCCGAAAGTCTGCTTTTACATTTTGTGGATACTACCTCTATTTAAAACAGTAAAACTTATTGTGGTTTCAGGTGAGCGCATTAGGGCCTTTAGCCCTCTTGTTTTATCAATATGCTTTGTGTTTTAAAGCTTCAACAGACACGTTTGAGAATTTCCTTCTTTGATCTGTCAACGGACTACACACTGGTCCACATGAACCTAGTAAAGACCACTGACGTTCAGTAAGTTGCATCATGGTAGAAGATACTTTGATACTACGTTCGGTTATTGACTCGAGTTATGAGCTGAATATACATAAAATTGATGCAAATGTGAAATTTGAATTTATTTTAAGGGTTCTTTGTTTTAATTGAAGAGAAAACATGTTGACAGAGTACGTTTACAAATATATGATCAAACGTTTGATAAATTTTGACATGAACTTTGCAATATCTCAAAATTAGCTTAGATCGGGTTATATCAAATGTATATAGGGAAAATAATCGAAATAATAAAACAAATATGTGTTCATTAGTAATTCGTTACGTTAACATGTATCTTGGTGTAGAGGATAATGCTTTTTTTTAAATATGTTATTTTCCATTAGTTTATTCACTTGTTTCTAAGTTTTATGTATGAGTATGTGTGATTGTATCCCCTATCGATAAGTCTGCATTATTATCTCGCTACCTTGCAACAATATTATTGTGCGTTTAACAGACGTAAAGGAAAATGATATCTTTTAGATGTTTCACTCATTTTATTTTACCATTGCGAACGAAGTGTCTGCGGTGATTTACCGGAATCTCCAGTTGGTCGGTTGATTGATCGGTTGGTTTGTAATATGTGAACTTTGTATCGTAAATATATAATATGTCTGTTATGTCCAAGATGTAATGTTAGTTGTATATGTATTTTCCCTTAAATTTAGGTAAATTTAGGATACTTGTATCATAGTACATAGGCATTTTTTATCGAAAATGTGCCTTTCAGTTTTATGTTAATCAAAATGATATTGTTGTTCATACTATGAAAAACTGCAAGACGTTATTTTTCCTTACGATGTTCGTTGCAGAGTTTTTTTCCTTGCACTTTAAAAAAATTGTGAATACTTGCACTCTAGTGCTAATATGTACTTTGTATCACGAACTTCTCCCTCCGTTTTCAACATATAAACATAAAACCTTATTGATATCTTGTGTTTATTGTGTTTAGTGTAAAACGTTATTTTTGTGTATATCACTGTTTTATTCTTAGAGTTCTTTGTCCGCGAAATAAGGCTAAATTAGTATACTTACATCATTGAACACGTGTACTTTGTGTCGCGAACAGTTGTCTGTGTATCAACACGGAAGTTAATTAGAATGTAATTTTACATTTTTGTACGCACTTGAACTGTGGCACATTGTAGATACTTACATTATTGTACAACCGTACTATGTGTTTCAAACATTTGTATCAAAAAGAAACTAAACAGGATTGATGTTTTTTATGTATTAATGTGCAACACGAGCTTCTTTGAAAAGTAAATCCTACATGATCGTTCATGCTAATTGTGCGTGTTTTTTTATTTAAAATGTTATTTAGCTATAAATTTAACGAAATCAGCTGATTATTCAAAGGCTCAAGATATACTTGTTTATATTTTAAAACGTATTGGTATTGAACTTAGAATATTTAATTACATATTGTTCACAACTCAGACTTTACTGCTTATTATGCTTTTAATGTATTGTATTGAATTATACTTTGTATATTTAGTCTACGCATATTCAGCTGGAGGAAAAGCCTTTTTGCATATGTTCTTCTTGCCAAAAAATGAAATAAAAAGTTTTATTTATTTGTAAACGAAACAGGATTATTATTAAGTGAGATCTGAGCTTTTAAAATATCGTGTGCTACGTCTATTTTTTTTTTTAGTTGATAAGTTCAGTTTTATGTGTAGACATGCTTGAACATTTCTAAAAAAATATTATCTGTTAAAAGATCTCCCCTTGCGAAAAAAAAACATACGGGTCTGCATATCAATGTTTTAACTTGAACACTATTATATGAGTACGATTTATCAAAATAGTTTTGTATGGCGTTGTTTTTCGAATTATGGATTTTCGTTCTGTTGTGTGCTTATGGTCGAGAAGACGATGGTCATGTTTTTCAAAATAAATCACTTATTACTACGTTATTGGACCTTTATCATATAATTAATTCAGTTTTTGAGACGGAACGGTACAGGAGGGGTAGGTGTCCCGTTAAACCGGATTTAAACTACAACCGTTTATAATAAGCCGTTTCAAAGCCGTTTCAAAGCGAAATTCTCTCCTGCTGTTGAAACTGGAGTTTCACCTTGAGCTTATTACATACACATTCGGTTCTATATATGATGCTGGGTTGCTGTTGGAAGGAGGCACATTGATTTATAGGTCGGGAATATGTTTCAAAACCCCAAACATGAAAAGTCCTAAAAGTCGTATATTTACGGATGAACACCGCATGTTACCCTGAAAATTACTATTCATACTTCGATACCATAATTTTTCTAATGAATCAAGCACTTGCTTATTATAATAAATACCCAATTTCAGTATTTATAAATCCACATTTGACTATAGCCCACTGACATTGCTGGACGCAACTTGAATATCAGAATAAATATAGTTCAAATATATATGTGTTTATATTTCATATTGAATAACGGAATAGCGTATTAAGATTAAATAAATGACCATTCATTTTTGAATTTGTTACACGGCAAAATATGCAACAGAACAGAAAACAAGCCTACCATTTGATTCATACAATGACAAAACATCAAAAGTTTATATATATGGAATATTCTCAAGCCTGACATTCCAGCCAGATTGTCCATGAATGCCAAGGAAGCCTTTTCTGCCAGGCTGCCTCCTTAGAGACCCAGGATGGCTTTTCACTTTCTCTCATTTTTCTATAGTGCATAACCTCGTACTCTGTAAAATCAACCGTCTTTCAGTAGATTTTTTGTTTTGATTGTCTTTGGAGTATAGAATGTTTTGAATGAAATTTCGATCACAATCAAAATAACAAGATTGTCACTTCAGTGAAATCATAAAAATTGTTATATTTCTTCCGTCGACAGCATCGGTGTACACATATCAGAGACTTTGTTTCATATCTAAAAATGTGCATAGAATATCAACAAACATACGTTTGCCATCGATCAATGAATAAATTAATACATTATGATTTAGATACAAAAAAGCACACACTAATACAATATTTTCCCACATAACTTGCGAAAAACAATTGACCATTTAAAGACAAATATTGATTACATATTGATAACATCATACTAAACAATTATATGATGTTTAGGTTTCTTTCTCATATGTTTGTTTGTTATCGCAATAAATCATAAAATGCAAAGGAAATATATTGCTTTATATTAAATTTCGCATATTTATTTTAATCGTGGTTATAGAAAAAGGCATATTTTTTCAACAAATCGTTCAATGAAATTCGAGTATACACTGAAATCAACAAATATCATGTTTTGTTTTGTACGCGTACTACGCCTTATAGGATGTTAGAATAATTAAACTCCAGAAATATTATCAAGAGAGAAATATTTTTAGTACCTGCTAGTTTTATAACTAACGCAAACTAAGCATTTTAATACCATAACAGACAATACATACAACCAAAACCAAAAATGATTAAAGCTGGATAAACCGCACATGAAAGCTCAATGCAAAGCATATGGGATTTAAACCACTTGAAAGGCATGCCAAACGTTACCCCTAGCAATTACACTTGCAAACAAGGCGTAGTCTGCAAATGCTTACACATTTACAAGATACGAACATATGTTTTAAATCAATAATAAAAACAATCGCCATCTAGAAATTTAAATGTATCGATCATCCGGTGAAAATGAGAAAACATATTTAAAGGTTATTAGACGTTTCTTGTACAATACGGAGAAATATATCACGTAGTGTACAGTTTAAACGTCTAATAAGCTGCTTTTTATTCTATATCCTTTTCTTATGCAATTGTCAAGCGCCTGTGTGAATCGACAGTGCGGTACAGGGTGAAATGCGTATCTAAGTGACAAAGGGTTAAATACATATCTAAGTATTTAATGATTAAATACGTATCTAAGTGGTAAAGGGTTAAATTTGTATCTAAGTGGTAAAGGGTTATATAAGCATAGGATTCTTCCTTGCAGCATCGTCTTACTGAAACTGGAACAGTAAGGACAAAGGGAATATGATCTTCGTTCAGTACCGGTGAATGTAAACGACAATTTGCAAGGTAACGGTTCTAAATACAATTAAGGCGTTATTGTTTGGCGTACAAAGAATATGCATACCGAAATATGCTAGACCGAAGTTTTTTGCTGAAATCAGCATATTTGAAGCATTAATTGTGCTAGCAGTAGTCATGTATCTAAATGTAAGCAAATTTATTGTATTGAAATGTTTATTAAGTCTAAACTGTCTGTGTGACTGCAGTTAAAAATATATTTTTTAAACTGTGAAACGTTGATATCATTATGTAAGTTCATTCTTTGGACAGACGTGAAGATTGCATTTATTATAAACACGTCATCAATTGAACATAATTTAAAGTTTGAAAACGTTTTCGCTTAAGACTAAAATAAGCATTGTGATGCAATGAGTAAATGTATTAAATTAAAACACACACTTGCAATACAGATAACTGTGTATATACACAATAAACTTTGAGTTTTCATTACTACTGATAGGCGATAACAGCGAAATTCTTACATTACATATTGCTGCCATGTTATTTAGTTTGGCTCGTTTCGCCAATATAATTATAGGGAGCTTGTTTTCCTTTCTTTTGTTTCCATTATCTCTCATGAATGAGTGTATTTCTCTTCAGGTTTTAGACAATCTTAAATTTGAAGAATAAACCACTCATACTTTCTTTACCGTCTTTAGTTTCAGGTATAAGAGCCTCATGCGTGTCAAATACAATTTAATTTATAACATCGGAACAAACAGTATGCATTATTGTTTAAATGTATGTTTGATTGAATGCGTTTTAATTCCCTTTTAGTTGCAATGTTTTGAGGATAATATACACTTATATGTATCAAAAATATTGCTGGGCCAAGTGTGAGGTTGAGTGCTCTAAAACAGGTTTAAACCCCCAATGCTTTGCATTGACCGTTCCAAGGCGGTGACCCCAGCTTTACTCTTCTATGTGTGTATGTTGTTTTGTATTGTGCTGGTTTGTACTGTTTTGTCAATCGGTGACTTTCCTTCAATTAAGAACCAACACAATGTATATAATAAGAATGCAATACTGCTACAACAGCTTGAGTTTCACGTATTTATATTGATGGTATTTTAATCGCTGCGTTATTTTTTTATCAAAGAAACGAATAACATTCAAACATAAAATAAAAAGGCCTCTCGTGGTATAACACGCATGCATCAAATCGCAGAAGTATGATAATCTGCAACACGCATGAGAATTAGAAAATACATGTACATGTAGTACAATGTGCACGAAGCAATTATAGATCAGATAAGATAAACGGAGTGAATTAAAGACGCTTCCAAATGAAATACATAAAACGCAATCCAGAAAAAAACACAATTTATTTTGAAAAATCTATTCAGTGCTGTATACATGTAATAACAATCAGCTATCATATGACAAAATATTTTCGTTGAAAATGAAAACGTTTTATTCTGGAAAAAACAACAACAACAGAACATGTTTTCCAAAATATAAAAGTAATGTTTATTTTTTATTTAGTGTGTTACAACCTGAGATAGCAAAGGTTGAAAGTTACCGAATAATGTTTCATCAAAAAACACTTAAGATGTATAATGTTAAATAATTATCGCACAGTGAGTTTACGTACGGCAATCTAGCCCTCCGTACCCACGTTACACAATATCAAGTTTCAACCACGCTTATCAATGCGCCTAGTTAACTGTACTGTGCTTTAATGTGTTTATAATTTCTTAACTGTCGCTTATCGCCTGTGCAATACACTTTTTTCAGTTTACATCGAATGTTGCGTACATGTTTAAAACAAGTTAACCATTTCCTGCTCAAAAGCAAAATGGAAAATGGCTAGAGTAAACCAGCATAAAGCTCGCAATCTGTTCAGGTTTTATGCTGTCTGCTGCTATATACGTATCGTAGAGTTGAAAATTGAGTCTTTAAAAATTGAATCTAGTAAGAAAGTTTTTTTTTAAATATGATTTTCTAAGGGACTACAACCGCATCAAAGTGGGTTTCTGAGTTAAGTTAAATGGATAATTCGGGAGAATTACACGTGTTGGAAGACCTAAAGAACAAACTGGACAGCGAACTAGATACGGCTCAGCGATACCAGGTAAGAACCATTAATCCATTTAAATGCCTAAAACGATAACCGCTCACTTTATAGCTAAAAGACTGACAACAATATTCTTAAATGTATTTGTTGTAAAATGATGTACCGAATGAAAAATAAAACAGAAAGCATAACAAAATTACTTATTTGATGTTTCAGTTTGCATGTAAGATATCCTTCATGTAAATGTAAGCTTTAAACAAAGTCAAAACATTTAAAGCAACACGTTTTTGGTTATTTTAAGTTATCACGTTAAAGTTGTCATTCAGGTAGCAATGCACACCTGTAAATCGATACACGCCGATATACCTGTCTCGCTGAGGAATGACATAATTTTACTCAGAGCAAACCATTAATTGCAAATCAATAGAAAAACACTATGTTTACTAACCGTGAAAATATGCGTTGGTAAAACGCTGTCAAACGTGTGTAATTAAAGGTCACATTTTATTGAATAAGCATGATTTAAACAAGTTGTGTATTGTATGGGCTAACCCAGCTAACACAATCACGCTGGAAAAAAGTTGTACCAACGTTACGAATTACATAACGTTGTAATTACGTTATTCTACAACGGTGGTACATTGTAAAAAGGAAGACTCCAAATAACGTTGTTATTCCGCAATAAAACAATATTGAACAATAACTTAAATGAAACCATTATACGTTACAACCGAGCTATATCTGCCGAACTGTATAAAACATATCGTCTTGGTTTTATTGTAAGATACTCATTAATCTAATAAACCAACAGTAATAGACAGTAATCACTGTCATGTATTGTAATGTAAGGGACACAACTCGTATTGTCTTGTTAAAGCATGCAGTCATGAGTTACTTGTATTGAGATTTATATATATATGTGAATCTATGAATAAAGCAAGTTGTGAGTTACCCACCGACGAGTTCAGAGTTATTACATGGTGTCAGAAATCTATTAAAAATCGGCGCAATCAGGCGATTGCATGACAATCGTACGTTGCAAATCTGTTGTTAAAGGTTCATTTTATACAACAGCGAAATGGCTTCGAAGGGAATCAGGCCATTACCGGAATTTAACCCGTCAGAAAGTGCATCAAGTTGGGAAGACTACAAACGGGACTTCATAATTCATTTGGACGCGCTAGGTCTGGACGACAAGCCTGGAAAAAGAAAGGTTGGTGTCCTACTTGCCAACATGGGGAGAGAGTGCGTAAAAATTTACGATTCGTTCGCGTGGGCGCCGGAAGTTGTTGCCAATCAGGATGCTGGAATCGCGGCAGTGCCAGCCGAGGATAAATACCATCTAGAAACAGTTTTCACAAAATTTGACAGACATTTCGGAGTGCATAATTACCGTAACATTAAAAGACAAGAGTTCCTCAACACAAAGCGTGGTAACCTGTCAATAATGGATTACATTATCGGAATTGAAAAGAAAGGCCGAACACTGTCAATATGGGGAACAAAAAGAAGGGTTAATATGTGACATGATCATTAATGGCGTGAATGACACAAAGTGTAGTGAAAAGCTAATGGAGATACCGGTTACACAACTTACCATCGAACGTGTCGTGCAGGTTTGTAGGCAAATAGAATTGACCGCGTCTCACATCAAATCACTGGGCGAAAGCCCTCACGTAAACATCGCTAGAACGCATCACAACCCCTATAAGCAACAAAAATACTGTGCCAAGTGTTGCAGAAAACATGAAGTAAGGAAATGTCCCGCCTATCAAAAACAGTGTGACAATTGCGGTGAGTTGGCCATTTCAAGGCATCCAAATTATGTCCTGCAGTCGGTGGGACATCGCATCAACGAAAGGGGATATCACACAGAGGGGCACGTGGCTATGGACGTAGACTGCGTCATCGCGGAAGTGATCGGGGAATCCACCGTGGATATCGGGGCCGTGGAGGTCAACGACGTGTCAACTACACCGAAGCCCAGGAAGACCAGGTCGAGGAAATGTTTAACCAGTTTGAACATGCGGATGTGAACGACGTATTTATCGCAACATCGAGTGAAGATAATCATGAATGATCCGCTAACTTGAAAATAGGGTGTAAAACGATAAAATTTGAAATCGACAGTGGCGCAATGTGCAGTGTCATGTCATATGGAACAGCGAAGCTATTTGAAAAGGTTGCACCAATCACAAGGAGTGATGTTATTATTAGCGGTGTCAATGGGCCAGCAGTGAAGGCGCTTGGAATGATTACATTGCTGTGCGAGCATAAAAATATCAAGCGTTCGGTTAATTTCCAGATGAACACTCCAAGAGGCATAAACTTGCTTGGAAGGGATGATTCGGTTGATTTTGGGCTGATCATGAGAATACACACCGCAAGACTTGAAACAGAATCTATCATTGAGAAATATAGTGACGTCCTTGGGGAAGAGATTGGGTGTATACCGGGCGAGTACGAGATTAAAATCGATAAGTCAATAGAACCAGTAGTTCATGCACCAAGACCGGTTCCAGTCGCGATTCGTGAACAATTGCAAGCTGAACTAAAACACTTAGAGAAATGCAACATTATTGCTAAAGTAACAGAACCTACGCAATGGGTCAGTAGTTTGGTGTGCGTAAGGAAGAAAAACGGAAGAGTGCGAATATGCATTGACCCCACAGATTTAAACCGCGCAATCCGAAGAGAACATTACCCAATGAACAGTTTTGATGATGTTGCCACAAGATTGAATGGGAGTAAATACTTTACAACGCTAGACGCGAATATGGGTTATTACCAAATAAAATTAACTGAAGAGAGCTCGAAGCTCACAGCGTTTAATACTCCGTTCGGCAGGTACCGACACCTGCGGATGCCGATGGGCGTGAAGTGTTCGAGTGAAGTGTTCCAACGGTCCATGGAACAGAACTTTGGTAACATTGACGGGGTAGAAATAATTGTTGACGACATTTTGATTCATGGTAGAACACTGGAAGAACATAACAGGCGCTTGGAAACGGTGCTTCAAAAGGCACGTTCAATTAATCTGAAGATGAATAAGAAAAAGTGTATGTTTGCCAAGCCGGAGGTGGACTATGTAGGTCACAAACTGACTGGAGACGGAATTAAACCGACAGATCAAAGAGTGAAGGCGATAGCAGACATGAGAGAGCCAGAAAGCTTCAGTGAGCTGGAAACCGTGTTAGGCATGTTATCGTATGTGTCTAAGTTCATCCCAAATCTCAGTGAGTTGAATGCACCACTGCGCGATATGAAAAGGCTAGAAACGTGGAGCTGGGGTGACGAAGCGAAGCGCGCGTTCAATAAAATAAAAGAAGCTCTTGTTTCAACAAAAGTACTTCAGTACTACGACTTGAAAAAACCTGTCACACTCACAGTAGACGCATCAATGAGAGGCCTGGGAGCCGCGATTATCCAACAGGACCGTGTTGTGGCATATGCGTCACGTGCGCTCACACCGACAGAGCAACGGTACGCTCAGATCGAAAAAGAAATGCTAGCCGTTGTATATGGTTGTGAAAAATTCCACAAACTGCTATATGGCCGAGATACTTTCCTAGTGGAATCTGATCACAAACCGTTGGAGTCGATTCTAAAGAAAGAAATACATAAAGCTCCGCTAAGGATTCAACGAATGATTTTGAAGCTTCAACCGTATGACTTCAACCTCGTGCACAAAAGCGGCAAGGACATGGGTCTAGCAGACTGCCTCAGCAGATTACCGTTAGAAAATCAAGATGAGAAAACTATCGATGAAGAGTTGATGGTTTTGAAGCTCGACACGCTGTCGTGTTCAAACCATGACAAAATTGCACGCGCAACACAAGCGGATGAACAATTCCAAGTACTGGCAAAGGTTATCATTCGAGGATGGCCAGAAACGAAGTGCGAAGTTCCAGTTGAAGCCGTTCCATTTTGGGATTACCGCGATGAAATATCAATTTACAATGGAGTTCTGTACCGAGGGGAACGCGTGTGTATCCCGAAAGAAATGAGAACAGAAACGTTGAAAGCGATACATAAGTCGCATTTAGGGGTAGTAAACTGTAAAAAGAGGGCGAGAGAGTTAGTATTTTGGCCCGGCATGAACAAACAAATTGAAGATCTTATTGGCAAGTGTAGTGCGTGTTTAATGCATCGCAAGATGAGCCAAAAGGAGCCAATGATTATCCAACCAGTACCTGAGCTACCCTGGAGCAAAGTTGGAATGGACTTATGCGAACTAGAGGGTAACAATTACCTAATCATTGTAGACTACTTCTCCAACTTCATTGAAGTAGCACCATTGCAAAGAGACACTCGAACGAGCACCATCTTAAAACACATCAAGCAAA
This sequence comes from Dreissena polymorpha, assembly GCF_020536995.1. Classification (NCBI taxonomy): domain Eukaryota; kingdom Metazoa; phylum Mollusca; class Bivalvia; order Myida; family Dreissenidae; genus Dreissena; species Dreissena polymorpha. The sequence goes on along the minus strand of NC_068355.1, from coordinate 87,041,021 downwards.
ACGTGGCTCGTTATGGAATCATGGACTCAATCATCTCGGACAACGGTCCACAGTTCACCAGTGCTGAATTCCGAGAATTCATCGAAAAATATGGCATCACCCATATTACGTCGTCGCCTTTGCACCAACAAACAAACGGCCTTGCTGAAAAGGCTGTACAAACCGTGAAAAATCTAATTAAAAAGTGTAGCGAAACAGGGGACGACATCTACTTAGCCCTGTTAGAACTAAGAAACACACCACGCGATAACATCGGATCACCGATGCAACGTTTGATGGGTCGACGCGCAAAAACACTAATACCTATGAAACAAACATTGCGACAACCAGAAACAACCAGTGAAAATGTCGCACCGAAGTTGTTAGAATTTCGTGAAAAGCAAAAATTCTACTACGACCAACACGCGAAGAGCAAGGACAATCTTCAGCCAGGGGACGCAGTAAGAATTAAAACCCCATCTGGCTGGAAACCGGCAGAGTATGTGAAACCGTCCGAATACCCGCGATCACATATCGTTAAGGCAGGCGAATCGGGGCGCGAATATCGCCGAAACACGGACATGCTAATGAAAACAAAGGAAAGACCACACATTATCACCACAAACAATGACGTGTACATACCGGCACCCACAGCGCCAACAGAGACGGTAGCAGAACAACCATCAACAACTCCAAATCACGAAAACAGTGCTAGTGCGAGATCGAGCGAAACTCGAGACAAACCGGGGAAAGAGAGTGTACAAGACACTGTTAGAAAGAAAACGAGGTCAGGAAGAGAAGTTCACAAACCGATACGGTTAAATGACTATGTGTAAGATGTGAAGTGCAAAACATGTGTCATATGACTGCCTTATTGTAGTGCAAAATAAACTTATTAATAAACTGTTTAATAACTATCATTCGGTAATATTGGTATTTGTATAAGTAAGATGTATTGTGGTGGTAAATGCATAATGTTCTTGAAACTGCACTATCATAACGAGTAAGGAACAGTTTGTACATATTTATTTTTATCATATCAAACTCTTGGTTAAGGTTTAAAGATTCAGTGCCTTCAGCGCTTTGATTTTTCTTCTAACAACAAAATGTTCATGAAATTTTCTTCTCACAAAAATCCAATATTAATTATTTTTGGGTGTATCTACTTTCTAGCTTGTTTTCGGTGTTATTACAGTCTGTTATCATTTCCTAGCTGAAACCCGACATTTACTGTATCTGGCATTTGTCATTTTGTCCTGAACAAGCTTGAATCCGAGATAACAGAGACAATTTTTTGGAAAGTTAGCAAACATGTATTTTAGTGACTAATATTGTCTTACATGTTGTTTTATTGTTAATTTGATTTTATGAAGTTCAATTGCATATTTAATTTATAAGAAATTCTTCATTACTTAGAGTGCATTTTATTCATATAGAATATTCTATTTTCAATAACAATTTAACACTCAGAGGTTTAAAAGAAATTCCCACTATGGTTTTATAAAAAGAACAGTTTATAATGTGTTACTACAGGTTATGTTATTTGCTTTCTTTCATAAACCTCTTCGCATATGTAACGATAGAGTAGTTGGTGTATCATGTGTTTATATTTTTTTTAAAAAGAAAGAAAAGGGGATGTCATGTATTGTAATGTAAGGGACACAACTCGTATTGTCTTGTTAAAGCATGCAGTCATGAGTTACTTGTATTGAGATTTATATATATATGTGAATCTATGAATAAAGCAAGTTGTGAGTTACCCACCGACGAGTTCAGAGTTATTACAATCACCACACAGTACAAAGTGATCTTTCAAAGTCAAGTCAAAGTGCAAACAGAATTTAACAATTGTGTTCGATATGCAAGCATTCAAATTGATTAAAATAGATGTGTACTTGTGTTGTTTGCATTCATAAAGCATCGGCTGATGTGACATTTCTGGTGGCAATGGAACTTCAATCTAAATCTTAAAATAAAATGATACATTTAGCGTTTTAATAGGTCATTTTTTAACGAGCTGTTTCTTTAAATAACAATTGTTGATACGTATATTATACACGAAGACGCCGTATATTGTTCGTGAACATGCACACAGGAACACTTAGGTTGAATATCTTGAACATAACGGTGAAATTTAAGTGCTGAACAAAAACAATCGTGTGAAGTAAATTAGTTGAGCTTATAAATTATTTAAACAAAACATTTAATGTCTATTTAATATAATATTATTGAAATGTAATTCTTCGTAGTGGTTAAATCGTTTACATCTGCGACACATAGTATTATTAGCTTCAATTAATAAGCCAGAGAGAATACAATAACATTGATTTTATGGCAGTAGATGCATGCTTGCAATTGCATTACGGTTGACGATGTCTTTACCTATCGTTTTGTAACTGCACATATATTAAAGAGAACAGCATTAGCAAGAAGCACAGTAGATAACCAAGCATAGCAGAGAACATATCATTTCTTTGTTTACGTGTTAACTAAGCTTACGCCCTTTACGGAAGTCCTGAAAATGTTTAAAAAAATATTCTTGTAGTGTATGGACTTTGAAATAAACTATTCTGTGAGTTTTTGTGTATGTGTTATTATGCGACATTGAATATGCGTAAAGTGTCGTCCCAGAGTAGCGTTTGCAATTCGCACAGGCTAATCAAGTCTACACTTTCCGTTTAGTTTGGAATTTTCGTTTTAAAACACTGCTCTTGGCGAAAACCCAGTGTATGCGGAAAGTGTCGTCCCTGATTAGCATGTTCAAACAGCACAAGCGAATCTACGACGAAACTTAACGGACACGCATGAAACCCCCTTTTCACAGAGCTAGGCTCAAATTTATTTTAGATGCTGCGGTTAATGAAGCACCATCTCGGGTCCCAGTATTATGAAATCATGGATGAACAATGGATGCCTAGAGATTTACTTGAGTGCTTGGAAAATAATATGCCGACATCACAGGTCTTAACCATACTTTCACACGTCTTCGGTGAGATGCAATTGCACAATACAACCTCATATAAACCGTTTACAGACTATATCAGTAAATACTTTATGGCAAAAGGATGCTTTAACCGCGTGGATATGATTGGACGAACAAAGGAGCTGGCAGATGTGGAAAGGGAACTTGAAAAGCGGAGAGGTTGTTTTGAAAACTTGAAAATGCTTTTTAATTTACTGTCACATTTTCCTTATAAGTGAAATGATGTCAGTTCAATTTATAAAAGACAAGGAGAACTGTATATACATAACAGACAGACATACATAATGTTTGATTTACGTTACTTTACAGTTTTTTTTGTAATTTACAAGTGAGTCCATATAGCTGAGTATCATATTGCCTTTTTTTATTTATTTATTGATCACATGCAGATTATCAGATATACATTATTTTAATATTAAATTGTACAAAAATTGTGTTGTTTACAAATAAAACAATAATCAACTAAATAGTAGAGTATTTATAGAGTAACATATACAGACGATATATACAATGAATTTTACTCTTAATTTGTACAGAAAAACGTTGTTTGTATTGTAGGGGTCTGCGTGTATGGGCAAGGTGGTCTCGGCAAAACAACGCTGATTAATGAAGTGTGTACACGTTGGACGTATATGAAAAAGTCCGTGAAGAAAGTGAACCTTAAGTATGCTACATCAGTCATATGTTTGATTAAGATTAATAAAGTGAACCTTAAGTATGCTATATCAGTCGTATGTTTGATTAACATTAAAGAAAGTGAACATTAAGTATGCTAAATCAGTCGTATGTTTGATTAAGGTTAATAAAGTGAACCTTATTTATGCTACATCAGTCGTATGTTTGATTAACATTAAAGAAAGTGAACATTAAGTATGCGTCATCAGTCGAATGTTTGATTAAACATTAAAGAAAGTGAACCATAGGTATGCCACATCGGTCGTTTATTTGATTAAGATTAATAAAGTGAACCTTAAGCATGCTACATATGTCGTATGTTTGATTAACATTAAAGAAAGTGAACATTAGGTATGCTACATCAGTCGTACGTATTATTAAACATTAAATAAGTGAACCATAAGTATGCCACATCGGTCGTATGTTTGATTAACATTAATAAAGTGAACCTTAAATATGCTATATCAGTCGTATGTTTGATTAAACATTAAAGAAAGTGAACCTTTAGTATTATACGTCGGTCGTATATTTGCTTATCATTAATAACGTGAACCTTATGTGTGCTACTCCAGTCGTATGTTTGATAAACATTAAAGAATCTGAACCTTAAGTATGCCACATCAGTCTTATGTGTGTTAAACATTAAAGAAAGTGAAAATGAAAGTGTAAGTATGCTACACAGTCGTACGTTTTATCAAGATTTACCCCAAATGTTAACATTTCAGCGTATTTTCATTTTGCAATACATGTATTATGGTTTCTTGATCACATTTCGGATTGTTGTGACTCGTTCGAAACAATTGTGGAATATATAATACATAATATTAAAAAATAACCTAAATTATTGTTTCAGAGAAACTAACAGTATACGCACAATGCTGGCGTTGATTTTCAAACAGTTCAATGAATCGTTCATCGAAGATGAAGGAGATGATGTGAACCTTGAAACAGTAGCAGTTTGCTTAATTGAGGCTTGCAAAGACGGTATTTTTTCTTTTAAAAGGGCCTTTTCACAGATTTTGGCATGTTCTGAAGTAAACATGGGATATAAAAAGCTTCAGTAAAAAAAATCAAATAATCAAATAACAAAATAAAATTTTAAAAAAAAGAAAAAAAGTAACCTCAGCAGGGCTCGAATCAGTGACCACTGGAGTCCTGAACCAATTAGACCGCTCCGCTATCCTGCCAAGTATGTATGACAGACGTATTTTATACTTTATATAAGCAATCTTCGTAGTTTCACAAAATTAAACGACAAAAACAGAACTCTCCAAATTATTCAATCGTTTCGCGTTGCAACGCTTTTTAATTTTCAGGTTTTTAAATCGTCAAAAGATCCATATAATGGCTATATTAGAGCATGGTAAATGTTCAGTATTACTGTTTCCTTACAAATATCATAACTAAAACGAACATTTGCGAATCTGAAACAACTCTTTTCAATTTTGTCAATTTACTAAAACGTGAAAAGGCCCCTTTAAGAGCTTCTTGCGGATATACATTTTGAGTTATTATAAATTTATTATCATTTGTGAAAATTATATATAGTAAAACAGATTACCAAATATAATTTTGAATGTAAATCATACGGAAGGGTTACATCATAAAGCATTTTATTTCGAAATAAACTGTTAATAAAGGATTGTATGAATCATTACGTATTAAGCGCACGTACGAAGGACATTACGGTTGTGTGTTTATTTTGTAACTGCTCGTTTTTATTACATTATTTAATATCATTTCTTTTAAATCGTTGAAAAGAGGAATTGTTACAAGAATAGCGTATTATTTGTCACTATAACTTCCGACAATGAGGTAATAGTTCACAATTAAAACATGAACATAAGCCATGTTATAGACACTCTTAACAGTAACCTAACAGTGGTCACTTCCCGATCGTATTTCGCACCGTAGATAGACCTCATGACAATCAAGTAAACGTTCAATCAATAAAGGTGGGTTCCCACTGCCGATCCGATCAACTCGATCATCCCGATCATCAAAATTTCCCGACCAAGCTCGACTAAAAGGGTATACACGACTTCTTTTCGACCTCTTGTCGATAACACACGACCCCCACACAACTCATTCACGACGTCCACTCAACCATCTTTCCGATTTCCGCTCGATCATCTCGACCTATACGCGAGCCCTATACGATCTCAGCTCGACCAAGTGGACCTCAGCTCGATCGCCACCAGATCTTCTCTCGACCAGATCGTGATGGTCGTACTACAGTCGTACAAGTCGCGAACGGTCGTTTATTGAAACTTTGAGAATAAAACCGTTAAACATTGTTGTTCACTAATCACTTCAATCATCATGGATTTTTGTACTAGTTTTAGCAGTATCAGTCGCCTTTTTGCCATTTCTTGGCATCTTTGGATGTTTACTCGTCCGATTCTAAGAAGGTTATAAGAGACAAGCACGTCGTTTTGCATGTGAGTTTTGTTTAAGTGACATGAGGTCGTCTATGGTCGAATAGCAATCGAGAAGTGATCGTGTACGGTCGAGTAGCCGTCGGGTAGCAGTCTAGTAAATATGTACATCAAATCGAATAGAGGTCGAGTGGATCGTGTTGCGATCTACAATAACTCGAGTAGAGGTCGAGCGGATCGGGTAGAGATCGTGTAAAAGATGTCAATCCGATCGCCACACGATTACTTCACGATCAACTCGATCTTCTACTCGACTAATACACGACCACTTGCCAAGCGCTTCTCGATCCATTTCCTACTCGACCGCTACTCGAAATTTTTTGACATGTAAAAAAATATCGGGTAGGAGGCCAGACCAATACCGACCAACCCGACCGCCCCCGATCACTCATGCGGACCGAACCAGACCAGTACCCGACCGCTTGGTCGGGCTTGATCGAGTTGATCTGATCGGCAGTGGGAACCCAGCTTAATGTGTATGTTATTACTTACCCGTTCATATCAGTGCCATTGTATCTTTTAGCGCGTTTTAAGACATGAACAAAAAATAATTGCGCGGACTTGTTTAACGAGATTTTTTAACGGTTTAGCACGTGTTACTTGTGTTGAGAAATTAACAATATGCTTCTAACGAACAGTTCTATTTATTTTGTGACGGAAATGACGTCAAATAGTTGAGGCAGTGATCGCTTCTAGATATAATTATGAACATAATGATTAATATTCTCGGCAAAATTTTAAAATACACGATTGCATTATTTTTTGTTAATATCGTTTCGAGCAATAACGACAAATAAAAGATAAGAGTGATCATAGTTGTATTTTAGAACGGGTTTGCTTGTTTAGACTAATTAACAGTTTAAAAATAAAAATATAAGTGTTTTCCTTATCGAACAACCCATGTTTTGAATCTTTGTGGTAATATGTGCTTTTATATGGCTACCCAATACAGCGTTTGAGATTGGCAAAAAATAGCTAAATAGAATTGCCAAGTAAAGTTTTTTTAATGTCTTTGATTGTGTAAGCTACAGTTTTAATTTTATAGACGCTGGGAACACCATGCTGTTTTTGGATAATGTAGAGAATGTATATGACAATGAAAGACAACCATTCCAGTCTACTATGAGTTCTCTTTTGCGGAATAATGTAAGTGCTTTTGGAAAATTCCATGTGCTAAATGCTGTTCAGTTTCGACATGATAGTACTTATTAAATTATGTGTTTCTCACTTTTTTGTGTAATGTACGTATCTAGTATTCGCATTTGGATGTCATTTACAATACATTAATTGTGCCTGCAGAATAAAATCAAATGGATAATGACGTCACGATTACCTCTTGAAAATATAGAAGGAGATCTGCGCCACTACCAGCTAGGGCCAATGCCACCAAAAGACGCTGAAAAGCTTTTGGAAATGTCTTGCAAGCCAGTACGTTTCAAGACTATATATTTATTTTATTAAACGTCCGACTCATGTGATAGTGGTAAAATTAATTTGAAATTGTATTAACCTATTTTTAACATATTTGTAATGCTATTTCAGAAATCGTTACCGGAAGTTTATAAGGTGGCAGTGCTTGACAAATGTGGCAACGTTCCTCTTGCAATTAAAACTGTCGCCGTAGCATTGGTGAATGATTTAAGCACTGATAACGATATAAAACTATCCGTAAGCGAGTTGGAGCATCGTGTACGCTTATTACTCCATGGAACGTTCGAATGCATAGGCTATGCTTTTAATAAGCTTTCTACGTCTTTACAACACTCTCTAAGAATGCTTTCAGTGGTTGGGACTATTCCAATTGATTTAGAGTGTATAGAGACAATTTTGAATCTGAGCCCAGAGCCTTTGAATCGATTAATGTCGGAATTGGTCTTACGCCAGTTTCTTCAACCGGAAGCACCGGCTGTAGGTGATTTACTATTTGATCGCAAGTGTGTTCGTTACTCTTTGCATCCATTAATCGTACAGTTCTTTAATAAATGGCTTCACAAAAATACGTTTAAACCTGAACTGATGATGAATGCAAACAAACGGTTTTGTATGTATATTCAATGCAAAATCAAGAAACTTATCGGGCAATTTGATAAAAACTATACACAATCTGTAACTGCAGTGCAAGAAAACAGTGAATTGTTTCACAAGTTTTTGGAAATTGTTCCATTACTAGACATTAAAGATAGTAAACATTATGAAGAGGAGGGTGCTCGCGAAGCCTTAGGACAAGTTGCAGATTGTGTGAAAATGTCTCCGAACGACAGGTCAAGATTTTACGAGAAGTTTTCTAAGAGTTTTCTGGCGGTAAATGACTATTCTTCGTATTGTTATTGGCGACTAGAAGCAATGAAAGCGTTCTTGATTGCTAAAGATTTAAGTGAAGCTTCACGAGTTCTTGATGACATCGAAACCAAATTACAACTTTTGAGTAATCATGAAATGCAGAAAAATATAACAGTTAATATTCTATTTCAAAAGAGTCGCTTGCTACGTTTGAAAGATATACCGATCAACGAAACAAAGGTTATTGAGATTTTAGATAAGTCATTGGAAATGAGCAAACAGCTAGAAATTCAAGACCCAAACATGGCAGTTCTTATATCAAATATTGAAAACCTCAAAGGAAACGTGTGTTTTGATGTGCATAAATACGACGAAGCATACTTTCACCACAGAAAGGCTGTTCACATTTTGAGACAGTATATTAAGGATAAGGATCACCCGTACATTACTGTGTATGAATTTAATATTGGAACTGTAATACTCCAAAAGGCAGAAACTCTTCTTCAAGACGAACTATTTATACCTGAAGAGATAAACACATATTATCTTGAGGCTTTGGATATATTCAATAAAGCGATTGAACGTGATCGAAACATGGGAAGACATTATCGGCCCCAGTTTGAAGCGAAATTAAGCTACAGGGCTAAGGCACTGGAGCGACTATCAAGATATAAAGACGCATTAGATGACCGCAATGAAGCAATTCATCTTGTGAAAAATCACTTCGACGTTCATACAGTACTTACAGATGCGTACTTCATGAAAGCTCAAACGCTTAACAAATGGATCTTGAAAATTCAATTAGGTACGTCATACATATTTCCAAGTTTTGTAAAACATGCACGACAATGCAATTTATAAACGTAATGATTTTCTGCGACGCTATTGTTTTAATTTAAGTTTATACTTTGTAGATGAAGAAAACCGCAAGCAACAAAAAGCATATATGAATACTTTAAGGGATGTCCATGGATTAGTTCTAGATGGCGCTCCTTTGTCGGAACACCATAAGTCGAAATTTCTTGACATGTACCGAAGTTTTGCAAAGAAGATGCCGGTGACTGAGAAGTCGAAAGTTGAAGATTTTTGCAATGTTGGTAAACTGTATGTTTATAAACAATTACTATATGGTATTCAGCATTTTAATTTCTTTAAATACATTGAATGCTCGCTCATTAAGGTTGACTGAATATCGGTTCACTTCACTTCGACTTTTATTCCCATATACGTTTGTGGATATTGTCATTAAACGTTAATGAACATCATAAAGCATTCACCGCAAAAAGGCGTATATCGATGTGGTATTCCAAATTGAACATGAATAAAAAAAAGTACACGCAGTCTTGTTCTTACAGAGATACGAAATGGGAAGACCCTTTGAATCAGATTCTGAGTCGGACAGTTCTGAATCCGATATGAATTATGAAGCTTCATCAGAGGAACTATCTGTCGATAGTGGAACAGAAGAACAAATGGACACAAATCACGAAATGTTACATAACTCATTCGAGTCGTCACACGGTATGACACCAGCAAATAGTTCTCGTAAAAGGTCACGGCATGACTCTGACTCCGGGTCTGATGACAGCATCACCGTTGATCCTAGATATGTGCAAAACTTTAAGTAGACGTTTTGACAATACATTATAAGTGTTACAGATGTGATTTTTTGTAAGACAATCTATATGAATACTGATTTGGGTGTTTGTGTTTAATCATTAACATTCTTATTATTTTTTTAATACTTATACATAAGTTTTCTGCGAATAACGTAACAATGCTTTTTGTATGTGTTGTTTCCATTTATTTTCACACATAGTATGGCAAAGTAATCGCACACTTTTATGCATCTAACTTGTAATGAAAGTCGTGATCTGAAGTATGAACTCACGAGCTCTTGCAATATTTTAAGAACATAAGGCATGGAATCCATAACAGATGCGACGAAATACATGTGTTCAAGAAATGAGAAAAAAGGCTGGTCTCAAAAACCTATTATTGAAAAGAATGTGCATTATGTTTATTACTACATATTTACATGTTTAGTATCCGTATCCTGTCCTCATTCAGGGGCAAACCATAACAAAATCTGAAAAACGTTTAAGTATGTCATACCATGTCTTAACTTTTCCTATTCAAGCACCCGATCTAAAAATATGTGCGTGAAACAAATTGATTAAATAAGAAATAACCAAATGTTGATTCCATCGTGATTCCAAAAGGTTCCTCAGTATAAAAAGTTAAGACCGTACATATTGGATATTCATTTTTACATACCGTACTGCTTGGTTTACTGCTGGCTATAAAGCGAACAGCAAAACGTTTAAATTCTATTTTCGAAAAGTCGATGATGCAATGATGTCTGCGTAAGTCACCTATTAAAGTGCTGATACAAGACAAACGAAACATGGCTATAGTGTTCATACAGCAATGTTAAATAAACGCGACTATTACATGTGAGGTGTCATCTGCGAATATGAAGGCCCCTTTTGCTCTGCATTATGCCGTTTTAAATGAGTACTCTTAAGCATAATCGATAGTGATAATAAGCACCACACACTTGCGTGTGTACCTGAAAATTCGATTTTCGGACCAGTCGGATGCACATGTGACCACCAAACCCCCACACCCGCTACAACACACAAACAAATTGCTCTTGAATGTACTTGTATTGGATAAATGATACTGGTAAAAATATTATTCGTGTTTTTGTAAAAATTTCATTTGTATTGATTAAACATTGCATACTGGGGGTGACACGTACCCTCTGTGCCGCCAAGTGAAGACAGGCCTGCATCTATGTATGAATGTGTTTCATGCATACACCTTTGTTAGATAAGTTTATCTACATCTTTTGAACAATTTGAAGCATTGTGTGTTCATGCTTATCTGTCGTGGGTTAATCGTATTAAGAATATGTTTTTTGTTTTTAAGTGCAACAGTTGCACACAGTTATGTTAATAAAACTAAGAAACTCAAAAACAACCATTTTTAACAAAGTTAAAATCAAACAATGTAGTTCATAAGGTTTTCAACAACATTTGTTTGTGTTTTATTTTAGTAATGTTGATCTTCATAAAAGTAAGCAAGTGTGGTCATATATCAGGACCACACGATGGACTCCTTTTTAGTATTGAAAATCCACATTCTAGTTTAAATAAATTTAATTTTCCAACATACCTCACCTTTAATCCAAAATTTTACACTGCATAATAAACGTGCTTTAATTCTCATTTAAAATTACTTTGGGCTCAAAATGTTCATTCTCTGTAAGTGACCCATAACTTTATCCACTCTGGATCAGCAGACGATTTATTTCATAAATCAATCTCTGGGTTAATGGTCGCCATCTTTCGAACTACTTTCAAAAGTACAACAACAACAATATAAACAGTAGAAGACAATTTTAATTGCGAAAAGTTGAAAAATTTAGTACATGTGTCACGGTTGTTGAGTGGAGTAGTGTTATTTTCAACTGTGTACGAAGCATTTGAACTGGTAGTGGAATAAGCGAATTGTTGGTGGAAATGGAATTAAGAAATATATCTAATAATTCATCATCGTGTAGAATTATCATCAGCATCATTTCTGTGGTACATTGCAATATTCAAGTATTTCATAGCTATGGTGCTTTTGACATAGTTCACTAACCATCAAGACTGAAATGATTCATGCACACAGGTAAAATAAATCATTGAATTTGTGCAGAATGTTTATTTTTTACAAATTCTTATTTAATTTAACCAATTTATTTTAGATAGATTGCACTGAAACTCAAAGTCTAAAGCTTAGTAAGACACTTAAGCCAGTTTTCTGAGAAAAAAACAATACTTGTTCAGAGTATAGCAGGCTTATGCGGCCTCTGGTTTATTTATTTGGCCTCGGCCTTTAACCTGGGTCGCTTTGATTTCAGGTGTTTAGCCCCCATATCAACAAGGCTTTCTCGACCCTATATGTACTTATTCATATTGTTTAAAGATTTTGAAAACCCTCTCTCAGTGCCAGTGGGGATAAAACAGGGACCTACTTATAGCTAGATGAATGCATCAAATATGCCAGCAACACTTTATGATCAATAACTTTATAATTGATGATTCTGTTCTTTTAACTACATTACTAATTTACCAAAACAATGTGAAACACATTTTTATGCCCCCAAAGGAGGGCATATAGTGATCACACTGTCCGTCTGTCTATCCGTCACACTTTGCATTTAGGTTTTGAAAATATGCTCATAACTTCCATGTCGCTTCAGATGTAACATTCATATTTGGTACATGTATGCATGTGTATATGGACAAGGCCTTCCCATACACACACAAATTTTGACCCCTTTGACCTTGAACTTAGGGTCGGCGTTTAGGTTTTGAAAAATGCTCATAACTTCTATCAAAGCGTTTATCGGGGGCGTATGTCATCTTACGGAGACAGCTCTTGATTTTGCTACTGTCCTCTGCACAAACCATGATATATCTGCATATGCATCCAACCAAATCGGTAAAACTATTTGTCACTTAATTAAAGTAAACTTATTGCATGTTAACTTTTCAACAATATATATATCTATATAATTATATATAACAGATCTTGAAAAAAACACACATCAAACTTCAAATTGTTTTAGTAAATTATAGGCTTTAATTGGTATTGTGACATTGACACCACTCATGCATGCGACTATACAATTATACAACTATGGGACACATTATTTATGAGAAATTCCAATACATCAACATATCGTCTCAGATTTAAGGCAGATAATCTAGTGGTTTTTTGCTGCCATTTTTACTATAACACATTTTTTCATTTTATGTTATGATGCATTGATCTTGTTTCTAAATTAACCAAGCAATCATGTTAAACTTGTGAAGAAAGATGTTGTCTGATAAATAATGAAAATATAATCACTACAAAGTGAACAAAATTCAGTTGAATACTGTGACCAACGAAGATTTGCCAAAGAGCAATTCAGATCATGATTTAAATTAAATACAAGTAATATGAAAGTCTGCCTATTGGATCCCAGTTAAGACTTATTTGTCAAATCTGCACATTGGCCATGTAGAATTGGGGACTAAATACCATCAAGTCATGTAAAAAGGAGCAGGGTATAGCATGCTGCTAATGATCTCTTGAGCTTTCACATGAATTTTACCGGTAATTTTCATACAACAAATGATATTATATAGTGTAATGATACAGCATTATGAGCACAAATTATATCTCTTACTAGTGGTGCAAAAATCATTTAAGTGTCACATTTCAAAAGAAAATTTATATAAATAGGTATTATTAATTGTTAAAACGTTATAAAAGGTTATTTCAATTCACTTAAGCATTTAATTACAAGAACAAGTGCATTTTATTTCCATTACAATACATGTAACAGTATTGGCATTGTATTTATCTGCATTTGATGTGCATTTAATAAACTTAAAAATGCAGAAAAGACACACTTCTAACAGAAACAAATGTATTTTTTTCTGCATTTTTCCAGCATTAATACTCTTCAAGTGTATTTTTTATCATCCCAAATTCACTTTACCAGGAAAAACTTTACCAGGAAAAAGGTATGTTATAATTTTTAGTTTGTTTTAAGTATATTTTCAAATACATTAAGACACTCTTTTGCAAAAAATGTTTAACAAAAACTTGAAAATATTTAATATACTAAAGTGTAGTAATAATTAAAGTTTTGTATGAGCATTAAAAACAGTGTCAAATTCATACCAGTGCCTATTTAGTAGCAGTAGGCCTTTATTATGGTCTACTTGTGGTAGAAATAATGCATTTTGTATAATACAACATACATAAATTAAAAAATATAGCTGCCCATACAGTTCAATACAATGTTCAATTAACTACACTATGCAAAGTTGAAATATTACATCAAGCTTGGAAATATCTTTTCAATAATGTATAATATGCTGTTTTAATTTATAAGTGAAATAGACACTGGGATATAAAAACTGATTTTACATCAAAACTAAATGTTTAATTTGATTTTTAGCTCCACTGGCCAGGGTTGGCATAAAACCCGGGTATTATAGTATTGACCGGCCCTGGCGGGTAATACTGGGAAAACCCGGGTTTTACTGGGCAATAGTGGGCAATACTGGGTAATAAAGATATTGCAATATTGTATAACTTGTACGATAATAATGAGTTTGTACATATTAAAAGAACATATCTATTAACAATTTTTTACTATTAGTTACATTGTCAACTTTTAATGCGTGTGAAAAGATATTCATAATTCCTTCTCATTTTCATGAAAATGGAAATTCTTTTTCTTTGTCTCTTTGGATGGGCATTACTTGGGTATCGAAGATATTAGACAATTATACAACAGCACAACTTGCATAATGATAATATTAATGATTATAAATTAGTACATAACAGAAAATAACTATTAATTTTAGCAATTCTATTCTATTATTTACACTGTTAACTTCTACTTCATGTGGATGCATATTAATAATTACTTTTTTCTGCAAAAAAAAGCGCAATTCATTTTGTGTTTGTTTTGGATGGTTTGGATGGGCTTTACTGGGTAATAAAGATATTACACAATTATATAACTTATATAATTATTAGTCTCTATAGAAACATATCCTTTAATTATTAATAATTAGAAACTATTTGTTACATTTTAACCAACTACATCATGTGGAAAGTTTGGAATCCTAATAATACTTTCTTATTTTTACATAAATGAAATTCAATTTAATGCTCTTTATGGACAATACTGGGTATAACTTGGTTTCTGTGTTTTATCTGATTTACATTTTATTAACTCACTTACATTATTTTTCTAAAAATATGAAATGATATGTAACAGAATGGTATTTATGCAGGAAAAGGGAAATGGGTAGAGACATGAGGGATTATACATGTAATATATATTTTTGTTATCATTCAACTTATTAAGTTGATCTTACATGTATGTTGCATTAAGACTCATGCCCCAATTTAGTGTTTTAAATCATTGACACAGTTTTGTGTCATCATTTATGAAACACAGTTCGTACAACTAACAGTAACACTGGGCCACTTGGATAAACATTGGACCTATTTGGGCCACATAAAGGCCCTATTAGGGCCAGACAAAGGCCCTCTAACTGTTTATTAGGGGCCATAAAAGATACACAGACTAGTGCCAATTAGGGCCCTCCCATAAACTGTGAAAACATGCTTTGATTGCTACATTATTAGTGACAGATTCCTGTTAATTGTGTTTCAATATAAAAAAGTATTTCTTCAATGATCCCTCATTATCAATTCTGACTTTAAAGTTTAATGATATTGTAATTAATAAAACAACAGTCACTTTGAAGTCTGCAGTAAAATTATTTATATTATACAGTGACAATATGTTACTTCTATTTCAATGTTATTGCCAACAGCATTTGCTAACTCTTTTTTCTTTACAATAGAGGCTAGCAGAGAAGTAAGAATGATAAAAAACAATTACAACTGCATGTTTAATGAAGAAAAAATAGTATTGCCCACTTTCAGAGTATTGCCCGGGGCGGGAAAAACCGGGTTTTCCCGGGGGTGGGTTTTTCGTGCCAACCCAGGCTTTTTCCGCTCCATTTTGGGAAAACGCCACACTGGAATTTTGGGAATTTCGCGTCGTGAAAACCCCAATTTTGGGAAAAAAATAATCGCAAAATTGGCTCAATTAGGAAAAATTATCGCATGTAAATAGTGTTTCTTATATTTCAAAGAAGCCGTTAACTGGTAAATAACGACTATTTTGATAACTTATTATTAAAATTTTACAAAATATTATGAACATGTGTGAAAAGTGCAGGTTTTTTAATCTGAATTTGGGGAAAAGGCTTGGCCTATTTTTAGTTGAAAAAAATCGCGCAAAGCGCCGGATTTTGAGGAAAATAAGGAAAGTCTTAAATAATCATTAACATATTTTACATTTTTTAAAACAAATTCAAGGCAACAGATAATTTAATTATGCAATACTTTCTATTTTCTACACCGGATCAGGTTATATATTTTAAGGTTAAAAAAAAAATAAAAAAAAATATAATTTTTTAATTTTTTTTTGGAATTTGGATTTTTTTTTTTCAATTGGGAAAAAAACAACCAGATTTGCATTGGGAATGGGGCCGAATTTCAGACCCGTGGCATAGGGCGGAAAAAGCCTGCAACCCTGCCACTGGCCAAAGGTCCTGTGTCCATCGTGCGTCCGTGCATTAACTTTTCCTTTAAACATCTTCTCCTAAACTACTGGTCCAATTCTGATGAAATTTCTTAGGAATGTTACTGGGGTGAACCTCTTTCAAATTTGTTCAAATTATGCCCCTGGGGTCAAATTTGACTCTGCCCCGGGGTTCACAAAATTGAAAATTTGCTTATATAAGGCCTATTTTGTGAAAACTTTCAAAATCTCCCGTCCATAACCATTGGGCCTAGGGCTATTAAATTTGGTATGAAGAGACATATAATATTCCTCTACCAAATTTGTTCAAATTATGCCCCTGGGGTCAAATTTGACACTGCCCCAGGGGTCACAAAATTGAACATATGCTTATATAGGGTATATTTTGTGAAAACTTTACAAATCTTCTCGTCCAAAACCATTGGGCCTAGGGCTACCAAAGTTGGTATGTAGTGGCATCTTATAGTCCTCTACCAAGTTTTTTCAAATTATGCTCCTTGGGTCAAGTTTGACCTTGCCCTGAGGGTCACAAAATTGAACATATGCTTATATAAGGCCTATTTTGTGAAAACTTCAAAAATCTTCTTGTCCATAACCATCCGGCCTAGGGCTATCAAATTTGGTATATAGTGACATCTAATAGTCCTCTACCAAATTTGTTCAAATTTAATCCCTAGGGTCAAATTTGACGCTGCCCCGGGGTCACAAAATTGAACATATGCTTATATAATGCCTATTTTGTGAAAACTTTAAAAAAAATCTTGTCCATAACCATAAGCCTAGGGCTACACAATTTGTTATGTAGTGACATTGTATAGTCTCTATATAGTTTGTTCAAATTATGCCCCAGGGGTCAAATTTTACCCTGCCCCGGGGGCCACAAAGTCAATTATATGCTTATATAGTGCCTATTTTGTGAAAATTTTAAAACTCTTCTTGTCCTTAACCATAAGGCATAGGGCTACCAAATTTGGTATATACCGTAGTGACATGTAATAGTTCTCTACCAAGTTTGTTCAAATTATGCCTCTTGGGTCAAATTTGACCCTGCCTGGGGTCACAAAACTGAACATACACTTATATGGGGCCTATTTTGTGAAAACTTTAAAAATCTTTTTGTCCATAACCATTGGGCCTAGGGCTTCCAAATTTGGTATGTAGTGACATCTAATAAACCTCTACCAAATTTGTTCAAATAATGCCTCTGGGGTCAACTTTGACCCTGCCCCGGCCCCCGGGGAGTCACAAAATTGAATAAACTCTTATAAAGCGCCTATTTTGTGAAATCTTTAAAAATCTTGTTGTCGAAAACCATTCGGACTATGGCTATCAAATTTGGTATACAGTAACATCTTATAGTCCTCTACCAAGTTTGTTCAAATTATGCCCTTTGGGTCAAATTTGATCCTGACCAGCGGGTCACAAAATTGAACATTATATACGCTTATATCTTGCTTATTTTGTGAAAACTTTAAAAATATTCTTGTCCTTAACTCTAGGACCTAGGGCTACCACATTTTGTATGTAGTGAGATATAGTAGTCCTCTACAAAGTTTGCTCAAATTATGCCCCTGGGGTTAAATTTGACCCAGCCCAAAAGGTCACAAAAGTGTACATGTGCTTAAATAGGGCCTATATTTAAGTATTTGCACATGCAGAGAAATTTGTTTCAGCCTTTTTTTCAGCAGTAGAGCGATACAGGGCCATCATGGCCCGCTTGTTTAAATACTCAAAAAATGAAACCGTGTTCATGCTTGCATGAACACAGTTTATAAATGCTGTCAGAATTATAAAATATGCAATTACTATAAATACAAATGCCAGGGAAAAGTGCTTTTTGTACTAAAAAATTTGAATGAATATTACAATAATACATTCTGAATACTTTAGTATGTAATTAACAGTTTTGTCTGAGAAAATCACTAAATTTTTATATATTTATTCAAATTCACGTAAATCATATTTCAAAAACACATAATTACTTCAAATCCTTTGACACAATACTGAAAAAAATGCACAGTTTCTGATTGTTATTGATTCTTTATTAATTTATACATGTACCATTTTTAAATCTTGATGCATCCTCAATTGTATTATGCACATCTTAATCTGTTTTAACAATTATAATATAAAGATAAAGGCTGACTCAGTAAAATAATAATCCATGATTTCTGCAGTACTTGCAGACAAACTAGGAATACTGCTGTGATATTATCTATCTATCTATCTAATGGGATATTAATTTGGCTTCAATAGAAAAAAATCAAAGCATACACATGTATATAATGTTGTGTATATATATATATATTAGTTTTAAACTTAACTTGATTGACCATCGATTAAAAAAGATATTATAAATATATAAATATTATATACGATATATGAATAGACTATATATATATATATACTATATAGATAATATAGAGATAAGATCTACTATACTAGATATAGATATAGCTATATATATATATTATATATAGATCTATCTATATATATATATATATATCTATACTTATAGATATATATATCTATATATATATATTATGAGGATATATAGATATATTATCGATATATATCTATACTTGTAAAACTAAATTAAACATGTATGTTTCTATTACATCATTTTTGGACTTTTGTTTTTTCAAGACAAAGTAGAGTGAAGCTTAACACAGTATCCAATTGTAACAGTCAATTTTGGGAAATCAACCTTATAATTATGTTCTGTGTTGGTCAATGTCATAATTGGTTATAAATGTATATTGAACTGGAAGTTTCTTTATTTTAAATGATAACATTTGCTTGGTCAGCCATAATTGTCACAATCAAGTGGTCTTTTTACACTATAGTTTTCTCACTGACTATGGGTTTGTTCTGAGAATGAGCCACTTAAAGGGATCTTTTCACGCTTTGGTAAATTGACAAAATTGAAAAAAGTTGTTTCAGATTCGCAAATTTTCGTTTTAGTTATGATATTTGTGAGCAAACAGTAATACTGAACATTTACCATGGTCTAATATAGCGATTATATGCATCTTTTGACGATTTTAAAACCTAAAAATTATAAAGCGTTGCAACGCGAAACGATTGAATAATTTGGAGAGTTCTGTTTTTGTCGTTAAATTTTGTGAAACTACGAAGATTGCTTATATAAGGTATAAAATACTACTAATAAGTGTACTTGGCGGAATAGCTCAGTAGGCTAAAGCGTTTTTACTTCAGGACTCTGGCAGGACTCTAGGGGTCACTGGTTCGAAACCTGCTCCGGGCAATGTTCTTTTCCTTTTTTAAATTTTATTCTTGATTTTTTACTGGAGCTTTTACGATCCAATGTTTACATTTATCAATATAAAGCATTTAATGAATAAGTTAAAAAATGCCAAAATCTGTGAAAAAGCCCCTTTAAAGTATCGTTGGGGAGATGAGTTGTCAATTTTATTTTTATCAGTCTTTCATAATCCAGTATACCTGTAACAAGTGAATTTGTAACTAATAATTACACAATTAAAATTGTATGCATTTAGATTTATTTAGTACTGCACATTAATCATTTTCCCAAAATATGTAGCAACATTATATTATATAATGCTGCAATACTAAAGTAATTTACTAATTAAAGGTCGCTGATGTGTAATGGATGTGGTGTCCACCTAATGATCTGGAGGTCACTGGTTTGATCCCCAGTGTGGGAGCATTCTTAAGAAATCTCCCAGAGACACCGAAGTACTGGTTATAGGCCCAGGAAACGAACTCAAGAGCATTTCACATACATGTTCGTAGTTAGTACTTTAAATTTAATCGAACTAAAAATGGGTTAAAACTAACAACTGAAACCCTTATTAATACATTTTATTTTGAATCAAGCAAATGTGGAAATTCATTAAAAATAATAAGTAAAATTTAAAAATTCTACTTTTAAGTAATCATTATAATTTATATTATTTTCAGAATATTTAATGATGATAATGATACAATTATATATTACCTAAATGATAAAAATAAAACATGTAATGTTAATTTATGAAAAAAATGTTTCAATCTTATCAATATCATGGTAATTACAACTAGATATAGGCAATTAGATGAGAAACATGATTTAATTATATTAATGATCAACCCAGACATTTGTAGTGATTTATGGTCACTATTTTGATTAACGTTCTTAACATGACCTGTCATAAAAGGTATTTTTTAGCCAGTACTACAATCGGCAATGAAAGTCTGTATTGCATACATATTCCACCGTCTATTATCGATTGGCTTCCTCAAACTGAACAAATATTAATGTTTACATCGCGAAACGTAATGCATCCAGTTTCACTTTCGGTTTGGGTGGTTTTGTAAACACCGTAATTTCATCTTAAAAATTGGATGATAGGGTGATTAAATAATAATGGAAAAGTAAATCACTTGGATAATAGGTCAAAATGCAACACAAATGAACGTTAATAGTGCTTTTAATATCAAAGTTTCGGTAAAAAGTTTGGCGCTAGTTCAACGCGCATCGTATACAGCCTCATAACAATAGACTGACAACCTTTTGGGTAGTAAAGTAGTAATACAAGGCAATATGGCGACCGTTAGCCACGAGGCCTATCTTACGGAGAAATCCGAGATAGCCGATGTATCACGATTGAACTTTATCAAGACAAATTTGAGTATAGCTATCAAGCTACATTAGTGCTTGGTACATTCGCTGCGCATCCGGGCGGACTTAGTTCATCCCAGATCGGTGCTGGTTTGTTTAGATCTTTGTCCCCTTACTTAACAGGTTTCTTCAGTGTAATCTTTTCCCAATTTGACCTTGCGAAGTTCAATTATCAGCAGATTGAAGTAATATCGTTCAAATTTTAATTAATTTTTTTAAGTAAAATAGTAATTGATACTGGTTCACATCCCGAGTCTTCGCACAAAACAGCTTCAGAGTCCGAATTCGCACAAACGTAAAACGCGCACAAATGCACACATATGCACACAAATGCGCGAGATACACACAAACGCCGCGCACTTGCGCATGCATATACATACGCACTGGGGCGCATGCGCGCAAGCAGTATCCTCAAATGTCTTATTGGTTCCCTGTACTATGACAACGCAGTTCATGAAAAAAAGATCTACGAGGTCGTAAACTGCCCCCTACACCAGTACCACAAAAGTCGAATGCCCTAGTATTTTGAATAAACAATTCAGCAAGCAATCAAAATCTGTGCACGCACTTCTCAATTACATGAGACACCTCATGAAGGGACTGAAATTGACATTAGGAAGCATCAACGATAACTTGTTTGAACAGCCGAAGCAAACAAAAAAATGTAATTTAGCCGAATGTATATGCAAGTTATATACACAATACTATCATTAAGGTGCATTTATTTACTAGCGGAGAAAATGCTTAGAACATTCCACAACCTAACTGGCTTCTGATGGCGCCTCCGGTACAAAGAAAGAGGATGATTGTTGAGACACGTCTCTGTTGCTGATAGTCTGCTGCATTTGACCATGCCTAACTGGTTGATAATGCACAGCAGGTTGATTATTCATCATCGGTTGTCCATGCACAGCGGCTTGAGTATGCGTAATTGGCTGGCCATGCATAAGTGGCATATAGCCCTGGTAACCAGGCACTGCACTTACAAACGCCATGCCTGTAAATTGGAGATTTGTCACAACAAATTAAAGAAAAACATAATTTATATTTAGCACTATGAAAATAAAGAATGAACATAATGTATGTGTCTTGCGTTCTTATCATCATCATATATCCAATGCATAGCAATGACCGTTTTATTCCATCAGTTAATTGAATATTTGCGTTCGAGGATAAGGCACATTTTGTAAGAAAATACACATACCAGGAGCTGATTGTGCATGCTGTCGACAACCTTTCTTGGTACAAATGCAAATAAGACCCTCAAAAATACAGAGCAGACTAGTTATGCTGAATGAGAGGGCTATGATGCCAATCAAAAGGGCCCCAGAGTCACTGTTACAGCAACTGTAATACCGCACATGTAAACATTGTACCCATGGTAATATCATGCCTAATCAGTAATCTGTAAAACAATAACAACAAACATAGCTTTAGTAAAAAGTTTTATTACCATACTTAAAAAACAAATTAACTGATTGACTCACTTATTCAGATTTAGTAAATTGACACAATCCCATATCTAGCTGTAAAGAAAATCTAAATGAAAATACACACATATACGTTGAGGTTTTCAGACCAGATTTGATAAACGACGTCAGTTATGCTGGTATTGTTTTTACATTTATACATTTTTCTATTTGATTGCATTTTGAAGTACTTACGCATTTTTTTAAATTAAACTTGCCCTTAAACTAATTTGAACCCCAAATGCATTTACCGTTCCAATGTGGTTACTCAAGCTTAAGTCATGTTTATATTACTTTTTGTGTTTTATGTTTGGTCTTCTTACATGTTACTAATTACATAAAAAACAAGTAATCAAAGAGAAAAGTAAATCGATTTTATTTAAATATGATCACCAAATAGTTTTTAACACCGGTACAGGAATTTGTGTAATTGGAATAAGATCCTGACCTGTTGTAAGATCCTTGTCTAAACACTGAAAGAGAGCTCATGAACAAAGTATCCAGTATTGTCATGTTGTTTGATAAGTATGCTACAATTGTTTTAGAATGATTTTATCCATTAACTTAAAACCGCACAAAAAATCGTATATGACAAGTTTTGGGTATTCAAATATATATGTTTTGTAATTTTGACTAACCTCTTTCTATTTTTAAATTTAACACAACGTATTGGGATATAACTTACCTTATTGCATCCTATAAATATGCACGCAGTATCAAAATGCTTCATGTTAGCATAATCATAAATGAACTTCGGACAGAATGTCTTATAATCGGATAACAGTTCCTTAAGGGACATGTTCACCGAGTTTCATATTTTTGAAAAATATAATTACATTAAAAAATCACTGAACTGAAATATTTGGAAAAGTTTAAAATAGTTATAGTCTAAGAGAAAAATATGTACCTGCACAGGATATTGAATCCAAAAACACTAAAACCAAACGCTTACCAGCTTCCACTAAACTGCAAAGTTTGTAATTAAAACCCTTTGTCGGTAATACATGATTTTGCACAATTATCGATGATTATTTAGAGAATATGTTGCTTATAGAGATTACATCTTAAAAGTCGGATCTGCGTCATCAAGTTACATTGCACTATTATTGCGAAACAAAAAGTCATGCTTAACTTTAAAGTTAGGCTTTTCATTTACCGTTTTAATGCTGTGAATACAGTTTTAATAATGTGTTCTTTTGTCAAGTGTTATGATAAGGAACAATGTCACTTGTCATTCACAAAGACCTCGCAGTGATGATTCACTTAAGCCCCCGTTGATGCAACAAACAATCTTCTTATATTGACGCGACTTTTCTGAAGGGATATTATATATGAACAAGTATCCTCAGGGATGTCTACCTGTCCTATTTAACCTTTTCCTTGAAAAGAAAATCAGGAGACCCTCTATGACCCTCAAACCTCTATATATTTTTGTATTATGTGAACCATTTATCCGAAAAAAAGCATCGGCAGCAAAAAGTGTCTCTATTATATCATATATTTCTTACTTTGAAACCAATTATAGTTTTAGCTAATGAATTCCCATATTACTAATTAAACAATGCGGTGAACATGGAAAGCATTGTCGAATACCTCTTTTATGCGGATTATTTGGAGAAGTATCGCTTTTCTGAAGAACAGTAGTTTCAATTACCATTAAAATAGTACCCAATTAATAATATCGTCCAAACAAGTAGAAAATATAGGTTTAGTCTAGATGGTCGAAGCTTTATTTAAATTAGAAAATAACATTAGGTCCGACTTGGTGTGTTAATTGATTGTATCATTGCTTCGAGTAATCGAACAATTTATCGAATATTTAAACCTTTCATGTAGCCACATTGTACTTTGCTTATTATCTTTTTAAGGCTTTTGATTCTGTTTGCAATCATACCAATTATTTCTATTCGATGCATTGGCGCACTCGACAACTATTTCGTTAAAAAATAACATCGTTCAGCCATTGTGAAATATACATTATTTTGTGATCATAACGGTCAAAGGTTGTCAAACAAAATTTGTAATCCATAATTGGATTATAAATCATTATTATTCAAAGTATATTATTTAAAAAGTGTTAAAGTAATGCATTAATATACGCCACACTTTACCACAAGAGTTGATTTCCGTTTGAAAATAATTTCTATAAACAAAAAAATCCATACAAGCGAAAAGTGTCGTCATTTATAATCCTGTGCGTAATGCACAGTCTAATATTTGACGACACTTTCCCAGACAGATGCTCATTTATTTTGATGTGGAACGAAGTTATGTACACTATCACGCGTTAAAACGTTCAGTTATTCAAAAAAGGTCACTTTGAAAATGTGGCCGATTTATCAAATGGCTAGTATTGAAATTGGTTAGATAACATACAACATGAGGCATTGAAATACGTTGATTAAAATATATTAAACGTGTCTCAATGATATTCGTGATAACGAAAACGTACTACCGCGTTTTTGTCACAGGCTTTGCTCTTAGCGAGGCCTCTTTATTTGATGTGTCGTTTGAAAGGCATTTGATGGTGATGGTCCAATTAAACTTTACGATCGAAGAAAACTTGAACGTTACTACATCGTCAATAGTGTTACCTAGTATTTAAATAATGTAACATGTTTGAATGTTTTATCCTTGAACAATTGACTAATCACGGTTTCAAAACATTTAGGTGCACACATGTCCGGTATAAAATTATGTTGCTAAACAATATAAAACAAACAAAAAAACGACTGACAAATGTTCAAAATCATCAATATAAATGCGCGTGATGGGAGTGAGGATAAAACACTGCGTTCATATTGTCCAGTTTTAATTGTCTCCGCATGAGTGTATTTAATTGAGGTTCTTTTCGGACTTGTGTAGTGCTGAATTTATATATATTGATAATAAATATTCGGGCCACGTATCTCAAAAACGACACTTTCTGCTCGTTGGAATTTTTTGTTTTAAGGAATTTCTTCCAAACGAAAATCTTCTTAAAGCGAACAGTGTCGTCCCTGATTAGTCTGTGCATGATGCACATGCTGATCTGCGACGACACTTTAAGCCAATGCGTTATGCACCGTTTTCCCATAGCGGGACCCACGTGCATCTTTAATTGTAACATCCTGCAGTCACGTCTTTGTCTAATGTCTGCAATACTTACTACACGATTGGACAAATGTTAACACACCTGACTGCGTCAAATTGACGCTTATATAATTGCATATATAGGGGTAGTTTTACCATCGTATTTCGTATTTGTGATGTTTATCATTGATTTTAATTTTTCTGAGAATTAACGGTTCATTTGTTGTTGTTGATGGTGTTGCTGTTGTTGTGTTGTTGTTTTTTTTTTGTTGGGGGGGGGGGGGGGAGTTCATATGATAATAAAGCGTAAAACCACACGTGAACTGGTTTTTAATATACCACAATATATCTAAAAACAGTTGAATTCAATAAAAAATATATTCACAGGTCGCCGTTGCATAATTGATACGGTGTCCGCCTAGCGATCGGGAGGTTCTGTGTTCAAACCCCAAAATGTGAGTGTTCTTTAAATCTCTCTTAAAGAAAACAAGAACTGGTTCTAGACCCGGGAAACGGACTCGAGAGTGTGTAAAATTATCTTTAAGCTTTCGATGCTATCGAGCTGTAATACATATTTTTAAATTAATATCTTGTTTTGAGCTCAGTCAGACGTGTATTAGCACTGATATTGTGTGAAATTTAATTACATCAAAATGCCAGAACATGAAAAATATGGTTTTGATACATTTATCAAATGTCATGGTTGACAATGTAGATATGTTAAACGATATATAATGGTATTGTACACTTATTGTGATGTGCATTATCCGAATAACTAGTACATTTTTATCCATACTACCACACGACACTTTCTTGTTGGCACAAAGTTTGATTGAAAAAATGACGTAAGTAAACAATTATCTGGGTCGGGACAGATAACCTTATCCAAAAGGATCGTAAACCTTACAATTTAAAAGGTGTGATGTTCTCTTTGTGAGCTGTTCAATCACATTCCTGACATACGGACAGAAATAACTGACTTAAGTGATTCAATCGGTCACTTAACAGCACAGACGAATGCCCTTTATTACTGACATACAGATAACAGGAACGTAGAAACAATATTAAGGAGCTTACGCCAAAGCTATTGTTTCAAGAATATTCAGTTTTCACATGTTTTAACATCGATATATTAAACGTATTTAGTTAATTATTCGTCTACCACGAAAACGTTGTTTGCTAACTAAATTCCATTAACAAATGCTGAAATTAGCTTAGTTTTCTGGACACATTTTAATTTATCACAGAAGATGTCAAGCAATCCATTCCCAAACTGAATACCAATGGTGCCCCCAATGCAGATCAAACTAGTGAAAAACGATGAGTGATGTGGCAAGTCTGTTGTTGAACTTCTACTGTCGTTGACCATACATGGGTGGTTGACAATGCATAGCGGGTTGATTATGCATCATTGGATGGTCATGCGTAAGTGGCTGTCCATACTGCATTACACCAGGCACAGCATTAACAAACGCCACACCTGTAAAACATTGTCAAAACACACAATCAACAGAAATAATTTATGCATGGCAACAATTGACAATCACAAACAAACCCATTTGGTGTTTTTATAACTTACTTTTTAATCATTATTTTGCCACCTCAAATATATATAATTACTCATTCTATTGAACAATTTCATAAGAATACAAGTTCAATTAAGGTAGCGCACCCGTAATGATTTCCCGACAACCCAATTTCTACATGGCTGAAACCACTTACATTTCATGGCGCGCTTCCATAGATAACAAGTTATAAAAAATAAATGTCTGTAAAAGAATACTTATTTCATCTTGTTTAAACTTTAAACACCTCAACTGCATCTGGACACACCAACTGCATGGCCTTATTTGTAAATCTGGATAAATTATGGAACTTTCATATACCCCAGGAGTACAAATAAACTGGACAAAAGACGAGCGTGGGGTGGTTTTGAACAAATCAGTATTTTTTTAAGCATGGAAAGCCTACATAAAAATTTGTATGTAGTTCAGTGAAATGATGCTGATTAAGAAATAATACATTAGATTATATTTGGAAAGGTGCCCATTATGAGTGCGCTACCTTAAGAGCATATACACATACTAGAAGCTGGTGGTGGAGGCTGTCGACAACATTTCTTGGCACAGATGCAGATCAGACCCACAAAGATACAAATCAGACTGAGACTGCTGAATGAGAGGGCTATAGCGCCAATCGCAATAGCATCCCCATAGCCACGATAGTAATAATGATCGCTACTGTAATACAAATTATATGACAGCAGTAATAAAATGTCCAGTTATCGTATGCAGAAATCAATTGTATTCAAAGTTTTACTTATTAGATTCAAGTTTAATGATATTATTTTATTTATAAATATGAAAACTTCTTGCAATTAAAAGTGATTACGTTACGCTATTATATATGGCCAAAATATGTACCTAATTAATACATGACTTTCGCATCCTGGACTAGTCAATATCCTTCTTTCCGATTTGATATGCTTTAACCTTGCCTACTCAATAAATGAACAATCGTACGAATAACACTCATAACAATCGCAACTTACTCGTAATATGATCCTTGTGTAGATGCTGAAAGAGAAAACATGAACAACGTCAGATTGCATGAACAACGTCAGATTGCATAAAGAACATCAGATACCATGAACAATGTCAGATAGCATAAACAACATCAGATACCATTAAAAACGTTACCTTTTTGTGAGAACACATATAGCATGAAAAACATTACCTTTCTGTGAAGACACATAAAGAATGACAAACGTTACCTTTCTGTTAGGATACATCTAGCAGGAACAAAGTTACATCTCTGTAAGGACGCGATAGCTTGAACAACGTCTCTTTTCTTTGAGGACGAGAAAGAATTAACAACGTTACTTATCTGTACGGACAAAGATAACATGTAAAACGTGACCTTTTTGTGGAACACGGATGGCATGGACAACGTTATCTTCTGTGAGGACACAGATAACATGAACAACGTTACCTTTTTTTGAAACATGGACGGCATGAACAACGTTATCTTCTGTGAGGACGCATATAGCATGAACAACGTTACCTTTTTTTTTTGAACATGGACTGCATGAACATCGTTACTTTTATGTAGGTACGAGATAGCATTAACAACCTTACCATTCTATGATGACGAGAAAGCTTGAAAAACGTTATGTTTCTTTGAGGATACATATAACATTAACAAAGCTACCTTATTGTGAGGACACTGATGACATGAACAGCGTTACCTTTCTGTGTGATGAGATAGAATGAACAACGTTCCCTTTCTGTGACGACTTTTCACGTGTATAATACGCTCAATACATTTGACTTTTAATGCCTTCATCCGTTATAACGACAATTTTAGTAATATAAGGCTTCACGACCTAAAGGCAAACATACAATATCTGACAAATCTTAAATACTGTTGTAAATATTTTTGATGTTTTTCCAGAAGACTAAATGTTTTCCTAAGGTTTTCTTAGTGTATATGTAAAAATGTAATTGCGTGATGAATCATACCTGAATGTATAAATCCGATAAATATAATCGCAATTAAAACACCTGCCATATTGCAATCTTACTATGTTAATCTGGTGCCTGTGCGGGTTGTGCCACACTGTTTTTGAAAACTTTATCTAGCAAAAGGACGCCACTGCGATTGAAACTTTCACATACCATTAATCAATCAAAACGGTGTGGTTTGAGATAACAAATATCAATACATACCTAAACTTTCGAAATGTGTTCCAAAGTAAACACAATTTACTATGTCCCTATTATCTTCTTATCAGAATGAAGCCTTTCAACTAAATCTGCCTGTGACTTGCATCAAAAAAAATAATTTTAAAATATTCGTAAACATTTTCTTATCCTGAATTTATAAAAAAGTACATTGTTTAAACCACTGTAATATTTCAGTGTTATCAATTGTATTTTAAATATGACTATAACATATTAAACAGGGGTAATACTTATCATCAAAAGCACAATAGTCCAAAGCGTTTCATTCATATTTTTTTTGTTATCGGGGCAAAATGTTGGAAATGTAACATTCACTTAGGAGTTCACAGTAAATATAAATGGATATGAAAAACTGGCTCTGAAATTAAGGAATACATATTGAACAAGTGTTTCGGTTATCAATCGTTATAATCTCCACGCAGAGTTGTCGTTCCTGGCTCTCACATACAATCTCTGCCATCACAAGAAAATCCTACCAGATTGTGCAGGATTTTATTTTTTGGTTTAAGTATAATGTTATGAAAAACAGTATCATTTTCTTGTATACTTTAAAAAACGTGTATACGTTTAGGTTCACAATAAAACAAGTAATTACATAAAGTAAAAAAAGAAAAAATATCAACGGTAAAATTATTGTAACCCGTGGCTAGGCTTTCATCACGAGGTTGGTTATGAAGGCATGGATTTGTTCCAGCTATGCTGGTTACAGTCAAAGTTCTGCACGGAGTTTGCAATCGTTATTAGTTATTACAACGGCATAACATCATACACACACATAATATATTGGTGTTTTGTAACCTTCTATTTGATAGTGCTCGGTGATTTATTCATATTCTATTTGAACCTTTTTTGGATTGCTCCGAGTCACTATCGTAAATACACGATCCGTCGTCCATAAATGATTATGTTCTGTGATCACACATGCGTGCAGTACGATCACAGATTGCATAATACATTTATACTGTCTTATTTACGTTACTGGACGATACAAAAATGAAAGCTTCACTTCAAATGCGTAGTCAAAATTCCTGAATTTAAACTCTTGCATATGAAATAAACTATGGTGGATTATGTAACTATCGAAATAACCCATGATCGTTTCTGCTTTATAACTTTGGAGCATGAAATTGATATATATATATATATATATATATATATATATATATACACTGCAATCAGGTATACGTGATTTGTAATGATGACGAATGTTCATTGCATGATTATTATAATGATGATTATGATGGAATACGTTGATGATGACGGCAATGCATATACTGGTTTTGTTAGTTGGTATTGATGAGTAGGAGCCCAGAATTACGATACTGAGAAATTAGCAAGGTTGGTGAAAGCGGTGTTGACTGCAAGCCTCTACACACGTTATTAGCAAGGTTTATGAGAGCGGTGTTAACTGCAAGCCTCTACACACGTTATTAGCAAGGTTTATGAGAGCGGTGTTGACTGCAAGCCTCTACACACGCTATTAGCAAGGTTTATGAGAGCGACTGCAAGCCTCTACACACGTTATTAGCAAGGTTTATGAGAGCGGTGTTGACTGCAAGCCTCTACACACGGTATTAGCAAGGTTTATGAGAGCGGTGTTGACTGCAAGCCTCTACACACGTTATTGGCAAGGTTTATGAGAGCGGTGTTGACTGCAAGCCTCTACATACGTTATTAGCAAGGTTTATGAGAGCGGTGTTGACTGCAAGCCTCTACACACGTTATTAGCAAGGTTTATGAGAGCGGTGTTGACTGCAAGCCTCTACACACGTTATTGGCAAGGTTTATGAGAGCGGTGTTGACTGCAAGCCTCTACATACGTTATAAGCAAGGTTTATGAGAGCGGTGTTGACTGCAAGCCTCTACACACGTTATTTTAAAATCCAGGAGTACACCCGAATGTGATACTACCCGAAATAGTATTGTACTGGCCTCCGTTCGAATGTTATAACGTTGACATCTTGGAACTACTAGAAAAAACTATATGTCCTTTAATCCTTTTACGAAAACTCTTTCATCGTTCATTTTTATATACTGTAGTTTTACTATTAAAGGAGCATATTTCAAAGTGTTCATCTTTACGAAAACACATCTGCGCTTCTTTTTCGTGACCGTGAACTTTTGCAAATGCTAAGCATTTACATGCACTGTAAGGCTGCATTTTGTGAAAAACCAGAGTGTGAACCAGTAGTGAGCACTACTAACTAATTAACTATTTGACTAACGAAAGAAATTCTGGCAGGATTTTTTTGTGATGGCAGATATAGTATGCGAGAGCATGGAACGACAACTCTGCGTGGAGATTGTGCCAATCGTGATATATCGACAATCTACGGACTCCTCCGTAAGCAGATTGAATCAATAAATCGTCTCCTGATCCATAGCGGAGATTGTGCGTTACCTGGACAGCCTAAGCATGTGCCACACTGTAAAGGTTAAATCATGCCCGATTACTGATCGGCACACACGACGTCCCTAGCCATAATTCAACTTTTATGGCCGTACGTGTTATCAAACTTGGAACTGGAAAGTTGATTTGTTAACCCAATGAGAAAATGGAAGAGCGTAAAACGATTTAAAAGTTACTTGTATAAAAAAATCATCCAATCGAATTAAAGACTGTTTACAATCGGTTGTAAAATTATTGTTTCACTTCATAGAGAAAAATAAAATAATAAAAATATTTTATGATACATCTAAAACAAACACTATATGCAATATAGGACACATCTATAATATCTTTATTTATAGTTAACCCTATGACACAATGACTAATTATGGAGTAAAACGATTTTCAAAAAGAAAGTTTTATGTTCTAGTATCCTTATCTTATTTTGAAGCGCCGATAACAAATGCTTAATACACTGTAAATGAAAGCAACGACCTACCGTGACCCTCCGTTCTTTCTTGATTATAACCGACGAAGCCATGATGATGACTCCATTAAGCATTGTGTCTCTCACGCTGGCGATCGGACTTACAGCCGCCCTCAGGTGGTCCTCGTGTTGTAAGTGTGAAGTACTTTTAAGACCTCGATTATTGAGATACTATTTAGGCGTCTATTTTTTATACAAGCATTTATTGTCATTTAATTAATCCGCGCTCTAAGTTTTGGCGGAGCGTGTCGTCCCTAACTCGCCTGTGTGGACTGCACTGGCTACTCTGGGACGACACTTAACACACATGCATGAGGCCTCGTTTTCCCAGATCGAATCTTAAACACAAACTTCCTTTGACGTCTCAAAATGTTAGTGTGGAGAGTATTGAAATGTCGATTATGTTATTCAGCCAACACAAAAGACACAGATGTCGTCCAAATCTACAACATCGACATCACTCCGGAAGCGATCCCGTTTCCAGGCGAGGCTCACCTGCACTTAAACATGACGTTCACCCGAAACGTGACGTCTGCTTACGTCGACGTAGAATTTTACAAAATGATCTTCGGTTTCCCGATCAAGGTTCCATGCCTGTCGGGAACCAGCACGATCGGCTCTTGGTAAATGAGCATAGTTCTAAGAAAATGCACGTGTCTCCCCAGATAAGCCTGCGCATTTCACACAGGCTCATCACGGATGCTTTCCGCCTAAATTGATTTTTTTTTCAATAAATTGATACCATCAAAGCAGAAAGTGTCGCCGATGATTAGCATAAGCGGACTTCACAGGCTAATCTTGGAAGACAGTTTGTGCATATGATAATCCTAGTTTGCCCAGCTAATTTTCAGTTGTCAATTAAATGGGCAGTGACAGGAATGCCAAGCATTAAGCACAAATATTTTGAATAAATGTATATTTGTATACTAAAGTATCGCCTAAAGAATCGCCGCATCTTATTATATAATTAACTTAAAAATGTAATTACGATCCTTCATAATTGAAATGAATGGGACCGCGCTCTGTGAAAATATGGTTTAATGCATGTGCATAAAGTGTCGTTCCATATTAGCCTGTGCATTCCGCACAGACTAATCAGGGACGACACGTTGCGCCTAAACTGAATTTTTGTCAAGAAAAGTCTTCTTTTAAACGAAAAATACAATAAAATGGAATGTGTAGGCCCTGATTATCCTGTGCGGACTACACAGGCTAATCCGGGACGACACTTTACGTATTTGCATTAAAAACCCTTTTTCACAGAGCGAGGCTTTATGAACATACACAGATATTTAATGATTGGACTATTTTGGTTTGCAAGAACCTGCACAATGTTTAATTTGTTCGATGTTTGTATACTGACTTAAATAAATGTCGATTCTCTATAGCAACAACGTAGACGCCTGTCACATATTTCGAAGCATCATGCGAGACCCAAACCACCAAACAGACTACGGTCACCAGGCAGAGAACGTGTTCTTGGCGGCCCTGGGACACTACGTACAGTGCCCTCTAGCGGCCGAGAACATGGTCGTGAACGATGGGGTGTTCCATCTTGACCCCATGCCGGCTGTTCTGGATCTGATTTCACACGTTAGTCAGATTAATGTCATAATTTCTGTACTACAATTAGAACGCTTAGTTTTACTTATCTTATAATATGTATACCTATAATTACAATATTTGAGGTGTTTACTTTATGAAAGTGTTATATTGTATAAAAAGTAAAGATCAAATTACATTCTATTTAAAAAGTAAAGAACATATTACTTAATATTTTTGATTTTATGAAATATGGCATCTTCTAAATGAATCAATGAATGCAAGATGTAGATCTAAACATTAATTCGCTTCTGTGTTACAAATATAAAATTGGTGACATGTTTGCTGCACCGGCAGGAGATACACCTAATTGTAGCACGTGCTCCTTTATTTGTGACACTTGTGTTTATAAATACATGAGCCTTTTGAAAAAGGGGGGCTTAGTGTATATGTTAAAGTGTCGTCCTAGATCACAGGTTGTAAGCGTGTGGCTATGATATAAATTAGTGAAAACATCATTTTGAATGAAAAGTAATCAAATTATAACGAAAAATCAACTTCTTTGAAAACAAATTCACTATCGAATATAAATATAAAACAAGGTACTCAACTCAAAATCACACGAAAACAAGATGCATCGCTTTGATCGATGACGACTAGGTTACACGAATTGTGTATCGTGTTATTTCAAAAAATTTAACGCAGCAAATGTAAAAATATTGCAAGATATGTACATTTTCAGAACGGAAATTCAGTTCTGTGTTGAATAAGACCAAGTTCATGGAAATCGCTGCACAATTGTGTCGTGTTCTGAGAAAACTGGGCATAATGCATGTGCGTAAAGTGCCGTCCCAGATAAACCTGTGCAGTCCGCACAGGCTAATCATTGACGACACTTTCCGTTTTTATGGTATTTTTCGTTTAAAGGAAGTCCCTCTTTACCGAAAATCTAGTTAAAGCGGAAAGTGTCGTCCCTGATTAGCCTGTGCGAACTGCACAGTTTTATCTGGGACGGCACTTTACGCACATGCATTATGCCCAGTTTTGTCAGAACACGACACAATTGATTGCTGTTAAAAGCGATGCACCCTGTTTTCGGGTGATTTCGAGTTGAATACCTTGTTATAATAATATATATTTAATAGGGATTTTTTCCAGAGAAGTTGATTTTTCGTTATAATTCGATTATTTTTCAATAAAAACGAAGATTTTACTAATTAATATCATAGCCCACACGCTTACAACCTCAACTTGTGTCCTCGATTAGTCTAATGAGGGCTTAACTTTCCGCCAAATCTGGATTTTTGTTTAGAATATACTTTTTTAACAATAAAAATAACCATAAAAGCGGAAAGTGTCGTCCCTGATAAGCCTCTGTGGACTGAACAGGCTAATATGGAACGACGCTTAACGCACATATATTCAGTCCCGTTTCGCCACAGCATACACATCGACTCCCAGGGAGACTACAGGGCGGTCCTGAGGGGCAAGGAGACGATGAATTCCAGTCTAGGCGAAAAGTGGAATGGCACTTTACGCACATGAATTAACCAGGCTGATATGTTTTCCCAGGGAGACTACAAGGCGGTCCTGCGGGGCAAGGAGGCGGTGGACGGGCCCTTCACCCTGGGATGTCTGGAGGTGTTCGCCACCATTGGAGGAGCGTCTTCCAACCCCATCGTAGGCTGACCATTAGCTGCAGAGTGAGACCATTGGAGAGACGGAAGTTTCATTGTGATACGTGCTCATTATAAATAACAATAAATGACAAAGTCAGCGTTGTAATTATGTTTATCCCACTTTTACAGCGAATTCAGTTGATTAACGCCCCATTGATTAAATGTCATCTATAATCAACGGCACGTGCTACGTTGTTAGGCTACGTTGTAAACAAATGTAGTTGCTTGTATATAACAACTAAATGTTATATTGATGTTATAAAACTTTTAGATTTGCAATTCAATATGAATAAAATTGTAATTAATAACGCAAGACTCTTTGTCAAAGAACGATATTCTGATTTTTTTTAAATGATTATTTGATCAGCGGTTATTTTTGGAACGCGGAGTAATACACTGACCTTGGTTACACTACAGTCATTATCAAAGTACGACAAAAACTCATGAAAACGCGAAATGATCCAGTCGAACTAATTTTGTTTAAATAAAAAGGTTTACTGAATAAAAAGTAGGATAAATATTGTAATAGATTAGTGTTGATTATAGATCAGGTTTATCATGCTCGGAACGAAATCGAAAAAACACTCGCCAAGGCTCGTGCTTTTGTTTTCTAAGCCTCGCATGATAAACCTGATCTATAATCAACACTAACCTATTAATCTCTATTTCTTCTTTTTAGCTAAAAATGTTGTTTCTTATTCATAGAGTATTAAATGTAAAATTTATCATATTTAAATATTGCATTTCGTAAATGTTGTTTTTCCTAATTTCGTGTAAATATTGAACAAAGCACTGAATAGTATTATAGAAGTATGTTTGTGAGTCAACTGATTGCAAGACGTACAGATGAACTACCTTATTAACTCGGTCAAGTTTCTGTTACGAATAGTCGAGTCAAGATTTTCCTATCTACTGCAGGAAATAATACACGTACGTTGGGACACATTTAGATTTTATCTGTTTGAAAACGTGATCCCAATTTCAAATGTATAAGTCGGCTAAGGCATTTACTAAATTAAGATGTAAGATAAATAGTGTTGTTATATAATTGTGCATAGTGTGATAATATTGGTCTTCTTCCATGTTCATTTATCATAATTTTCAAAACACGAATACAGTAAATACTCCTTAAATATGCAGGAAACTAGTTTTATTGTGCATAAAAATGATTTTTTTAACGTACAGCCTTTTTAAATCCATTGCAAGATACCATGTAACCGTAAGATTCGTATTATTGGTTTATCTGTTGAATTTACAGTACTAAATATATGACAATAACTAATTTCATCAAATATGCAAATACACAAATAGCGGGATCATATGGTGCTTGTATTCGGTGGAATTGTTCACTTTCTGATAAAAGCAACAAACTTGGCACATTTGTAGATAAAAGTATTTTATTCAATTTTAGCTATGGACCCATCTCCAATGTTCAAGATGGCCGCCATTTTTCAGATGGCTGCCAAGATAGCCGCCAAAATTTAGGAAATTACATGTTACTGCCATATTTGATTAAAATATTCTGTTTTTGGCATTGAAATTAGCTGTTTTATGTTATTAATTAATTAAAATATGTTTCTACATGTACAAAAAAGAATTAAATATTGCAAATTAAGTCAAAATGGCTTCCAAAATGGCCGCCTAAAGTACAAAAAATATGATTTTCCTACTCCAATCTATAATTTCAATATTCATTGAACGTATGTTATATAAGCAAGTGTTTTTTTTTTCTTTTTTTGATTTACAGATACCTTTATTTGTATAATATTCTCAACATATTGTTTCAGTCCTTAAATAAAGAAATAACTGCATTCAACGAATTTACACTTCCAGACCTGAAAGCTGCCTTAAAGTCTAACTGCGGTCACATCCTCCACCACATATGGTGCTTGTATTCAGTGGAATTGTTCACTTTTTTATAAAAGCCACACACTTTGCTCATTGGTAGTTTAATGGGATCTTTTCACGGTTCGGTAAATTGACAAAATTGATAAAAGTTGTTTCAGATTCGCAAATTTTCGTTTTAGTTATGATATTTGTGAGGAAACAGTATTACTGAACATTTACAATAGTCCAATATAGCCTTTATATGTATCTTTTGACGATTTGAAAACCTTAAAAATTATAAAGCATTACAACGCGAAACGAATGAATAATTTGGAGAGTTCTGTTGTTGTCGTTTAAATTTACGAAACTACGAAGATTGCTTATAAAACGTATACAATACCCGGCGGAATAGCCGAGAGGGCTAATACGTTTTTACTTTAGACTAAAACCAGGACTCCGGGGGTCACTGGTTCGAGTCCTGATACCGGCTACTTTTGTTTCCTTTCTTTAATTGTATTCTTGATTTTTTACTGGAGCTTTGAGTTTCCAATGTTTACATTTATCAATATAAAGCATTAAATGACAAACTTAAAAATATGCCAAAATCTGTGAAAAGGCCCCTTTAAAGTATTAAAGACAAAATAGGCTATTGACACAATTCATATTTTTTTAATGGCCGCAATTTTCAAAATGACCCCCAACCTATCAAAAAAAGGAGAAAATATCGAGGTGCTGATTTTTTGTTGCGATCTTTTACAAATAAAATGAAATATTACAGTAGTACAATACTTTATTTCTAACTACGCTGATAATCACACATCTTTACAAGAAAAACATTTATTATAAGTATGTTGTTTATTTTGTTCTTTTTGTAAGGTAAAAAGGTCTTTTTTTTGGGGGGGGGGGGGAATTATGCTTTTTTGGCAAATATTCATTTACTTTAATAATAAATAAAACCACAAAGCAGATTATCATGGTCCGAGAGCCCACTGGTGTTTATTGCAAGATTTGAGGCCAATAATTTTTTTGCATATTTGAAAAAGAGAATTTTATATCCTTCCAGCAAACCCATTTCTTAAGTGTCACAACCGTGCATATCTATGACTTTTTTTGGTAAAATCATTCAAAATCGAAAGTTTTCCCGCTGATTTCTGGAATACTTAAATAAATATACATTTTCAGTCATGAGAATTTACCCAGGGTTTCAGTTTTGGGGTATTAAAGAGGAGTGTAGGACAAAAGCCATCACGGACATTAGCCCCTAGGACAAAAGCCCCTAGGACAAAAGCCCCTTAGGATATTAGCCCCTTAGGACATTTGCCCCTTCGGACAAAAGCCCCTTAGGACGTTAGCCCCTACCTTTTTTTTAAATTCATTTTATGTATTAAATTTCATCTTTTTAAAAAGTAAATGCAATTAAAAGGTAGAAAATGATATACATATCAAGATGACATTATAAAATGTTTAGTTATAAAAATGCACTATATATATATATATATATATATATATATATATATATATATATATATATATATATATATATATATATATATATATATATATAAACTTAAGAAAAATGTATTAGTTTTTTAAACAACTGGATAAACAACAAGAGTATTGCATCTTCTGTACTATATGTTTGACTTCAAATAATTAAAGTAGATTTTGATAGGTTAATTGGTATGACAGTTTACTAATTAATTAATTAATTAATTATTGGTGTTTGTTGAAAAAATGATTATGCATTATACATTTATATTATGCTGTAAAAAGTGAAGACTTAGATAAAGCACATTTTATGCTTGATATGGGTTAACATTTTGTACAGCTTATGTATTTTGATACAAAATATTACGACATTCTGTTAATGTTTTGATCTGGGTCTACATATTCTTCAGAAAAATCTCTCTTTAGGCCAAATATTGAAAAAGTTGTATAATTGAAAAAACAAAGTTTTTATAAGGAAGAACAATATGTGTGAATGAAATGTATATTTTCTGTATCCTGTTATCAGTGTAGACTTTGATAAATCACTTAAGAACATTTTTTTCACAAAGCTAATTAAGATTAAATATTAAAAAATACTTCATAGTTAATTAATAAACCACCAATAGTAATAGTATAAAAGTAAAGAAATTGTGAACACACTAAAATTTACCTGTAAACATAACATATTAATAAGTAATTACTTATGAAATAAAACTAATGAAATAAAAATACAACTTTTTAAAACACCTGGTGGCTAATGTCCGTGAGTGCACTTTTTTGAAGAGGCTATTGTCCTAGGGGCTATTGTCCTAGGGGCTTTTGTCCTAAGGGCTAATGTCCGAGAAGGCTTTTGTCCGACCCCATTAAAGAGGTATCAGAAACCTTTCTGAAAATTCATTAAAAAAATAATTTTCCATGTATTTTTTTAAAGTTAAAAACCACCAAATTACGCAGGTTATTTTTGCAAATTTGCCTTTTTTTCAAATTTTAATTCTGCGTGTTCCTTTACTAAGTTAACAATTTCCAACATATTTATCTAATCAGTGTTTTAAAAACACACATATGGCCTTCTTGTTTCATTCCAAGAACGACTTTTGTATCAACATCTATTAATGATTATGGGAGGAAATGAATAAAATCACACATAAAACTGCTGATTTCTGGAATAATTAGATTTAATTAGATTAATAAGACATGTGACCATTATAATATTCAAATATTGTTCGCATATATACAATTGCATATAAGATCACTCTTAACAAACAATGCATATAAGATCACTCTAAACAAACAATGAAATGACCGCAGTGTTATTTTAGATCAAAACCACTATTTGTTTAAGTTTAAGTAGGTTAAAAACCACTAAATTTTTACTAGTTTAGCTGTTATAGTCCATTTTTCAGGTTTTAGTTCCGCGAATTTTTACTCAACTGAAATATTTTTTTCTTTTATTTATGAGTCGTATTTGTTCTATAAAATCATTTAGCTGTAGGATAAAACTCGGTTTATACAAAGTGTTTTACTGCATACAGTGTTACGTATGGAATTTGCAACCAATAAATTATCACACTAGAAGAGATTTACCATCTTGTTTGCAAATAATGGCCAACGAATTTGTTAGTTCAAAGTATAGGGGTCTTAAACAGACTAAAATAGGATATTTTGAGTTTATTGTTGGCACGTATGCAATCAAATTGCAATTTATGACTGTCATTTGGTACAAATGAGGTGAGCTGCTTGGATAATATAAACAGGTATTATATTATATAAATTTTTAATGTTTTACATTGTACATTCAGAAATATATTAAATATTTTGGTGTTACATAACCATTATGGATCTTTATGCAATTGGAACATATGTTCATAATGTTTATAAACTAAAATGCGAAACACACATAAAAAATAGTCTATATGTTTTTACTGACACAAAAAAAAACAATGATATATTTCATAAAGGCCTGTATGGCATAAAGTTCATCTTCTAGCACATAATAACTTCTTGTAGCAGAGCAGCATAGTTAATGAAGAAAGCAATAAAAGGTAACATTAAACAAGAGTGCCAAACTGTCACAAGATACGCCCGTTCAAAGGTTTGGACACCATGCTCAATGCTTGAAATGCACTTAGTGACCTCAAGACCTAGTTATTGACCCGGCATGACCCATATTTAAACTTGACCTAGATATCATTGAGACGTAACATCTGACTTAATTCGCTGAAGATCAGATGAAAACTACTTCAATTAGAGAGCGGACAACATGCTTAATGCTTGAAATGCACTAAGCGACATCGTGACCTTGTTTTTGATCCAGCATGATCCATATTTGAACTTAACTTACATATCATCTAAACACAATTTCTGACCAAATTAGGTGAAGATCGGATGAAAACTACTTCAATTAGAGAGCGGACACCATGCTAAATGCTTGAAATGCCCCAAGTTACCTCATGACCTCGTTTTTGACCCTGCATGACCCATATTTGAACTTGACCTACATATCATCTAGACACAACTTCTGACCAAATTAGGTGAAGATCGGATGAAAACTACTTCAATTAGAGAGCATACACCATGCTTAATCCTTGAAATGCACTTAGTGACCCCGTGACCTAGTTTTTGACCCAGCATGACCCATATTTGAACTTGACCTAGAAATTGTCTAAACACAACTTATGACTAAGTTTGGTGAAGATCGTATGAAAACTTTTGAAATTAGAGAGCGGACACTGCTGTGAACGCCGCCCGCCAGCGGCCCTCCAAGGGTGAAACTATAATTCGTCCCGTATTTTAAAACGGGCGTATAAAAACTTAATAAAGTTATCAATAAAAGCGTGTGTTGTTTTTTTTTTCAAATGTAATTACACCCACAATGTACACATCAGCAATATGCACATGCCCCCTGCGCTAAAAAGATACCCCGCCACTTGCATGTTTCACAGACAAACCCCCCCCCTCCTGCAATTGTGCCTTAGTGATACCCCTCCCCCTACATGTTTTGCACAACACCCATATGTATAAGACAACCCCCCTTCTATATCCAGATCTCCCCTTACGATTCCCACATGACCCTCTCTTCTATGCCTTAGTAAACCCCTAAATGTTCCACACAACCCCGCTCTTCTATGCCTTAATTAACCCCTAAATGTCTCACACGACCCCCTCTTCTATGCCTTAGTTTTCCCCTAAATGTACCACACAACGCCCCCCACTCCTATGTGCCTCAGTGAGGGGTGTCAATGATCAGATCTTCATCATCATCTTCATCCTTGATGTCCAACATCACGTCACTGAAAAAGAAAGTAGTAAAAATGTGAGCCTCGCTCTGGGAAAATAGGGTTTAATGCTAGTGTGTAGTGTCATCCCAGACGAGCCTGTGAAGTCTGCACAGGCTAATCAGGGGCAACACTTTCAGCTTTATTGCTTTTGCATTTAAAGAAAGTCTCTTCTTAGCGAAAAGTCCAGTTTGGATGGACAGTGTCATCCCTGATTAGCCATTAAGAATAGCACAGGCTAATCTGGGACGACACTTTATGCACATGCATTAAAGCCCATTTTTCCAGAACAAGGCTCAAATGTTCGTTTTTAACTGTCTTTCAGTACAATAATGGTATTGAATTGACCTACGCTTTCCATAGGCAAGCTAAGACAAACATGCACACAGTAACAGACAACTTGCCTACTTAAGTAGCGGACTATCAGTTAAGTATTGCCGTTCAAATTATTTTACTGCTACTCCAGCCACATTATTTGTCCAGGAATGGGACAGCTGGCTAGTCTAGCATGATGTAGGTATAAACAACAGGGATGGAAATAAGTGGTTACTCCTGAGCCTGGCCAGTAGATTTTGGCCTGAGCAACTCAAATTCTAAGGTTGGTAGTCTGGCCAGGCAACTAGCCTTTTTAAGCTTGAAACAATTCAGTGCAATTAAACATTTAATAAAAATTGGCCACTGTCGATTTATAATTAGTTTAAAAATATTCATTTGTCAAGGGCAAGGAAATGATTCAACTCAGACTCACATGAAGACATAATGCACGCAAAGTGTGTCATGATAGCAATGTTGTTGTTTATTTATCTATTATTTTATTTGAAGAAAGTTTTAAATACACATGATACTACATGTAAATGGTACTAGGCTCTTTATTCATTAGCTGGGCAACCAAAATACTAAAGAGCGTTGCGCCTGTGGGTAATTAATTGTAGAACATTAGTTTCTTTCCCTAAACAAGGTCAGACTGTATCAATTATATTATAAGATATTACAAGACTGTGCTAATTCTTGGCTGATTCAACAAAAAAAGATTTGTTGCAATATATTATTTGTTTATGTTATTAAGTCAAATTATCAAGACAATGCTCATTAGTACCAGTTTACACCAAAATAATGAATATGACTATATATATTGAATTGAAAGAGAAACTTTCTGAACAACAATGAATTAAATATTTAATCTTCAGACAATCTATTAATATGTCAAAAAGGTCATATAACATTTTAGTAATATAAATAAGAGAATAAAATAAAACAATAGTGTGTATTCAAAACAAACTTATTACAGACAGATAAAACAAACACATTTGTTTGAATTGGCATTTTATCTTATATTTATAGATAAAGAATAGTATACTGAAATTTAATGCAATATCACTATGGGCTTCTCATTTTCTAACTTATGCAAGAGCAAAATGAAAAATGATGCAATTATCCCAACATTTTAAGTTTCAGCTTGGCCAATTTCTTTCTATTTCTCAGTTTTGTTGATATATTATTCCCCAAAATGGAAGGCTGGGCCCTTTCCCCCAAATCAAATCTACCACTGTTACCTGTCCAAGTTGGAATTTTCGTTGCTGAAGATTTCAGAGGGCAGGAAGTCAGGTGTTTTCCCGATGCCGAATATCTCCTGTTTGGACTCTAGGTGGCGCTCCAGCTCCGCTCTTGACATCGGGTTGGTATTGGCCGGCTTCTTTGTTGCTGAAAGAATGGTATAACATCAACTAGAGCTTTGTCACAGACGTGACGAATACCCCCACATGCTGCATTTACACAGAATATTTTGCATGTTGTCTTCACAAAAAACAGCAGACACCATGCTCATGTTTAAAACGCACTAAGTGACATTGTGACCTGGTTTTTGACCCTGCATGGCCCATGTTCGAACTTGACCTACACATCATCTAGATACAACTTCTGACCAAGTGTGGTGAAGATCCGATGAAAACTACTTGAATTAGAGACTAGACACCATGCTGAAATTGTAAAACATACTAAGTGACCCAGTGACCTAGTTTTTGACCCGGCATGACCCATATTCAAACTTGACCTAGACATCATCTAGATACAACTTCTGACCAAGTATGCTGAAGATCGGATGCAAACTACTCGAATTAGAGAACGGACACCATGCTCAATGTTTAAAACGCACTAAGTGACCCAATGACCTAGTTTTAAACCTGCCATGACCCATGTTCGAACTTGGCCTAAACATCATCTAGATACAACTTCTGACCAAGTTTGGTGAAGCTCTAAAGAAAACTACTTGAATTATAGAGTGGACAACATGCTGAATGTTTAAAATGCACTAAGTGACCCGGTGACCTAGTTTTTGAACCTGCAAGGCTCATGTTCGAACTTTGCCTAGACATCATCTAGATCGACTTCTGACCAAGTTTGGTGAAGATTGGATGAAAACTACTTGAATTAGAGAGCGGACACGGACCAACCTACCGACAGACAAGCTCACTCATATATACCCCCCCTCAACTTTGTTTAGTGGTGGTATAATGAGTCTTGCACTTGGA
Organism: Dreissena polymorpha; assembly: GCF_020536995.1. Lineage (NCBI taxonomy): Eukaryota > Metazoa > Mollusca > Bivalvia > Myida > Dreissenidae > Dreissena > Dreissena polymorpha. The sequence goes on along the minus strand of NC_068355.1, from coordinate 86,996,340 downwards.
AAATGGGACTTAATGAATGTGCCTAAAGTGTCGTTCCAGATTAGCCTGAGCAGTTCCAACAAAACAATCAGGGAGGACACTTTCCACCTGGACTCGATTTTTATTTTCAAGATACTTCCTTTAAACAAAAAATATCATCCCTGATTAGCCTGCTCAGACTACTCTAGGCCAACACTTAAAGCATTTAGACTGGTTTAAGTTATAAGTGCAGCTTAAATTTGAATCATAACTTACTTTAAAGATTCTCCAGATGAGCTAGTCAAGAGTAGAAAAAATCATGACTTTAACTTTCTTAGTTTTAATTTTAAAGTGTACATCTTACAAATATTACTAAATGGCAAGCAATTGATAATTTCTGACAAAAAAAGACAATGAGCTCAAACGACAAAAGGTTACAACAGTGGACACAAAGCCATCGCACTGATGCACATATTTATTGAAAATTGCCTAATCCCACATTATTTTTGCAGATTATTTCTTTAGTGTTTAAGAAACCATTACAAAAACTCAATGCTAATAGACAGTGGCATTGTGTATAGATTTGTTAGGTTGCTTACGTTTCTTTTTCACACTGGTCTGCTTGGGTTTCTTCTTTTGTTGTCCTTGCTGAAAAAAGTACACACTGGTCAATTTTTTTGTTATTTACTAAATTACTTGATCAAAATAAAACTAGAGCTTTGTCAAAGACTTGATGAATACCCCCACATGCCGCATTGACACATAATATTTTGCATGTCGTCTTCACAAAAAACAGCGGACACCATGCTCAACTATTAAAACGCACTAAGTGACCCCTAGACCTAGTTTTTGACCCAGAAAGGCCCATGTTCTAACTTGGCCTTAAGATCATCTCCATAAAACTTTTCTGACCAAGTTTGGTGAAGATTGGATGTAAACTACTTGAATTAGAGAGCGGACACCATGCTGAATGTTAAAAATCACACTAAGTGACCCAGTGACCTAGTTTTAGGCCGGGCATGGCCCATGTTCAAACTTGGCCTAGAGATCATTTAGATAAAATTTGTAACCAAGTTTGGTGAGGATTGGTTGAAAACTACTTGAATTAGAGAGCAGACAACATGGTTAGGTTTAAAACGCACTAAGATACCCCGTGACCTAGTTTTTGACCCGGCATGACCCATATTCAAACTTGACCTAGACATAATCTAGATACAACTTCTGACCAAGTTTGGTGAAGATTGGATGAAAACTACTTGAATTAGAGAGCGGACAACATTGTGATGTTTAAAACCTTGTTTTGACCCAGCTTGACCCATATTCAAACTTGCCCTAGACATTATCAAGATACAACTTCTGACCAATTTTTGTGAAGATTGGATAAAAACTACTTGAATTAGAGAGTGGACAACATGGTGAGGTTTAAAACACACTAAGTGACCCCGTGACCTAGTTTTTGACCCTGCATGGCCCATGTTCGAACTTGACCTGCACATCATCTAGTTACAACTTCTGACCAAGTGTGGTGAAGATCGGATTTAAACTACTTGAAATAGAGAGCGGACACCATGCTCAATGTGTAAAACGTACTAAGTGACCCTGTGACCTATTTTTTGATCTGGCATGGCCTATGTTCGCTACTTGGCCTTCAGATCATCTAGATAAAACTTCTGACCAAGTTTGATGAAGATCGGATGAAAACTACTTGAATAAGAGAGAGGACACCATGCTGCATGTTAAAAAATGCACTAAGTGACCCCGTGACCTAGTTTTTGAGCCAGCAAGGCCCATGTTCGAACTTGGACTTAAGATCATCTAGATACAACTTCTGACCACGTTTGGTGAAGCTCTAATGAAAACTACTTGAATTAGAGAGCGGACAACATGCTGAATGTTTAAAACGCACCAAGTGACCCCGTGACCTAGTTTTTGACCCGGCAAATCCCATGTTCGAACTTGGCCTAGACATCATGTAGATACAAATTCTGACTAAGTTTGGTGAAGATCGGATGAAAACTACTTGAATTAGAGAGCGGACAACATGCTGAATGTTTAAAACGCACTAAGTGACCCCGTGACCTAGTTTTTAACCCGGCAAGGCCCGTGTTCGAACTTGGCCTAGACATCATCTAGATACAACTTCTGACCAAGTTTGGAGAAGATCGGATGAAAACTACTTGAATTAGAGAGTGGACAACATGCTGAATGTTTAAAACGCGATAAGTGACCCCGTGACCTAGTTTTTGACCCAGCAAGGCCCATGTCCGAACTTGGCCTAGACATCATCTAGATACAACTTCAAACCAAGTTTGGTGAAGATCGGATGAAAACTACTTGAATTAGAGAGCGGACACTTAATACAGACCGACCGACAGACCGACAGACAGACAAGCTCACTCCTATATACCCCCCTAAACTTTGTTTGTGGGGGTATAAAAACACAATGTATATAACAAATTAATTCATTTAATGTTCTATGCAATTTAGGCTTTAAATGATTCATAAAGTCGATGAAATCAAAACAAAAGGGCCTGGAGTGCAAATTTGTTTGTTAGTGTTTTTTGCCATTTTCAACTAGCCTCATGAAAGCGCTTACTTATCATACTCACACTTTTCCTTGGGCAACAGGTTTATCAATACTTTGTGCGCATACTTATGCCAGTAACTGACAACTAGCTGCCTGAGGAACATGTTATCAGCAAAAGAATTTTGATCTGTTTTAATTATTTTTGCAAAATTGACAGCAACAAAGATGTCAAATGAGCATATTTAAGACCTGCACAGGCTATGATGGGACCACAATTAAAGCACATGCTTTAAGCCCTGTTTTACAAGAGTGCGGCTAAAATTTTATGCTGAACAGCTGATCTGACCTGTTGTATGAGAGATGTATAACTCATTCCACCCAGGACCGTGGAGGGATCCAGACCTGCAGGCAGACTGGCACGCTTCCTGAAACAACAACAACACACATACAGAGGAAAATAACAGGACATGTAGCAGCATAACATGACAATAATGTTAACAGTGAAATAACTGATGAGGTTAACAAGCCATTGCATGACAATGATGTTTATAGTGAAATAACTGATGAGATTTACAAGCTATTACATAACAATGATTTTAACAGTGAAATAACTGATGAGTTTAACAAGCCATTACATGACAATGATGTTTATAGTGAAAGAACTGATGAGGTTTACAAGCTATTATATAACAATGATTTTAACAGTAAAATAAATGATGAGGTTAACAAGCCATTACAGGACAATGATGTTTATAATGAAAGAACTGATGAGGTTTACAAGCTTTTACATAACAATGATTTTAAAAGTGAAATAACTGATGAGGTTAACAAGCCATTACATGACAATTATGTTGACAGTGAAATAACTGTTGATGTTAACAAGTTATTACATGATAATTATGTTGACAGTGAAATAACTGTTGATGTTAACAAGCCATTACATGATATCATTGATATAAAAAGTGAAATAACTGATGATGTTAACAAGCCATTACACCACAATGATGTAAAAAGTGAAATAACTGATCAAGTTAACAAGCCATTACATCATAATGATGTAAAAAGTGAAATAACTGATGAAGTTAACAAGCTAAAAAAAGGCATGATCTTATTTATTGTCCTTTATTAAAAGATATGTGTGGCTGAAATATCTAGACAATGTCACATTAGTATAAAAGATATTCCAGCGCCACACATTTGTAATAAGTAGCAAGTTGTTGTTAAAACAACTATCCATATGGCATGGCAAGTTTAAATGTCAGGAGCATGGTTTAAAAAACAATTTTTATCAATTTTGTATATAAAAGTGTACACTTTGATTCCTAAATTTGGCATTTATCTACATAGTTCTAATACAAACAATTTGCTATTGAGCTTATAAGCTGAAACCATTTGTCTGTACTCAATAACAATAACCTTGACCATATATCAAATAATAATGGCTTTGATCATTTCAATATTGAGAAAACATGTTTTAAGTACGCATGAAATCCTTCAAGCCATTGCTAAGAGATTAGCTTAAAAAAAAACTTAACCTAGCTTATGCCGGCACACGTAAAAATCTTTCCTTTTATTTGAAAAGGTAAGGGGCATTTACTTTGGAAATATTTAACCAGGAATGATAAAATTCACAATGTCTCCATTTTATAAGGACCTACTGGTATGCCTGCAAAATTAAATGATATTGACTAAAACGACATGCTTGTGACTTAAACATACAGACGTTCATGGTGAATCCAGAATACCCCCTTTAATTTGTAACCTATGTTAAATAAATATTACATACATTTCAGTTCATGTTTAACAAAGCCCACATTATAAGTCAACCATTGAAAATACACATCATGTTCCACAATCAAATACAAGAATATCAGTGAAACTGATGGATGCTCCCTGATGTTGTGCTTTGTCAATCGATGTGTTAATATCCACCTAAAAAGTCTATTATTAGCCTCGGTGACCTTGACCTTGAACCCAGTGACCTCAAACCTCATCAAAAGGAAGAGGTCCATGCAAGGTACCTACATGCCAAATATGAAAGAGATTGGTAAAGTATTGAAGGTGCTATGAGAAACGGTAACAAAAGAGGGTCGGAAAATCAATTATTATTTGCCTCGGTGACCTTGACCTTGAACCCAGTGACCTCAAACCTCATCAAAAGGTAGAGGTCCATGCAAGGTACCTACATGCCAAATATGAAAGAGATTGGTAAAGTATTGAAGGTGCTATGAGAAACAGTAACAAAAGTGGGACAGAAAATCTATTATTATTAGCCTTGGTGACCTTGACCTTGACCCCAGTGACCTCAAACCTCATCAAAAGGTAGAGGTCCATGCAAAGTTCCTACATGCCAAATATGAAAGAGATTGTTCAAGGATTGAAGGTGCAATGAGAAACTGTAACAAAAGTTGGACGGAAAATCTATTATTATTAGCCTCCTTGACCTTGATTTTGAACCCAGTGACCTCAAACCTCATCTAAAGGTAGAGATCCATGCAAGGTACCTACATGCCAAATATGAAAGAGATTGGTAAAGTATTGAAGGTGCTATGAGAAATGGTAACAAAAGTGGGACGGAAAATCTATTATTATTAGCCTAGATGACCTTAACCTTGACCCCAGTAACCTCAAACCTCATCAAAAGGTAGAGGTCCATGCAAGTACCAACATGCATAATATGAAAGAGATTGGTAAAGTATTGAAGGTGCTATGAGAAACGGTAACAAAAGTGGGACGGAAAATCTATTATGATTAGCCTCGGTGACCTTGAGCTTGAACCCAGTGACCTCAAACCTCATCAAAAGGTAGAGGTCCATTCAAGGTACCTACATGCCAAATATGAAAGAGATTGGTAAAGTATTGAAGGTGCTATGAGAAACTGTAACAAAAGTGGGACGGAAAATCTATTATTATTAGCCTCAGTGACCTTTACCTTGAACCCAGTGACCTCAAACCTGATCAAAAGGTAGAGGTCCATGCAAGGTACCTACATGCAAAATATGAAAGAAATTGGTAAAGTATTGAAGGTGCTATGATAAACGGTAACAAAAGTGGAACGGAAGTAAGGAAGGACAAACTGGCAACTACATTTTCCGCCGAATTTTATTTCAGGGAGCATAAAAATTGTCCTTCAACACAATGAGATGTCAATCTCATATGAATTCAAGAGACATCAACAAATATCAGAACTTTATTTTATGTATGAACAAGCACAAGTGTCATCCAGGGCTCGTATTCACCAACCCATGTTTAGACTTAAGAATGGACTTAAAATCTGGAAATAAATGCTCAGCTTATAAATAAATACAGGCTCAGAGATTCCAATTGAAACAGGATCCTTGCTTTTTCTTGCAAGCATTTATGTTATCTGCCACGCATCTGTTACCAAGAGGCTAACACTAAAACATATTTTATATCGTACAATTTCTGTTGTTTGCATAGTACTGTATTGAAGTTTATACAAAGGAACATATTCAGAGTACATTGTTTTTAACAAATATGCAGACACATATTTACCCTTGACTTAAATATTTTGACCCCTGAACATTTCGAGCACAGGGGTCATTTAACGCCTGATTTTCTAAATTGCCAGGTTACATATGTTGCTTATGTCGTAAATATTTGTTCTGAATGAAAAATTGTCTAGTTAACTTCCATGTCACATAAAACTGTACTGTCATACAGCTGCATTGATATCTGCCTGATATAACACTGTGGCAGCCCGATATATTTTTTTATATCAGTTCACAGGAAGTTCTTTTATCAGACGATGATAGTTGGTAGGTCATATTACTCAAAATCAACTATAAAGTAATCAATTTAAGTCAAATATAATCAGATTCAACAAAACAAACAATTTGATATCAAGATAAACAGCAAAAAACATGTTTGATAAATATTAAGTGCAGGTGCTCATGACGTCATTATTAACACATCAAACGTCAAAGATCATAATCATTCATGCTTAATAATTCTTGTAAATAGAGGTATGATAAATAGAAAAACATATTAGTGCCTGATCTTTTTGTAATATACCAGGCTCTGCAAAAATAAAATAATGGCTCCGCAAGGCTTGCCGTTATATTATTTCAAGCCTCGCCTGATATACTACAAAACATCCGGAATAAACTGTTATTGTCTATTTAAAAAATTATAACATTACAGTTACAAGAATATTCTTTATTTTTAGACTTAATTCTAAGAACAAGTGAGTGAATTCTGTCCCTGCAATTTTCGCACGGATCTCATTTTTGATTTAAAGGAAGTCTCTTCTGAGCAAAAATGATGTTTATGCCAAAAGTGTCGTCCCTGGTTAGCATGTTCGGACTTTACAGGCTAACCAGGGACAGCACTTAACACACATGCATTACCAGGGACAGCACTTAACACACATGCATTACCAGGGACAGCACTTAACACACATGCATTACCAGGGACAGCACTTAACACACATGCATTACCAGGGACAGCACTTAACACACATGCATTACCAGGGACAGCACTTAACACACATGCATTACCAGGGACAGCACTTAACACACATGCATTACCAGGGACAGCACTTAACACACATGCATTACCAGGGACAGCACTTAACAAACATGCATTACCAGGGACAGCACTTAACACACATGCATAACCAGGGACAGCACTTAACACACATGCATTACCAGGGACAGCACTTAACACACATGCATTACCAGGGACAGCACTTAACACACATGCATTACCAGGGACAGCACTTAACACACATGCATTACCAGGGACAACACTTAACACACATGCATTACCAGGGACAGCACTTAACACACATGCATTACCAGGGAAAGCACTTAACACACATGCATTACCAGGGACAGCACTTAACACACATGCATTAAACCCCATTTTCCCAGAGCAAGGCTCATTTCCTTTATTTTTAGACCAAAGACTAATAACAGGAAGGTGAATAATGTTCCTGCACCTTTTGCCCGAGCTGCCCTCCTGTTTGATGGTTTCAGGCTCACTGTCGCTGGACGCTGTCAGGTCAGAGTCTCCCGAGGTATCCTCCAGTTTCTCGTACTGTAACAGCCGGTCCAGCAGAAAACTGTACAATAGAAAATAGCATGGGTCTTTAACAGTAGGAAACTGGACAGCAGAAATGTATAATTTCCACAGGCTCATCAGGGACTACACTTTCCGCCTTGACTTTTGGATTTTGTTTAAAGAAGACCTCCGTAAAAAGAAAATTTCCATACAAGAGAAATAAGTGTAGGCCCTGATCAGCATGTGAGGACTGCACACTATAATCTGGGGTGTATGTTTGCACATATGTGTTTTGTTCTGAGAAAACTGGGCTTAATTCATGTGCGTTAAGTGTCGTCGCAGATTAGTCTGTGCAGTCCACACAGGCTAATCAGGGACGACACTTTCCGCTTTAATGGTATTTTTAGTTTAAAGGAAGTCCCTCCTTACCGAAAATCAAGTTTAGGCGGAAAGTGTCGTCCCTGATTAGCCTGTGCGGACTGCACAGGCTAATCTGGGACGACACTTTACGCACATGCATTATGACCAGCTTTCACAGAACAAGACACATATGCATTAAGCCCAGTTTTGACAGAGCGAGGCTCAACTTATAAAATATTTGGTATGGTGAACACATGTCTATCTGACCTCTTGGTAAAATACTAGCATACATGTGACATGAGCACAAAACTAGAATAAATATTTTGGGAATAACTTTGATTTATCGTTCTTCATATAAAGCTCATTTGTTTCAGGTTTGTTTTGTCCAGCTATATACTGATTGGTCTGTATGTGATGAATAAGGAAATATTCATATTGTGTAACATAATTAAGTTTTCAATCCCCATTATAGTAATCTCTATTGAAGTGATACCGATCATGATATTAAATAGATTTATGCTTTCTTCATGGTAACAGTGTACAGATGTGGTATATTATTTCAACCCTACATCATTTAGCGTCCTTTTTTTTTTAAACCCATAAAAGCCGATAAAGGAGTCCCTGATAAGCCTGTGTGGGCTGCAATGACTAATCTGAGGGACTACTTTAAGCGCAGGCATTTAGCCCCGTTTTCCAACAGTGGCTAATTAAAACAGTTCAGTGTGTGTTTAATCATTCCTAAAATTATTATATAATACAAAGAACCACTTTGTACATAAATACCTCACATTTGAAAGCGTTTATAGTAATAGGTTATAGTTGAATGAAACCTAAATTCTTACTATTTCTGTCAACTGCTTAGTTTCACGAATTGACATTTCAAATATTATGAACTTTTACAGTAAAATAAATCTGATATTACATTTTAAGTAATCCTGATACCAGTTGGCTATTTCAATATAATTGATTTGACCCATGGCTTGTTAAAAGAAATGCAAATCAATAAATTTTGCAGATATTTAGACTCAATTAACATTATTTGTGCGTAAAGTATCGTCCCAGATTAGCCTGTGCAGGACGACACTTAACGCTTTTGTGGTATTTTTAGTTTGAAGAAAGTCCCTTCTTACCGAAAATCAAGTTTAAGCGGAAAGTGTTGTCTCTGATTAGCCTGTGAGGACTGCACAGGCTAATCTGGGACGGCACTTTACGAACATGCATTATGCCCAGTTTTGTCAGAACAAGACACATTAAATCACAAAACAAGAAGAAAGAAATCATCAGTGCCTATACCTTGAATTCACACATGCTTTTATAACATCTACAAAAAGGCTGCTCTCGGATCCAATACATTTTAGACAGATTGCTTAATCAATCTTGAGAATCAAATTGTACGACTGCAGCTAAAACAGAAAATTTATTTCTATGTGATATATATTATTATATTTAAAACAAAATTGTTTGCCTGTACAAGTTGCATGTAACTGTATTCCATATCACGAAAGAGATATTTGCAGTCTATTTATTTTACAATTGTGTTACAAAACATTGTGATTTCATATGAAAATGCATGTGTATAAACATGAGTGTGAGTGTGTCCACATAGCAGTGCTCACTCTGGCCTTCAGAAAATAATAGCCATATTTTTTTTCCTTAAAAAAATAATAGCCAAAACATATGCGGACTTTTCCGCAAAACGGTACTGAAGGCAAAAAGAAAGAAAAAACCATGAATCTCTTTTTATCTATGTTTTATTAAATGTATATCTATTGGATTCAAGTTATAATATATATATATATACTTAAAAACAAGCATAATATCAGTGTGTCATTTTCTTATAAAATATTATCATGGCTTTACAATAAAGAATACAATCAATGTTGTGGGTGTGACTTAACAAACCAGATCTCAGCTACAGTTACATACACATAAGAATTAAGGGCAGAGGCCCCAACCCACCCAGAGCACTAATTATACTATTTTTTTATAGTTTTTCCAATTGCAATTTTTGGTGAACACTCGAAATATCACAGCGCGTGAGTTAAAATACACCACCTTAGTGTAATTCCAAACACGTGTTTCGTTAAAATTAGCTGACCATGGCATATGCCGGGTCCCTTTGAATTGGGAAAACCAGGTTACCTGGTAAAAAATTGGAATCATATGTTAAAGCAGACGACAAACAGCGGTAATTACGGGGATAATTAGTTGATGGCGATTAAATAATTATTTCATCAAGCAATGTTCAATGTAATCTAATTGCAGAAAAAACGGCGTGCAAAACAAAACCAGCCAACAATATTAGCGGCGATTTTCAATAATGACGATTAAATAATAATTGGCGAAAAATTAACAAAGATCTAACAGTTACCGATAATTGGTAAAGCACAGGGAGATTAAAGACGTTTTTTCCGAAATATATCACTGCTGTCGGACACTGATTGAGAAAAATGCTCTAGGCCACAATGTCGCAGAAGTTATTGACGAGTGTATGACAATACACAGGGTCGAGTGTGTACACAGGTAATCTCGTTATCGATTTTTCCTGCTTGATGGCCCGATTTGCAGGCGTTTCGCATTCGCCGGACAACATTTAGAGGCAATTTGTTTTTTTATGTAGGCGGATAAAATAATCGCCATTTTTTCTAGACAATTTTAAGAAATAATAGCCAGTTGGATAAAATAATCGCCATTGGCGATAATGTCTGGCAGCAGCGTGAGCACTGACATAGGCAAATTAGAGATGACACTTTCTGCTTCTATGGAATTTTCCGTTTAACACTATACCACTTAGATACGTATTTTGACGCATTTGTAGTCACTTAGAAAGTTATATTTACTTTAAGACCTTTCTTACTAGATTCAAGTTTTTAAGGTTTCATTTCCAACCCTTAGATACTGATGAGCAGCAAACAGCATAAAACCTGAACAGACTGTGAGTTTCTCGCAGGCTGTTCTGGTTTTATACTGTTTGCAGATAGCCATTTTCATTTTTGCTTCTGAGTGGGAAAGGGTTTAAGGAAGTCTCTTCGAAACAAAATTAACAGTCTAGGCAAAAAGTGTTGTGCCTGATAAGCCTGTGCGGACACACATTAACCCTTTGTATGCTGGGAAATTTATCGTCTGCTAAAATGTTGTCTGCTGAATTTCTAAAATTCGCATTTTCTTCGATTTTTTTTCAAAGAATACTATCAGAATAGCAAACAGTTTGGATCCTGATGAGACGCCACATTCTGTGGCGTCTCATCTGGATCCAAACTGTTTGCAAAGGCCTTCAAAATTTGGTTCTCGCACTGAAAGAGTTAAGTTTTCAAGAGCTTGGCTCATTTTTCAATTGTCCTCTTTTTTCTGTTGTCCTTACCTTCTGTCTCTGGACACACGAAGCAGTCGTCGTTGGGACTTTCGCAGCTCTTCCAGGAAACATTCTTGCTCCTGACAAAAAACATTCACTAATGACTTTTTATTCAAATATTCTTTGCAACTCAAATCAGAGTAAGTGAAATAATAAATTACCAGTTTATAATCTTTTACTTACTTATATACCAATTACATTTATACAATAAAGGAGTTATGGTGTAAGTAAGACAAAACATTGTTTTGCATTAACCAAGATTTTGACCTCTGAATTAGTCCAAGGTAAATGTCAAGATGAAAATGAGGTCAGGTAATTCGTATTGTTGACAGTGTTCAAAGACAACATCCATACACATATCAAAGCTTTGGTTAACTTGATACAGATGAATGAACAAACAGGCATTTTTGATACAGATGAATGAACAAACAGGCCAAACATCAGAAATGCAGACGTCATTAAAAAATCCGCTATGATTACACTGTAACTCCAATATAACGCGGATCACGGGGTCCAAGCCACGAAACAGCGTTATAAACGGATCCGGGTTATAAGTTTTGAGCTCATTTATTGCAGGGGGCTAGAAAAAACAGGTTTAGTATAGCCTATAATACAGGTCCTGTGTATTGCCATGCTGTGTTGTCATCCGCAAATACATGCATATAAACCAAATGGTATCGATAACAGCATACATACTGCTTTTCTAATGTGCACATTTATCCGATAATCTTACAGTTACAGTACAACATCACTTTAAACAAGGGACAAAATTGTCACAAAACCAGGTTTTCATTGTGAAAAAAAAATCTGATAAAGGGAGAAAACTCAAACTGAACTTTTGAAATGACCAAAAAAAATTAACCCCCTTTGTTAGTTTTTTTTTTTTTTAAATCTATTTTTAGTCGTGGCGACCTTGACATTGGAGATATTGACGTGATTCTTTCGTGGGACACACCGTCCCATGATGGTGAACAAATGTGCCAAATGATTTTAAAATCTCACAATGAATGACATAGTTATGGCCAGGACAAGCTCATTTATGGCCATTTTTGACCTTTGAACTCAAAGTGTGACCTTGACCTTGGAGATATCGACGTAATTATTTCGCGCGACACACCGTCCAATGATGGTGAACAAATGTGCCAAATGATTTTAAAATATGACGATGAACGACATAGTTATGGCTCGGACAAGCTCATTTATGGCCATTTTTGACCTTTGAACTCAAAGTGTGACCTTGACCTTGGAGATATCGACGTAATTATTTCGCGCGACACACCGTCCAATGATGGTGAACAAATGTGCCAAATGATTTTAAAATCTGACAATGAACGACATAGTTATGGCCCGGACAAGCTTATTCCGCCAGCCCGCCAGCCAGCCAGCCCGCCAGCCAGCCCGCCCGCATTCGCCAATCTAATAACCAGTTTTTTCCTTCGGAAAACCTGGTTAAAAAACCAAGAGCACCGCATAACGGGTGCCAACGCTCGGCTCGGGTGCATATATGAAAGCTTGTCAGATTTTTTTTTTTTTAGAGGTTACAGTGACCTTTGACCTAGTGACCTCAAAATGAGTGTGGCGTGTAGAACTCATCAAGGTGCATCCACATATGAAGTTTCAGAGTTATGGGTGGAAGCACTTTGATTTTAGAGCAAAATGTCAAAGTTTTAGCACGACACCCGCGGACGGCAGACAACAAGCTGGCTATGACAATGCCTCGAGTTTTCTCCGAAAAAAGCCGAGCTAATAATTATTTTGAAGATTTATGAAAATAAATATGTTTGCGAATTTTATAAACACAACTAGATGCATACGCCATTTTTCATTGGACGAGGGAATTTAAATTTAGATTGAATGCAATACGATACATGTACAAAGAAATGTTTTATTGCGTCATACGCTGTCATGCAAAAAACATGCTTCCCGGGGACTTTTTGATACCGGGAAAAAAATAAAAGAGAATCTCTGTTTACAATTACATTGCGTTAGCATGTCAATAAATCGCCTTAATTATTTAATTAATTTCTTGTACATGAACTGAATTAAATGACTAAATACTAGAATGATAGTGAAATGACAGAAAAACTTGTTTTATATTTGCGCAGTATATTTCAAAGCCGCTCCTTTCATATAAATTTTATAATTATCCCGCGTGCACTTAATTTATTGAAATTAGCGCACCAAACCGCTCTGATATGGAATACATGTAATAAACACTGATATGCGAGTTTTTCACACCTTTACTGACATTACACAACAGATTAACACCAATTAGCTGTCGGTGTTGTTTAACCTCGAAGCGATTAAAATCGGTTCAACGGACGGTTGAATACAGCAATCAAGATGTGATCGCCACCATCTTTGAATTGTCTGAAAATACATGAAGTTGCATAACATGGATTTGAATCAGAAATGGAAGGTTGGAGAAAAAAAGGGATCCAAGACTCACCCGCGTTATATTTGATTCAGCGTTATAACGGAGAGCGTTATATTGGAGTTAGAGTGTTATTGTTCTTGAGTACAAAAATACATGTACTTCTTTTCTGTTCTATCCTAAAATATAACAAATCTATTAGAAACAAAATTATTTACATATACTAGAAACTTCAGTTTTTTCTTCAAGACTTTGTATTTCTGTTTGTAGTCAATCTGGTTGTCCATTGTGAATAAACTCCAGAAAATCTGAAACACATATATTTAACATTTAAAAAAAATCAACTAATCATATTTAAATGATTTTTATGTAAAATACCAAATTCTCAAGCCACCTAGACAGAGAACATGATATTTTTTTCTCTGATGGGATTACTGCCCCATCAATGAAAAAAAAAATGGGCACTTATACAGTTAAATGGGCACTTAGCAAAAATGAATGGGCACTTGTCAAGATTTATTTTGGGTAAAAAAACGCAACTATTTTGTTTAACATGTTAATTATATTAAACAAACTCAATATTTTAGTAGATTAAAATAACAATACCTTGCAATCTGATTATTAGTCAATACTCCAATAAAAGACTACTATTATTCACGATATATATGTGGAATTTTGTAAACACTGGCGTCGGCCATAGTTAGGAACTGTACAGAAAGTTTGTAAATCAGTGTATCTCGAATTTCATTGATAAATGTATTTCTCGTTTCAATGCTTAGGGCCAAGTAATTTCAGCAAATCGCAACCCAACTTGCGTAAAACACTTGCTCAATTAACCATTAAACTCCACCTCCATTCTCTGCAAAAGATTCGAAGGCGGAGCTAAGCATTTAGGAACAAACATGATTGGTTCGGCATGTTGATTGCAAGACAAAAGAGGCCAATTTTGTTGATGAGAAATTTGTCGCTTGATTGCTTCAGACAGGAAGCACCTTTCCTTTGATGACGTCAAACTGTAAAATCACACAGAGTGCAAATTTTCGGAAGACTTTACTGACTTTGTTTACAATTCCAGTGTCAAAAACACTAAAAAACACTTGCTAACATTAAACTTTGGATTACATTATCAAAATAAAGCAAAAGCGAAGTTGAAAAATATTATTTACTTAATTCGCTTCAGTTCAAATAAGACGTTTTGTGTTGTAAATCAACGAGTTCTCATGACAACAATAACTTTAACAAGCATTACCGCGACAACGCAGGGATCAATCTACGTCGATTTTTTCAAGAATGATCTCATAAGTCGAGTAAGAGCGAACAAATAATTTGTGTAAGCAGACATTCCCAAAAGTATTTTAAGTCCACAGGACATCCGGTCCAGTAGTCTTAGAAAACTTGCAGGACCTGACTGGGATTCATGGAACCGAAACATCAATGTACAAACATATATATCGTATTTATGCATTTGCAAAGTTAAGTGTTATGTCGTTCGGCAACAACTCAGATGCTCCATTAATACTAAGTGTTGGTTGTTTTCCTAAGTCGATAAGTTGTATGGTAACATATTTGTTTTCTTAATTCCAGGGGTGTTAATTGACCCAAATTTGAAATCCGGAAAATTTAGCTAGGGGTCTGGGACCGCAGGACCCCAACGGGGATTAAGGATCGAGCCCCTATGGGGGTCACCCCCTTGACCTAGCTTATTTTACTTTTTTGTACTATTTCTAGTTGCAATTTCTGGAAACTACAATGCGAAATATTATAAACCATGCCATCCGTATCACCACATGTGTATTGTCATTCTATTAAAATGTTATGAAGAACGTCGAAAATAAATTAAAATTGACGAATCATACTGTATCCGAATACGAAAGTCCTAAAACATGTACATGTTTTGCACATATAATTAAATGTGCTTTATACATATCGTTTGAATGTAGAAAATGTAAACAAGTAACCAGTAACCTAGCAAATATGTATTCAATATATAATTCGGTTACCATATTGCTTTACAATATGCCACTGCAGTGCAGCTGCTTAACATTGCTATAAATCGATCACTTAAAATTTCAAGATGGCGGACATTAGCAACATTTCGCAGAATCATAAGATTTTTTGGAAAGTAGCGAAGAGGTTTCGTCAGTTACCGTTCATTCTTTGCCAGCCGCTAACCAATTAGAAATCGATAAATAAAAGACCGGACGAAATTGGTACCAAGCGCAAATTTTCGGAATGCCCAGGAATATTCATTCTCAAATGATCGCACACTGGAACAAATTCTATAAAATAAATAAACTTTTCTTCTTGAATTATTTCCCGGACATTCGGACCGGCAACATGGCATTTTCAATCGGACCTGTCTTTAAAACGTCGGTCAGGTCCGAAGGTCCGACACTTTTGGGAATGTCTGTGTAAGAGTAGTATATCTTATATAAGATTTATGCAACGGGGATCCCATTGTGTAATGGTGCGCATCGAATTACGGAAATGATGCTCAGTTTTTCGTTTTAATGGGAAAAGAACGCACTTCGCACCTTTATCCCAGTCTCAGCCTAGATTAATTCACTCTAAATAAATCTATAATTACTGTAGCAGGGTTCGGTATAAGGACTCGAAGGAGAATTAAGAGTACCAGGTGTACACTAGTACCAGAGCTGACAATGACCAATCGCGCATTATTAAGATTAGAAGCATTAGACCATTGGATTACAGACGACATGTGATCAGGAAATAAAAAACGTGCATCCTCTTCCAATGGAGGGTATGTGGCTTCCCGAAGGCGACCAAAATAAAAACTATCGACAGGGCTTGCCGCTCTTTGATAGAAATACACAAAATCCCAGCTATTGACCCTCCGGATCTGAGCTGTACGCATGTACTCATAAAGGCTCAGAGCATTCAAGAAGAACTAGCCATAAACAAAGTTTGATCCGGATAATACAACCGTCCGGAAAACATTCGCAAACCCTAACCTAACCCGTATCTCATTGAAATCAATGGTCGCTTCTAAAACAACATACCAGTTAAACCTGTAAAAGTTAAAAAGAATAAACTGCAAGCATAACACTAAAAACCAAGATAGTTAATCGATATTTTATGCTTTAACATTTTTTTTATTAAAATTATTAAAATTGTCGGTCAGGAAGCATTTATTAGTACCCAAAGTAAAAACAACGCACATTCATGGTTACAACTCAGTAATATATAAGTGCCAGGCTGCACAAAACTAACATGTTTATGCATTACTATTTCGGCAGTGTCGATATTACAACGTTTGGCTGAAATAAAAGTAGAAAGTTGTATACCTTACATACATTTTAATATGATTTTAGGTGCTACCTAATTTACGGGCAAAAACTTTTTTTATAACCATGTATTTTTAAGGTTTAGGTCCAGAAAGACCGAAAACTAAAAAGGCCGCATACCAAAAAGGCCGAATACCAAAAAGACCTTACCAAAAAGGCCACAAAGCGTACCAAAAAGGCCAAAAAATGAACCAAAAAGGCCTTAAACCAATTATTGTTATTTTATGTTTCAAATTGTGTTTACAAACAAATACACGTGTATACATCAAAATGGAATAAGTCATAAAACAGGTATGAAGTTTATCATTTTCTTTATTTGTTGTTTATGTTTAAATATAAATTTACGATATGTACAGTCAATGTACAAGCAGAGTCACACAATTTATATAACAAAATATACAGTTACAAGCAAACATTTACAGACGATATACATGTTCTGTCACACTGACAAAATACCACATAATTACATAATAATATTGTTAAACATGTGAATCTTTTTTTATTAAATCAAAATTGTCGAGGGCCTCTGCGTCTCTGCATAGACGACACACATACGTGACTTCACCGAGACGCATCGCCTCCCTGTATACTGTCTGGGATATGCCTGTATATGGACGATACCCGCTATTAATAATACGCAATATATTCTGTGATATTCAATGTTGCACAACAAAACATCACATATAACCATCGAAATTGTGCATCACACATAGACTTTTGACAAGCTTGGGTTAAGCAATATATGGGCGGATCAAACAACTTTAATTAATCAAACAGATCAAACATTCACCAACAATACATTTAAACAACGTTAATTAGATAACTTCAAGCAAAGCTGGTATAATGAGATAAATAATCCCCTAGACTCATGAGCTATTGTAGATTTAAAACACATTTGAGTTAGAACCATTTCATCATTTTATAACAAATAAGAAATACAGAAAAAATCACTAACACGATTTCGCTTATCGTCACATAAATAAGAGATCAAAAGCAGTCGTTAAAATAAGATACTACGTGAAAATAGAAAATGTAAGTTTTGCAATGGACGCGCTATAGAAAACGAGTATCACTTTTAACTTGTTTGTCCTCTTTATAGAGATATTAGTAAGGACCATTTAAAACCATATTTTCAAAGGTGGCCAACGTTAAATAAATATGACATTCTAATGCAGTCGGCTAAAAAAGACATTATAAACTATGCTAAATTTATTTTAAATGCTTGTGAAATGCGTAATAATATTGACAATCAGTGATAATTTCTAATAATATTACATAGAATAAAGCATTTTTTGTTTCTTTCGGTTTAAGTCTTCGGAATTGAATGTAGCTAGTTTTATATCGTTTTAAGTTAAGGAACTACTTTAAAATGCGCAAGTAATCATCAATAGGTGCCAATAAGTGTCCTTTTACACCACATGTGGGCTTTCTAATTATCCGTTATCAAAACAGATGCCGCAAACTGGGAATGACCCTTGGCACTTGAATACCCGGTCTGATTAGCGAGTTTTTTGTACATGCACATTCTTATATTTTAAACATTGCAAAAATAGTTAAAGAGGAAATTAACAATATATAATAATATGTTATGTGCTTAATTAAATATTTGACTTTAAGCAGTCACTAATCCATATGCGTATATTTTATTTAATTCATTTTATTGTTGTACATAGTAATTAAGAATAACGTTGTACACTATGTATTGTGTATGTTACTTTTTTGACGACATTGTCTATGTTATACAATTATAACAATGTTCATGGGTCATTTTGACCTAACATATTGTAGATATGTGTTATATCGGATTTGAATAAAACGTTTTTCGTCTTCTTATATAATTAATTTACTTTAAGATGCAAACAAAAAGTTCAGAGAAAAATATAATTTCCTTAAACAGATAATTCCTTCGTGCTAAATGGCGATAATTATGCCGACTTTGATTACATAATTAACGGCTTTTAACTTAAAAAACTGAAACATCTATTACTCAAAGAAAAATATTGTGACTAACGAACAATTCATACTGTATGCGATAATTGGCGATAATTTTGCCGACTTTGAATTGAAAATTTACGGCTTTTAAGTAGAATTATGAAAAAAGTAATGACTATTTAATAGATATGATAATTATATTCAGCATTACTATTCAATGATAATATTAAATATTGTATGGCCTTTCTGGTATACCATGAGGCCTTTTTCGTTCACTTATGCGGCCTTTTTGGTGCGGCCTTTTTGGTAGACGGCCTTTCTGGTACTATACCTATTTTTAATAGAAATAATATGTTATATTATTGTGTTCAAAATAGTATAATTGTTTTAAAAATGAAGTAATGCATCCACAAAATTCAATCTTCAAACGAGTAACATGTTCCTAGCTTTTAAGATCTAGCATCTTATAATTGTGTGTGTTTTCTAGCCGCAGGAATTTAAACCTGATGCGGTGGCTGCGGTATAGTGGATATGGTGTCTGCTTAGTAACTGGGAGGTCTCTGTATTGATCCCTTAAGTGGGAGCTTTCTTCAGATCACCCTTAAGACACTAAGTACTGCTCATTGTCAGTTCGGGTACTACTTAAATGTACCCGGGGTACTCTTAAGTATACTTAAATGTACACCTGGTACGGAAAATTTACTGAAATGTACCCGGGAATTCTTACCCTTAAGAAGTCATTGTCTTTCTTGGGTAAGCCGCTAGCAGAAGCATGTAAATGATGTTAGTATATATATATATATATATATATTCAGTACATATATAAAAAGGTGTGTGGTATTGTGTGGAGATACAAAACGCTTCACATCATTAATTTGCACATAAAATAATAGTTGCACATTTAACACAATCAGTAATACTAAAACACTGTCATCTACTTACAAGAATATTTACGTATATGAAATTCCAAAGTGATGTTATCTCTTGAAAAACTGTGGAATCAATGAAGTAACATTTTATTACCTTTTACAAAATGAACTAGAAATGGCACTGCAGAGGCCGATGTGTATCCCCACGCCGCATATATATATATATGAACCAGGGGCGCCCCAGGGTTGGAAATGGGGCCATGCATAGTTGATATTGACCATATTGTCATAAGAGAATTTCAGTATCAATTAGAAGTGTATCGGTGTAGAAATGAAGAAATTATAGTTAAAAGGCAATTTAGGGTGGGTGTGGCCTATGTGGGCGGGGCGCCCCAGGGCTGGTAATGGGGCCATGCATAGTTGAGATTGACCAATTTATTGTCATAAGAGAAGTTCAGTTTCAATTTGAAGTGAATCGGTGTAGAAATGAAGAAATTATAGTAAAAGGCAATTTTGGGTGGGTGTGGTCTATGTGGGCGGGGCGCCCTAGGGTTGATAACGGGGCCATGCATAGTTAAGATTGACAATATTGTCATAAGAGAGGTTCAGTATCAATTCGAAGTGAATCGGTGTAGAAATGAAGAAATTATAGTAAAAGGCAATTTTGGGTGGGTGTGGTCTTTGTGGGCTGGTCGCCCTAGGGTTGATAATGGGGCCATGCATAGTTGAGATTGACAATATTGTCATAAGAGAGGTTCAGTATCAATATGAGGTTCTGTTCTGTTCTGTTCTCAAAAAATCTGTTTCTTTGTCTAACTTGTATTCAGAAATCCACTGGCATAGTTTAGCCGAGCGTAGGAAGTATCTAACACTACCGGTAATACATATGTACAAAGTACACAATAGCTTATGTCCAGACTTCTTTCGAAATTTACTACCAGTAACTGCTTTTCAACAATTTACAAGAAACCTGAGGAACGCACATTGTGTTATCGGTCCTAGAAGAACGGAGCTTTACTCGCGTTCATTCATCCTGTCGGCTATCGACCTATGGAACAACTTACCTCGCGACATAAGATTGTCAGATTTATTTCTCTATCAAGATTCAAAAGTTAATTGAAACAATTAATTCTCCCATGTGTCGAAACTCCATTATAATTATTTTCATTTTAGTGTTAGAAAATCGTCCATTTTACATGCTCGACTAAGCAATGACTGTGAAGACTTGACAAAATTGCACTTGTACACCAATCACTTAATTAGAACCTTCACCTTTATGTGCATGTGGAGAAGTTGTATCGGTGTATCATTTCTTCTTTATTTGTTCGCGTCTGTACAACGTACAACTCTTTTCGAATCCCTTCACGCAATAGAACCTATAAACTGTAATATAATGCTGTTTGGTAAAAACATGTTTGATAATGACATCAACTGCTTCATAGTTAAAAATGTTCAGATATTTATTAAGACGACAAAGCGTTTTTCATAATGTTGTTGTAGCACAAAGTTTTACCTTTCTGGGCAGGACTTAACTATCTATAGTATTTACACACTTCCAATTCTTTACCAATCATGATTTTCTTTCATTGTTTTACTTGCGCACTTGTTTTCTCGTGACAAATGTGCTTTTGACCATGTAACATAGAGCTTTGCAAAATCACGTTATCGTCACGAACATGTTATCTAAATAACAAAACAGGGAAAAACACATTAATAATGTTGTTAGAACTTGAGGTCCTACCATTTCGTCACAATAGATGTACATGTATTTCTATGTATATTTTGTATTTGTGTCAACTGTTCATGTGATTGTTCATGTGATTATTTTGGAAATAAAATATGTTTAAATTAATAATGCGTTTATTCTACAAGTGGCAAAATAATCAATATTGCGTATATTCTATAAGGGACAGTTTAATCAATATTACGTATATTCTAAAAAGGGCAGTTTAATTAATATTACGTATATTCTATAAGGGACAGTTTGATCAATATTACGTCTGTTCTATAAGGGGCAGTTGAAATCGATATAACGTATATTCTTAAACGGGCAGTTTAATCGATATTACGTATATTCTACAGTGTATAAGGGAATGTTTAATCCACATTACGTATATTCCATAATGAACAGTTGAATCGATATTACCTATATTCCAAAAGGGACAGTCATGTCCACAAAAACAAACCAAAACTATTTAACAAAAATGATTATTTTATCTTTTTAAGTATTCATGTGTTAAAGTCTCTTCATAAAATTAACATTAACGTGAAATAATAATATTATAAAACTTGATAACTGCATAATTATCAATCAATTTTGAGTTTAAATCTATATCTCATTGTAAATACACGTTTTCACTTAATCTCAAATATCGATAAGCACGGTTTAATGCAACGATCAAATGTCCCTGTCGGCGCACACCTCAATGCCTGTATGAAATTACTTGTATGAACTAATAAAATAGCAATATTATTTGTTATTGTTTTCGAGTAACTCTTGTTCAGGTTTTATGCTCTTTGCGGCAACTCACCATTTTAGCGTTGGAAATTAAGTTTAATACTTGATTGAATTAAGAAAGGTCTTTAATTTAATTTGATTTTCTAATGGAGTACATTCAGGTCGAAATACTTACCTAAGCAGTACATAATTAACAATCTAATACAATTAGAAAACTCTTTTGTTAGAATATTAAAGGGACATAATCACGACTTGTCGTACTTTAAAAAACAATGTCATTAAATGAATTTATAGAAAAACAAGCTATTTGGAATAGTTTTGAATGGCTATTATGACAAGGAAAATGTTCAATCTTTGGGATGCGAATTGTTGATGTCTTGAAACAATTATTAGCACGTTACCACAACACCACACAAACTTTCGTAATTTGACACCGGTGTACATGCTATTTCCTTAGTACGCCTTTAACCCATTTATGCCTAGTGGACTCTCCCATCCTTCTAAATTGGATCAATTTATTTCCAAAATTAGGGATGTCTAGAATATTTATTTCTATATTTAGAATATTTCTTGCAGATATTCCTTTAAGCAAACAGCGCAGACCCTGATGAGACGCCGAATGATGCGGCGTCTCATCTGTGTCTACGCTGTTTACCAAGGCCTTTTTCTAGACGCTACGCATAGCATTACACACGCATTATGATGTTTAGGTTTCCGATTCATTATTAAGCATAAACTACCCAATATTTGTAACTGTTTTCATAAGCAGAACTTTTTATTTTGCGTGTTTACATACAATATTGCATAGCTTTTTTAATTTAAATTTCATTTTGCCAACTGTGAACAAGTTCCTTTAACCCATCGTGCCATAAGATTCAATTTAAACAATTATTTAAATCCAAATGTTTGTCAAGTTCAAGTCGGTCGGATATCCTCGATAAATCGATACCAAACAACCACTTGTACTGCAATAAACCTTAAGCGATTATAGTCAGGTGCGCACACCGGCAAAATATAGACTTTATGCTTGTATATACATACCAATACGGATTTGCGTTCGAAGTATAGCTTTTGTGAAATAACCGTGGACATTCTTTCTTACAAAATTTGAGAGATCATATGAAAACTATTTTGTATCAAAGGAGGTATATTTAATCAACAATACACATACATGGAAATGAATGGATATATTAATGGAGTTGTGGTTCTGTTTGTTTTTATTTTAAATGGTAGGTCACCATTTTCTTTTTAACAAGATTCGATCCTTAAGATCTGAGTTAATCATTTATAGTCGTGTTTCTTTTGTTGTGTGATAACTAGCAAATTAAGAACCTCTAAGCACATATTAACCGCTTCCCACGAATGTTATTTCTCCATGAAATGTTAACCACGCAGACTACAAGTACTTTAAACAGTTTCACAATCTACCTTTTAAATACTAAAATATTACAAGACAGCATAACATAAAAACTATTTCTCAAACCTGCTTAAGGGTTTATTCAAAATTCACGCGATATTTTGATCACGTAAATAGGCCAAACACATGCGATTGTTGACGTTTCGCGGGCCTTTATTTCCAGTCTGCCCCGTGCTGGGATATGAGGTCTGTTTGAACTACTTGGTCACCTTCACGTACTGCGAGACCGGGTACCACTGTTGTGATAACAAAACTAGATGTTGGTAAGTGATCACATACACAATACATGGGCGGATCCAGGGGTGGGTGGGGCGGACGCGGCGTACGCCCCCCCCCTAAAATCGTCAAAGTGAAGTCAATTCATTTGATGTTTCACACTTAACTTGATCTAAATCACCTATTTAAACTTGTCAAAGCCTTCAAAATCACTAAAATCGTGGAGCTTCCGGGGGGCTGCGCCCCCTGGACCCTAAAGCCGGGCCCAAAGCTATAAACTATGCACTTTTTTGGCATTATAAGAATGTATTTTGATAAAAGTATATAATAAGGCGTGACATGCTCGAGAAGTGGTTGTCAAAGCCTTCAAAATCATTAAAATCGTAAAGCTTAGGGGGGTCCCCTAAACGATAAAACATGCACTTTTTTGGCATTATACTAGCGGCCCCTGGACCCCCAGCAAATCATTCAATATCCCGCCCCCAACCAGAAATCCTGGAGCCGCCCCTGCAATACTGCGGGTCGGGTACCACTGCTGTGACAACGAATCTAAATTCTGGTAAAGAGTAGCAATACATTTTAATATATGTAATAATTTGCGGTCATGGAGCACTTACGCACAAGTAACCATCGGGATGGTTTACAACGAACCTTAATGGAAACTTTGAAGTGTTACTTGTTATCATAAGCAAATATGCATTCAACAAGTTTATTGGATAATTTCCTACATTTGTTTTCCGGATTGTATTAGTGTTACGCACTTGAAAAGCTTCCTTTAGAAAGACTATTTTAAATTAGTGAATACAAGTGCATTTAAACACAAGGAAGATGACGCGTCTTAATGTTAAACCTCGTATGCCAGTGCACACTAATTCATTATCAAAGACAGGCGAATAGACTCGCATGCATACATACATTGTTAAGTAGCTTATATATAGTACACTTATATGAGCCTGGTTCCAGAAAAAAGGGGCATGATTCACTAGCTTAAAATGTTGATCCAGATAAGCGTGTGCAGCCCGCACAGGCTAATAAGGGACGACACTGCTTGGTTTTATGGAAGTTATCGTTTAAAGAAAGTATGTTTTAAATAAATTCCATTGTAAAAAGGAAGAGTTGTCCATTCAGCCCTGTGTTCCTGGAGCGACATTCGCACATTCTCGGCCCTTTCCGTCAAACATCGGATATGATAATCTGCGAGGGTACCGATTGCTGGAGCGAGGCTCAAATATATACCGAGCGTTCCGGCGATAAACTTCCCAGGCACGGGGATAAGTTGAGGGCATTAATCGTTATGAAAACCAGTTGGAACTGATTAGGTATAGGTAGTACGAGGTTATTCACGAGTGTGCGATTGACCTTTGGTAATAATGCACTAGCCAGCTGTCTGGCTCACTGATTAACCAATCGGATACTGTTCACCGCCGCCACGTGCACCTAAAACAAAAAGTGTTGGAATGAGCGTTTAACGTAAGAAAACTTAGTGGACGAGGCTACTGATAAATTCGAATCGGTAATTTGCGGTAATATTTGCAGATTGTCTAAGAATCATATCAAAGATCAGGATAGGATCAGATTTGAATAATGAACTTCCCGCGGGATATTGCGGATCACGCAGACCCTGTTTACTATTGAACTTAGTGGACGAGGCTACTGATAAATTCAAATCGGTAATTTGCGGTAATATTTGCAGATTGTCTAAGAATCATATCAAAGATCAGGATAGGATCAGATTTGAATAATGAACTTCCCGCGGGATATTGCGGATCACGCAGACCCTGTTTACTATTGAAAGTATAATTATTTTCAGTATATGTATACACGACACATGTAAAATAGATTTTCCAATTGTATCGAGTTCAGATTGAATTTGTACGTTATTCATAGCGCGGTTTCTTTTTTTTCAATTGTGATCGGTCGATATACTAGTAATAGTTATTGAACACAATACGCAATGAAATATCTGAATTATCATTGCACCTCGCTCTGAGAAAACCGGATTTAATTCATTTACGTTAAGTGTCGTAACACATTAGCCTCTGCAGTCCTCAAAGGCTAATCAGGGACGACACTTTCCGCCTAGACTGGATTTGCGTGCACAAAAGCATTCAAACGAAATTTCCATGGAAGCGGATATGTTCATCCCTGATTAGTATGCACGGACTGCACAGCCATATCTGGGACACAACTTTAAGCCCATTTAATAAGCCACGTTTTCCCATAGTTGGGCGCATTTATTATCATGCATATCGATAGTATAACAACGATCGTATAAACTGTAGCTTTATACTATCGCTATTTTTAGATCAGATTTGTTGTGGGTTTTTTTAAATGAAAAAAAAATGGAGAATATGTTTTTGTCAACTACGGAAAGATAAAATCGTCAAAATGCAATATTATATAATTATTAATGGAAAAAGGGAGGAAATAATAGGTTGAATAGAATATTATGTGAGTAGCAAGCCTCGCGCTAACATGGTTCTAAGACGCGCATGATAAACTTGATCTTTATCCAAATCACATAATATTCTCCATATATTGCAAACAAATCGCTAATAGCACACCATTTCACTTCAGCGCTGACAGTCCGCTACTCACCGTGGGGGCTATTGTCGGCATCGTATTTGGCGCTCTGGTTTTCCTCGGTTTCTGTATCGCTTTCATATGTTACGCCGTCACTAGGAGCAAAACCCGCCCAGGTCGTGTGATAATGCCTAGCAACAACAATCAAGTGTCAGGTGAGAGCGGTCTTTTTAACCTTGAAGTGCGCTATCATGATATATAATGGAAGCCTATTTGTATTATGAAGTGTTTGACGTCAGCCACGAATAAGTGATTAACGTTAGCCATAAAATCTGTTAAATTCGAACATATATATATATATATATATATATTCAATACAAATTTATGAATACATTTCCATGATACAGTGTATGTTAATGGTGACTTGGTCTTTCAATTGGCAGTGCAATGTATATGACGACACGGTGTACACGCATGGTATAACACTTCGCCTAAAATGTGTTTTAGCTTGGTTAATAACTTAATAGTACATGGGACAAAATTTTATTACTTGGAAAAGAAGCTAATAGTATTCAATTTTATTTGACTGGAAAGACTACGTACGCCATAAATTTGATTTAACTGATGTCAACGTCGCATTTCCTCTATTCACCAGAATTAGCAAAATATGTATGTAAAAAACACGCATGTCCCCCTCCCCCGGAAGGAGCCAAGTTTCAGTATGTGTATTTAATGCAATCCTTAATCGCTTGACCAATTTAGACGAAACATCATATAAATTATCTTTAGGTTACACTCTTTAAATATTGTTTAAACATTTCCGACCCACTATATGTGTAAATCGCAAAACTTTAAAAAGATTTTACACATCAAAAACTTCAAAAACTTAAAAAATCTCAACTATCCTAAGACTTTGACATTGTTACATGAACATCTACAGACGTATCCATTATCTACATCAAAGCGTTCCCTGGATAGCATGCGGAAACGAACTATATTTCAAATTCCAATTAATTGTGACCTTGACCCTTGAACATAAAATCGATAGGCCTCTTGCTTTTATCACAAGTAACAACCACAACAAATCGAACGTCAAAGCGTTCTCTAAATATTGTACCACTAGAAAATGGTATACATTTAATAAGTTTGCATTTACAACATATACGGTGTTTTTTTCAGTTGTGTCGCAGTCTGCAATGTACGGTCAAGGCTACAATAACACGACTCCCCAGTATCCGTATGGTCAGATGCCGACCGCCTATATGGCCCAACCTCCACCATATCCGTATGGTCAGATGCAGACAACCTATGCGGCCCCGCCCCCATACAGCAACCACGCCCTGGTGTCCAATAACCACTCTCATGTGCCCAATAACCACGCACAGGCGCCCAGTAGCCAGGCTCAGATTCCACCGTCAGACAGTCAATTCCCACAATAACCTCTGTACCAGGGAACTGGTTAATGTTCACAGTGTTCGAATATTGAAATAACTTATGATGTGATATGTGTCAAGGGAATTTGAATGTTAAAATGTCTGTTGAAAATGTTAAGTCTTCTAAATATATATTTATATATAAAATAGCGTGTTATACTAAATTTTCATACGCGTCGGAACTGTGACCGCTTTTTATGGATGCTGCAAACAATACCTTAGACTTATCAACGCCGCCGCACAGTTTTGCACTCGATGTCATTTATATCATAGTTAAGCGTGCGTCATGGAAAGAGACTGGTCTCATATATACGATCTAGCGGCTACAATAAGACGCGCTTACATTGGCTATTATTGTATAGAAAACTAATTTTAATTGAGGTATTCAAATACAAAAGGGTGCATTTTTAAGTATAAAAGGTCATTTTGTACTACCGGTATGTGAGGGTCGTGAGCGTGTCCCAGCACACCAAACAAAATTTGTGACAAATTTTGAATAAAATCTGCAATTCTCAAATGTTAAGTCATTTCCTTTATTATGTTTTATTTTGGTGTGGTCTTTTGCTGTGAAGAGGAGTGGAGGTAAAACGAATCTGTCTCAAATGGTTTGCTCACTATCAACCTCATGTGCATCGGTAGCGATACTTGAACCTCAGTCGCCGGTGTGAGGAGCGCGTATACAAACCATTGCGATAAATACAAAAATATGAGCCTCGCTTTGGGAGAAACGCTTACATGGATTGGCGTGTGTTTCGGTTTCTTCTGTATGAAAATCCAGTGTAGGCGGAAAGTCACGTCCCTGATTGACCTGTGCCGACTGCACATGCTAATCTTAAACGACACGTTACGTTCATGTATTAAGCCCAGTTTTAACATAACGAGGCTCTACCGACCCAAGTATAAAATACCTCATTTTCATCGGATTATTCATGAAGCGTAAGGGGTTGTAATAATGGCGCACACAACTCGAAGAATTGTTCATTGAATTTTATTTAAGAAATAATTCGTGTACGTTATAGTTTGTTGTCGAATAAACCACGGCCAGAAGTTTAGATGCGTAGTGATCAAATCCTGAGTGCGAACAAAATACATGTATAACGTACACGAATTTTTTCGGTTCTAACACGGTTTTTACTAATGATTTATATACTGTATCTTTTTTGTGTGTACTATTTTAAGTGAAGTTCCGCCCATAAAAATAACGTTCGGCTGTTCTTTCGATCAGATCGACTCAACTGGGAACCCTCGGACAATTCCGCCATAACGGCGTAGCCCACTGTCCGAAGCATTCAGATTGCAGATCGACGTTCACATAAAATACCGGATTATTACGCTGGTGGAAAATGTATTGGCATGTTTTGTTTAGTTACAGCGCGTACTTTCGGTGTATAAGCTCAACCCATAATTATTGCAGAATAACCCATAGACGATTTTCTTCTTTGTTTATATGAAATTTGGCACGTGCAGTGTTAGAATCTACTATTTGACACGATGCTTTCCAAGTCCAAAAACTATTCCAATCAACATGACGTCGCTGTCGTTCTCAAACCTCGTAGCTACAAAATGCCAACTTTTCAGGAGAGAGAAAAAAACGTCTCATTTTTTTATAACGATGTTTCAGAAATTGAAATTCTGGAAAAAATACCAAACAAATGAAACTGCAAAATACGGTATAAGCCGTAGACGCGTAAGTCATACTGATAAGTCATACTGGCAGTCAGACATGGTAGCTACGATATTTTGTCACCACAGTTTTGTCATTTTTATGAGGTACGACAATTCGTCTTGATAGGAAATCTCGTAGTTGCAAATAAAAAAATATATAAAAACGTTTTTGTCAAATTTGTCCAAACGAAACGACGTATTTATAGGTGAAATGGCGTCGCTACGACTTTTCGCCGGGAAAAAAGCCAACAATCATTCTACAACATTTCGTTTTCAAGAGCTCTGATTGGCGTAGAGCTACGAGATATTGCACAAAACACGCGCCAGACTTCATATATTCGGAAAAGACAAAAAAAATATTTTGAAAATTTTGGAGCTACGAGAACGACAGCGACGATGATACATACGGCAATCTTCAAGTTCATAAAATGCTAAAGTCAAAGAATTAAACCTTCAAAAAATATTCTAGTTGTAATAACGCATAACTCGTTGGTGGGTAACTCACAACTGTCTGTATTCATAGATTCACACAGATATAAACCTCATTACAAATAACGCATGGCTGCATGCTTTTACAAGACAATATGTGTTGTGTCCCTTACATTATACTACAAGACATCCCATTTTATTTCTTTTTCTTAAATAAATACATGGATGCATCAACTACTCTATCGTTAAATTTTCGAATAGGTATATGAAAAAAAGAAAATTAAATTACCTGTCGTAGCACATTATATACTTTTTTTTTTAAATCATAGTGGGAATTTTTCGTTTTAACCTCAGCGTTTTAAATTGTTAATGAAAACAGAACAGTCTTTATGAACAAATTTCAATTTAACTAATGCAGAACGTATATTTAATTGAAATTTATTAAATCAAGTTAACAATTTAACAACATGTAAGACCAAAATTATTCACTGAAATAAATGTTCCCTAAGTTTCCACATAGGCAGACAGACAGACAGACAGACAGACAGACAGACAGACAGACAGACAGACAGACAGACAGACAGACAGACAGACAGACAGACAGACAGACAGACAGACAGACAGACAGACAGACAGACAGACAGACAGACAGACAGACAGACAGACAGACAGACAGACAGACAGACAGACAGACAGACAGACAGACAGACAGACAGACAGACAGACAGACAGACAGCAGACAGACAGACAGACAGACAGACAGACAGACAGACAGACAGACAGAAGCCGACAGACAGACAGACAGACAGACAGACAGACAGACAGACAGACAGACAGACAGACAGACAGACAGACAGACAGACAGACAGACAGACAGACAGACAGACAGACAGACAGACAGACAGACAGACAGACAGACAGACAGACAGACAGACAGACAGACAGACAGACAGACAGACAGACAGACAGACAGACAGACAGACAGACAGACAGACAGACTGACAGACAGTTTATTCAGACTTATACATAAGTACATCGTTTTCATACACAAATATACACATTGTTCACTGTCACGAAAATAGGTATAAAAACATTACATTACATAACATAACATAAATGGTCATTTAAGAATACAAATATAAGTAAACACAATCGATTGCAAGAATACGTAAATTCCATCAAAGCAGTAATGAAATTTTTAAAACATAACATAACATAAATGGTCATTTTAGAATACAAATATAAATAAACACAATCAATTGCAAGAACACGTAAATTTCATCGAAGCGGTGTTTATAAATAAACACAATCAATTACAAGAATACCTAAATTCCATCAAAGCGGTTATGATTTTTTTTTAAACATAACATAACATAAACGGTCATTTAAGAATACAAAAAATAAATAGACACAATCAATTGCAAGAAAACGTAAATTCCATCAAAGCGGCAATGAAATTTGTTAAACAACATTATTAAGAATTGTATTTCTTATAGCAAGAGCTTCCTTCATATATTTACATACATTTGAAATAACTGATTTGTCACATGAAACTAATAACTTGTGGAATTTATATACAGATACAGATGGGTTTATATACAAATTACGGCTAATATATGTTTTCCTTAAATCAGTGTAACAGCGGCATATACATAAGTCAACCTCATTATAGCATAAGCAATAACGTTCATTTCGTAGTATGTTATTTTGGGCGTATTTGCCAGTTCGTATTCTCAGCGGATGTGCAGAAACTCTTAATCTAACAAAAAATAATCGCATACGTCTAGGAAGTAAATCTAAATATGTTTCATATTCCAAACAGCTTTTAAAAACTTTATACATATCTAATACAGTACTAGTGTTCATTTTACTATACAACTCTTGTTTAAGATTGTCAACGGAAACGGAATAACACGGAATATAGGATCATGGATAACGGCTCACCTGGTCGTGTGGTCATAGACAGGTTCTCAAGAAGCGGTGATCCTTATGGCGACGAAGGGTTGCTAAACATTGACGATCTCGAAGCTGACGACATCCGGTCATATGAGGAGTTTCTGAAACTTTCACGTTTTTTTTCGGGAGCTCCCTAGAGATATGTGTGTTTTGCAAATTGTGAGAGAATTTTCTTCTAGTGAAATTGACCTTGAGCGGATACGCAATACATACTTTGATCAACTAAAGCAAACTTGTGAGGACTTCCCGTTTAGCGATGATGTTGTGCTCAAAAAAAGAGTGTTTACACGGAGCGGCGAGTCACTTCCGGTTCGGCTCGCAAAAGACATTTACGCTATTATTGAGGTTGCTGAAGGTGGAGACCCTTACTTGCTGTAGCCGATGATCAGCACTGCCATTGTGAAAATACTGAGCTCAGGCCGGGGATTGAACCCACGACTTCCAGAGTGGTAGTCAGACACTTTAACCACGTCGCTAAAGAGCTAGCCCCACAGCAAGGCTGTTGGAAGTGACCTTACTTTTTACTACACTCCTCCCCCTTGTAATGACTCAAGGCCTAGACACGCCCGCTACAGCATGTCTTGCTACCGCATGGCCCTACCAGAAACCATTAAACAGCTCAGACCGACTCCCGCATTCGCAGTACCTTTTTACCTCGTCGCCATTAATGTGCAAATACTGAGCTCAGGCCGGGATTTTTTTGAACCCACGACCTCCAGAGTGGTAGTCAGACACTTTAACCACGTCGCTAAAGAGCTAGCCCTGGAGCAAGGCTGTTGGAAGTGACCTTACTTTTTACTACACTGCGAAGGCTAGGAAATCAACAGTAGTGCGGGCGATTCCGGATATAGAGACTGAAAATCAGGTTGGTAATGGTCGACAACCTGGAAAGTGTATGTGTTTTAGTGATATCTGCATACTTAAAGACCAGATTTCTACCCTTCAGGCGGATCACCTGATTCTCAAACAGGCTATGTATGCAAGTAACTATCTGCGCACGAAGGAAACGGAAGCTACAAAAGACTCACTTCGGTCAATCAAGGCACAAATTTTGAAGTGTAATGAGGCAATAAAAGACTGTTCCGACAGCACTTTATCGATCATTAGAAACTTAGTCAGTGCATCTGTGGCGAGGATCACTGAGCTAGAGGACAGACTTAGGGGTCTAGAGGTGCACCCGTTGTTAGATGATGTGAATAATCAGGATTAAAACGCGGAATAAACTGGAAACTGTGTGTTAGATACACATGTAGTAGCGTTACATTCACCGCGGTTCCGATCTGCGTATCGGTCATAGGTTCGCCTGACATAAGGGGCGACGTTAGTTCTGTGCCTGTAGTGATTGACAATCAGTTCGATAAACCTCTAGTCTCCGATAAAACTCTTGATTTTGTTCAGCCGAGCAATCGTGCCTGCTCGCGTCGTGTCCCTACAACGACAGAACACACGTCGCAGGTAACCTCAGTGCAACTCCCGATACCGGTACGTGTCACAGAGCGGTCAGATGACATACCTACGGGTGAATGGCAGGAGGGGGGTGACTTTGAAGTGAAACGACGCAGGCGGACGCGTCGTTTCTGTCTACTTGGCCTAAGTAAAAAGGTTAATACAGACATTCTTACAAAAGTCATAGAACGGAAAGGCCCAACTGTGTCAATGCTGCGTGTTTTCCCCTCTAAGTCAAGACCAGGAAAGGTTGTGATTCGACTAAACGTTTACCATAATGACATGACCGACCGCTTGTTGGAATATGACTTTTGGCCGAGATATATTTCTTGCAGGCCATGGCGTACACGGTCAGCGAGAGAACAGTCGCCAAGACTTCGAGAGCGACGTAAACGTTTGGAAAATCGGGTGTACGTTCCTCGCCTCGACTCCTATGATAAAGACCCTTGAGCAAATCGATTTAGCAATGGAAGACTTTAAATTAAAACTATTGACATGGAATGCAATTGGATTATGTCCAGCGCATCATACTTGTGTAAAACATTGACAAACCTCCACATAAATATTTGTGGTATTTCTGATCATTGGTTACTTCATAACAGTGTACATTTTCTTGACTCTGCTTTTAAAAATTATAGATATATTGTCAAGTGTGATAATGACCTATTATTGCCTAGCAAACGAAAAATTGGTAAAGGGGGAGTAGCCCTACTTTGGCGACATGAACTCAATGACAGAGTTTCGCCCCTTGAAAATTGATGATGATAGGATTATTGGTTTACAGTAACAAATATCACCAAGCAATTATGTATTTATTTTTCTAGTGTATATGCCATGTACCAATCATTCTAATGTGTTATACAGGGACTACGTGCAGAAATTGTATGAACTTTGGTGTGCCTATTGTGAGTTAGGGATGGTAATTGTTATGGGTGATTTTAATTGTTCTGTACTTGATGACAAACCTAGAAGTTTAATTGCTTCTTAGGCAGTTCTTTTCAGACTCGCAGAATATACCTGTAAACTGTTTTCCAGCTTGTAATGGTATGAAGTCTACATTTGTATCATGTGATGGTGTATATGAATCAGTGATTGACTATATTTGTTTATCTAGTGACTGTATTGATCTCGATTCGCATTGTGAAATTTTAGATGATGATTGTCTTAATGTATCTAGACATAGACCTGTCACAGTAAGCATAAACTTTCCTGTGTCAGACGGTAAATTTAACATCAGTGAAGAATCTTTTAAACGTATAAGCTGGAAAAGAGCCACGGATGCACAAATTAGTGACTATGTTGGAAATGTTACAAACTCTTTGAATCAATGTACATATGTGTGCGATAGTAAAGAAAGTATTGACTTGTAGCGTAATTACACATTGTTCGTTGATAACACACAGTAACCACCAAAGTTAATTTATGATTTCATCGAGGTTTATTTCTGTCGAATATTTCTTTTAACACAACGCTCGCTAATGTACACGAAAAACAATTTTACAGCGCGGCAGCCAACATGGCCGCCACGTCAAGAAGACGTGACAACTCTCCAAGTTCTTTTCAAATCTAACCGCGGAGTCCCGCTTTCCTTCTAAACATGCCCATTTTGTCTCTAAATTAATATGCATATATTTTCCTCTAAGATTTTGATTGGTCCTCAGCTAGTATGGTTATTATTCATTGGTTGATTCGTCAGAATATTCTAGAAGGAACGATTTTCCATGTATTTACTTGCTTGGCGAATATACCAAAATCTAATCAATTTATATTGGTACTAATCAATTAATATTGGTAAAGAGTAATTCCGTTACATTCGTCAGTACCATAACTTTTGTATCACAGACAATAGGTGACCCTTTCATCTGTGCTGTTTGCGTGTTACTTATAATCTCGAATCTATATGCTGACTCTGGACTCATTGTTAAGTATATGACCTTTGATTCTTTTGTCTGATTGACTTTCCAATTTATTAATCCCAATTATCCTACCCTGGGTGTAAACGTATTTGTGTTCTTATTTGGATTTAATCTTAAATCAGGTCTGACTTTCCATTTTATTGATTCCAAGTATACCCCACCCTGGGTGTAAACGTATTTGCGTTCTTACTTGAAATAAATCTTAAATCAGGTCTTAGTTTATGCAAATACATCCCAAGATGTATTATTAAATTCTCAAATTTTATCTTAACATTGAATATACATATTATTGAAATATACATATTATACTTATTAATTTCCATCATAAGAATGAACGATATGTTATAAGCTGTTACATGACAGACTCAACATATACTATGTTATGTGACGTGCTGACAGGAGCGGCAGGAACTTGCATCGGTCATAGACCATTTCAGTCTCATTTAAAGCCATACTGGGATAGTGGTTTACGTGAATACCATAACAGATGCGTTATTATAGGTCCCAGTGGTGTCGTGCTGGACGTCCGAGGAACAAAACTTACACAGAGTATATGTCCTATAAGACGGCAAACAGGGACTTCCGGCGAGCCCATAGAAAGGCAGCAAATGGGCATACTAGCATGATGCAGCTGAACCGGGAAATTGACGAATCTGCAGAAATGAATACAAATGATTTCTGGAAACATGTCAACACACGTCGTATGGCCTATAACTGTAATAAGTCCACATCTGGTATCAAGTTCGGTGAAATTGTACATCGTGACCAGAAAGCGATTACGGAACAATAGGAACAAAGGGAGTTTTATTTTGAAAGACTATATTCGCCATCTAACTCTGAACATTTTGATGACAAATGGCGTGATCATGTGTCACAAAACGTTGGGCAACTGCTTGAGACATTGATACCTGACAGCAACGCCACAGTAATGCCCTAAGACTGAGAGGTGTATACGTTCTTGTCCAATTGGAAAGGCTCCTGTATATGATGGTATAACATACGAGCATCTGAAGCCAGTAGCGAGTGCTATTTCGCCATTATTAGCTATTTTTTTTACTGCAATTCTTCGTATAGTGTACATTCCTGACATTCTCAAGCGTGGTGTAATAGTAACCCTACATAAAGGAGGATCGAAACCAAAGGACAATCCGGATAGCTACAGAGCTATAACCCTTACCTCTATTGTGTTAAAGCTCTTTGAATCTGTGCTTTTACAACGATGTAGTACAATTATGATGACCGACATTAACATTCAACAGGGTGGTTTCCAGGAGAGCCTTGGCTGTCTGATGACGTCATTCATGTTACGTGAAAGTGTCTATTTTGCACGTGAACATGGATCAAAGCTATACGTGTGCTACCTAGATGGGAGACAAGCGTTCGATAAAGTGTGGCATGACGGCCTCTTTTACAAGCTCCAAACAAAAATAGACGACACTTCACTGCTCGCATTCATGGAATTATACGCGAACATGACTACATTTGTAGTTGTGTCAAAAATCGTGGCCATACATCGAAATGGTTCCCTGTTTGTCAGGGAACTCGCCAAGGCGGGAAAAGTTCACCGAACTGCTATCTAGTATATATAAATGGACTAATCAATGCTCTTGAACATTCTGGTCTAGGTTTTTGTATGTACGGATTGAATATGAACAGTCCTACAGTAGCAGACGACATGATTCTAATTGAATTTTCAAAGCACGCACTTGATGTCATGATGAAAATATGCTATGGCTATTCGTGTTAATGGCGCCTTGAATATAATCCATCAAAATGTGCAGTTATAGTATTCAACGAACAGCGATTCAGTCGACCTGAACGTACTTGGACACTCGGGCGTGAAACTATACAGGAAGCAGAAACGTACACACATCTTGGACTGAAATGTGACCGTAACATGTCGAGCGGTGCACTGATGTGTGAAGCTTTGTCGAAGATGATAGGTACTTTCAATTCTATCCTTCATTGTGGTTTTAATCCTGCTGAACTTAACCCTATAACACTTCGTAAAATATATGTTAATGTGGTCTTGCCCAAAGCTTTATATGGCTCGCCGCTATGGTGCAACTATTCTAATGGTGACATAAATCAACTTGAAATATCCCATAGAAGATGTGTTAAACAAATTCTTAGCGTCGGTAGGTACACAAACACCGATGTTGCATTGTCATGCTTAAACATTGAATCCGCGAAAGAACTGATAGACTTTGAGAAGCTTGAGTTTTTCGGGCAACTGTGCCGGCTTCCAGCTAGATTCTTGGCCAAGAAAGTGTTCATACATAGACTAACACGATATTGCTTAGGGTGCGTTAATATGCAAGGGCTGATTCCTGACATCTACAGACTATTACAAAAGTACAGTTTGATGCCTACCCTAGAAACATATCTGGAAAGTGGTGTATTCCCCGGAAAGATGGCATGGAAACGGATAATCAAAAACAGTGTTAGAATTACAAACAGACAAAGACGCTCAGACATTGCAAATAAAATTACATGTCGCGAGGATTTAAAGCTATTTGAAGCTGATAGACCGCTTACCGCCATCGTCATTTCTAAGACTTCACCGTCACTCTCTGTGAATCACAAGTCAACGAAGATCTTAAGTATGGCGATGTCGAGGCAATTTGCAAGTAAATGTGCAATCTGTTACAAGTTCACCGACAGTATTGTGAACCATACGCTCTGGTTTTGTGAAAAAACAGAATCCAAAAGGAATAAACTTATTGTTGAACTGTACAGAGTGATCGGGCACTGCAAATTTATGCAATTTATGGCTCTTCCCGTATTGACAATGAGTAGACATCTAGTGTGTCTTGCATTAACAGTAACTGAAGATGGCCTTTTTAGCAATTTCGTTTTATTAAAATTCATATGTGATCTGTTTTAACTTGTTTATGTTATATTTGCTCAAATCGACTATAATGTTTCTTTGTAATAACTTACAGGACAATATTGTCAGTATATTATTGATAACCTAACTTTAGCTTGAATTTTCGTTTTCGTTTAAGGTAAAGTAAATTAAGTTATCGATAATAGCTAAATAGTGTGGTTATTGAATACTTTTATAAGTTTATATATTTACAAATATTACACCAACTTTCGCTTTCGACTTTGGTATGTGATATTATAGATACATGCATAACAACAGCTGAAATGATATCATTAAGAATTGTATGTGTGTGTGTGTGTGTGTGTGTGTGTGTGTGTGTGTGTGTGTGTGTGTGTGTGTGTGTGTGTGTGTGCGTGCGTGCGTGCGTGCGTGCGTGCGTGCGTGCGTGCGTGCGCGCGCGTGCGTGCGTGCGTGTGTGTGTGTGTGTTTGTTTGTATTTATTCATGATTATATATTTTGTAAATTATGCCACTCTTCCTATGTTGGACATGCTTTGTGATTATTGTATAGTTATGATGTTCGAATCTTCGATATCGGAGGAAATAAAGAATATATGGCGTGGTACAAATTTCGTGCAGTAACGCACTCGTGATCAAACCATTCCGCATGCTTTATGCAGGTATTAACATTAAAACTGGGGTTTGTATTATAAACACGACTTTTGGCAAATAACGGGAATGGTTTCAGTAAAACTATTTAAAACGTTATTAATTGATGATCGACTCGAAAATTCTATATGGTGCACAATATTATTAAATGCAGGTGACAAAGAAATAATCCCTGAACGAAATTGCTCTTGTAATACATCGTCCCATTTATAATTAACATCGGTGTAAGACTGATACTCGAGACATTATTGAATAATAAACGATAAATGTAACGGGGCGTGATCACTGAACTCGATACAATCATGCACGGTAAAATCCGATATATATGAAAAGCTGCATTCTTTTGTCAACAAACAGTCAATGACAGACGTACCGTTATTAGAATAAAAAGTTTGCTTACATCTATTTCCAACTCTGCCATTAACAATACGTAAACAGGTAGATTTGCATAAATCAAGTAATCTAACGCCATGACTATTAAGTGAACTATCCACGGAGGCCCTAACTGAGGTGTTATCTGGGCAGTAATCAGAGTCATCATATACAGTATTTATTCTATCTTGTACAATACAAAAACATTTATTGCCAACTCTGCTATTTAGGTCGCCAGTAACAAAAAAATAACCAAATTCAGAAAAGTAAGTTAAATCGTTTTCTAAAATTTCAAAGAGATCTACATTAAATATATTATATACTGGAGAATCGTGTCCCCATACATAAGTGGCACATATATAAAAATCATCTGAGATATTAAAAAATGTACGATCAAATTTTAACCAAATTATTGTATCATAATGATTTTTTACGATTGAAACACCATCAGCTAGTTCTTCTTTAATATAGATAACAATACCTCCACTATTTCTTCGAGCTTTTCGATGTTGAAATTTTTCTAAAAAAGTTAAAAGATACATATCCACTCAAATCGATATTACTAGAGCTATTCGTCCAGGATTCAAATAAAAAACATATAGCATTAGAACTCAAGATATTTACAAAATTTGTACATAACATTTTACAATCGGTAAGTCCGTTAACATTCCAGGACAGGATTTTCAGTTCATCACCGCCGTGTTCCTAGGCACGCACCGGAGTTCTGTCAATGTAGAGCGTATCGAAGGCCAGGTACGCTCTTTTCCCCAGCCGCCTCGCCTCTTTCATTTTTGGGACCAATACCCGTCTTTTCTGTAATACTTCCGGGGGTAATGCTCAAAGACGCGAAACCCTGTGCCATCCAGTTATTTCCACTTTTTCCTAACCATTTCTCTGTCTTTAAAGTAACTGAACTTTGCAACAATATTTCGAGTTTTCCCGTGTATCGGTGACCCCGGGGACCGATGCACACGTTCCAACTTAATTGATGCTGCTTCGTCCTTAGCAAGTTTCATTTTTTTGTGAAGAAATGCCCGTAACGTGCTTTCGGTGTCTTCGATAGTACCGGTGCGAGGTTGAGAGACTGAGATTGTAAGTATGTAAACAGTTTCTTCCTGTAAAGTGTTCCTCTGTTTCTATAGCTCACTTACTTTGCTGTTTACACTACTCAGGGCAGTCTATACTCTCAGTTTTCTCCTCGACCTTAGTAACTTGCTCCCCCAACTTCCGTTGTCTATCTTCAACCACCAACCACAACTTTTTCAAGTCCTACTCAAAACTACTAACTTTCCTTTCCACTTCTTCAAGGGGGTTTAACCCTTTCTCTATGTTATCAATTCTAGTGGCTATCTTCTTTAAGTATGCGAGCAGCTCGCTATTTAACGGTTCTGCCATAGTTGGAATTTCCGGTTGGACAGAACTACTTACACTACTGTTCACATACCCACTGAGCACATTGTCAATGTCTGGAGATTGCACACATTCCGTTCCGTATAAAACAGCATTTGTAGCACTTAAAATGTCACTCACCGAAATGGTTGTATCTCCTGACGGGCCTCTCGGTTCGAAGACTTTTCCTT
Source organism: Dreissena polymorpha (assembly GCF_020536995.1). Lineage (NCBI taxonomy): Eukaryota > Metazoa > Mollusca > Bivalvia > Myida > Dreissenidae > Dreissena > Dreissena polymorpha. The sequence goes on along the minus strand of NC_068355.1, from coordinate 86,955,729 downwards.
TGTTCACTTTATCGCTTTCACTACCACTGCTTTCTCTACTCCTCCGTTTTGATTTTCTCCCCATAACACTCTATAACACTTTATATCCATGTTTTATTCACTTAATTCTGTATTTTGATCGATTTTAATTAAGATTTTAAAGATTTTCAGCTAAAAAATTCGACCTTTCCACATAATTGTCAGGCTTTGTTCAGGACAAATTGTTTTTCTAACAAACGCCATCTGGATACACTTAATGTCGGGTTTTAGCTAGGAAATGATAACAAACTGTGATCACAATGTAAACAAGCAAGCAGTTAAATACAACAACAACAACAACAACAACAACATTTATAAGCTTTTAAGCATAAAATTGCTTTTTAGCCAAATGTATAATATACACGTGTAAAGACATGGATGATAATAATTATGAGAATAAGGTAATAATTATGAAAACTTTGCAATGGAAGAAGTTAACAAATATTTTACTGATTTATTACCTAAGATATGTTCCTTTAACATCGATAATGACAGTTGGTAATAAAATCATGTGACACAAATATTTTACTGATTTATAACATAAGATACGACACAAATATTTTACTGATTTATAACATAAGATATGTTCCTTTAACATCGATAATGACAGTTGGTTATAAGATCATATGACACAAATATTTTACTGATTTATAACATAAGATATGTTCCTTTAAGGTTCATGTAGAGGCATCATTTTGAAAAATGTGGGACCCCTAGCATTGAGCTCAAATTTGACTAAAGGAAGAGTGCCACCTTGAAAATGTATACATATATGCTTTAAAGGATGTTTTTGCTTCAAACTGCTACCAATTTTGTACATCAACGTATCATAACATCCACAAAATCAATCAAAATACTAAGCGATTTTAACACTAAAATAAACATTATTTTCAAAAATCTGAATCATGTTTATTCCACGTATTTCGGCGGAAAATTATATAACTAGTGAATAATATCGACATTGACGAGGGCAAGTTACGCTTAAATAGTAAAAAAAGTTTACATATCTAGAAATATCAAAACTCGAACACATGTCATTTCATCACCATGGGGGCAGCCATTTTTAAATTAATAAAATAGAAAGAAACATGCTAAAAACTCACTCATCGCCTAATTGACATTCCAAACGGTTGACGATGACAAATGCATTGGATTGTAATCTTTCCGTTGATGTTTGCAAACTGCACGATCAGACCTCAAAAACACTCAAAAGAATAACTATGTAAGAAGCATTTCACCAATGTTTACAATCGTTGTCGAATCACACGACATATATTATTGCGCATAAAATAGTACGCTCACAGACTGATAGAAAGATCGATGCGTAACTCTGTTCAATTCATCACGGTATTCAATTCTATAGATAATATATAATAATACATCGCTTTAACAATCTAAAAGTAGAAATAATTCTTTTAAACGGAGTTTTTAATAACGAAAGTGAAAACAACGGAAGTTGGACTGATATGCACTTCGGCTCCAGAAAAACAATACAAATAAACCAAAAAAGACGTGTGGGGGACAATTTTCAGCTGGATAATATTTGTAATAAGGTAAGTGATGATATCTCTACGTGGTCATTTATATTATTTAGTGCGATCTCTTGCTGATTAATGTTAAAAGTTGTTTTACTAGTTGCCACCCAACTGTCAAAATAAGTATTGTGTTTTCTCAGGTATGTGTATACACATACCCGTTTTTCTCACCACTGCACGTGGTTTCAACCGATTTGTTTTGCACGTTTTTCTACGGATCACAGCGATGCCACGCTTTCAAAATGGGTAGAAGGAATAGAAATATAAAATCAATCGTTTTGCCAATTTCTTTTTATTCCTTTACAATTTTATATGTCGTCTGCAATCTATTTCAATTTGAGATGGTTTGAAATTTGCAATTTGGTTGAGAGGTAAATAACACAATTGTTAAGCCTTTGAAATAGAATTGTGACTCTTATTATCCACCATACCTGGATTTTTAAAAAGTAGTTACGTTTTAGTTATTTTTAGAACTTTGTTTAGGATATTTATCCAAAAAAGACAGTTGAATAAAAACTCATTTGTTGTTTTATGACAATAATTTTCTGTGAAATGTTGCTAACTTGACCTTGTATATGTATATAGCTTTGTATTTATTCAACTTAAGGTTCATGTGGGGGATAAAATTCATTAAAACTTCGCTTTGGTTTTTCTTCATTGAATGTGGTACAATATGGTCAAACTATATATCATTTTAAAGCTAAAGACGGATAGAATAACATAAACACATTTTTGACATTCAATATTTGTGTGCTTTATTCGTATTTTGGTTTAAAACCAATACTTTTTTACACTAATTTACAAAATCTCAATCTAAAGTTAGGAATGATATGCACTACCTTAAGTTGAATAAATACAAAGCTATATACATATACAAGGTCAAGTTAGCAACATTTCACAGAAAATTATTGTCATAAAACAACAAATGAGTTTTTATTCAACTGCCTTTTTTGGATAAATATCCTAAACATAGTTCTAAAAATAACTAAAACGTAACTACTTTTTAACAATCCAGGTATGGTGGATAATAAGAGTCACAATTCTATTTCAAAGGCTTAACAATTTTGTTATTTACCTCTCAACCAATTTGCAAATTTTAAACCATCTCAAATTGAAATAGATTGCAGACGACATATAAAATTGTAAAGGAATATAAAGAAATTGGCAAAACGATTGATTTTATATTTCGATTCCTTCTACCCATTTGAAAGCGTGGCCATCGCTGTGATCCGTAGAAAAACGTGCAAAACAAATCGGTCGAAACCACGTGCAGTGGTGAGAAAACCGGGTATGTGTATACACATACCTGAGATAACACATGCTTATTTTGACAGTTTGGTGGCAACTTGTAAAACAACTATTAACATTAATCAGCAAGAGATCGCACTAAATAACAGAAATGACCGCGTAGAGATATCATCACTTACCCTATTTGAAATAGTTTCCAGCTGAAAATTGTCCCCCACACGTCTTTTAGTTAATTTGTATTGTTTTTCTGGAGCCGAAGTGCATCTCACAGAATATCCAACCAACTTCCGTTGTTTTCACTTTCGTTATTAAAAACTCCGTTTTAAAAGAATTATTACTACTTTTAGATTGTTAAAGCGATGTATTATTATATATTATCAATAGAATAGTATACCGTGATGAATTGAACGGAGTAATCTAGATCTTTCTGTCAGTCTGTAAGCGTACTATTTTATGCGCAATAATAAAGTATATGTGATTCGACAACGATTGTAAACATTGGTGAAATGCTTCTTACATAGTTATTCTTTTGAGTGTTTATGAGGTCTGATCGTGCAGTTTGCAAACATCAACGGAAAGATTACAATCCAATGCATTTGTTATCGTCAACCGTATGGAATGTCAATTAGGCGATGAGTGAGTTTTTAGCATGTTTCTTTCTATTTTATTAATTTAAAAATGGCTGCCCCCATGGTGATGAAATGACATGTGTTCGAGTTTTGATATTTCTAGATATGCAAACTTTTTTTACTATTTAAGCGTAACTTGCCCTCGTCAATGTCGATATCATTCACTAGTTATATAATTTTCCGCCGAAATACGTGGAATAAACATGATTCAGATTTTTGTAAACAATGTATATTTAAGTGTTAAAATCTCTTTGTATTTTGATTGATTTTGTGGATGTTATGATACGTTGATGTACAAAATTGGTAGCAGTTTGAAGGAAAAACATCCATTAAAGCATATATGTTTACATTATCAATGTGGCACTCTTCCTTTAGTCAAATTTGAGTTCAATGCTAGGGGTCCCACATTTTTCAAAATGAAGCCTCTACATGAACCTTAAGGTAGTGCATATCCTTCCTGACTTTAGATTGAGATTTTGTAAATTAGTGTAAAAATATATTGGTTTTAAACCAAAATATGAATAAAGCACAAACATATTGATTGTCAAAAATGTGTTTATGTTATTCTATCTGTCTTTAGCTTTAAAATGATATATAATTTGACCATATTGTACCACATTCAATGAAGAAAAACCAAAGCGAAGTTTTAATGAATTTTATCCCCCACATGAACCTTAACATCGATAATGACAGTTGGTAATAAAATCATGTGACACAGAATACATTATTTTGCGAAATTATTTTCACTTTAACATTGATACGTATCAGTGCTCATCGAATTCTGAGAAAAAAATAGTCTACTTAGATTAATTAATGTGTCTCTAAATTGTTCCGTAAACAATTTGCATTATATATGTATTTTGAGAGATTAATGATTTCTTTTTTATTTTGTGTTCCCATTAACATATCAAACTTATTTAATGTTGGCCATGCTTGATAATATGACTTTAAATATGTTTTTCTTATATCTTTGTATAATGGACATATTAATAAGAAATGTTATTCACTTTCTACGACATTTAAATTACAAAATTTACATTTTCTGTTATCACGTGCAATATTGTGGTATCGACCTCGTTCTATTTCTAATCTGTGTGATGATGGGCGGAATTGAGTTAGTGCTATTTTAAATATTTTCTTCGTTGTAATGATATCCAGGTATGGTTCGGTATTGAACGTGTTCTTCGTGCGGCAGTATGTGTTTAGTCTTGACGAATTAATGATTTCACTGTACCAGTGTTGTTTATAGTGATCAAATAATCGTTGTTTAATTAGATTATAAGTGTATGTTTGTTCAGATTTTTCTGTCAGGGTTTCTTGTTCATTCCATACATAAGTTAAAACTAGCTGCTCGAGTATTGATTTGATTTGATAAGCCCAATTTCTATTGTTGTACGTTATGTTTTGTTCTGCGTCATTGAACATGGATGAGTATGTTATTTTTATGAGATTATCATTTGTACATGATATTAATTTAAACCAATATTTAAATATGTGTAATTTACATATCACTGATAAAGGGTATCGTCCTAATTCTCCATACAGTGCTGATAGATTTGTTGATTTGTTGAATACACTTAAAAACAATGAAGTATTGGATTTCCGTGAGAAGAGAATTTTATTAACATTTTTGTTAGGAGAAAAAAAAAGATTTTTCAAACATTAACCAATATTTTAATAAAATAAAATAAATGTGCACAATCAACATCAAAACGAGTAATTATTTTAATACAGCATTCTATATTACCCAATACAATGCTTAAAGGCTCTGTAAAGGTGAAGATACGCAATTATTTACAGATTTTTAAATATTTTTTGCATATTTTATTTATAAAGGTTATCAAAAAACAATAAATATATGCTATTGGACATAATAATAAAAGAATGAGCAATGCAACTTGTTTTGAGCTCAAAATAAAGTGTCCTCCAAGTCGATTGTGTTTACAAACAATCAGTTAATTTACATCTCTGTTTACTCGCGAAAGAGAAAGTGAAAGTGACTCAGGTCACCAAAAATATAACGATGTTTTTTAACGTTTTCCGGTATCACTCACAAAATAGGTCTCTTCTAAATGGTTAAAACGTTTGTAGTGATCTAATAAGTTACTTTCTGCTGTTAAAAAGTTGTTAAAATAGAATTAAAATTGAATTTTCTTTCGGCTATTTTTAGCATATGTCAACGCTCTGAGGCACATCACGTTAGTTGCAAAAATGTAAACATTTCTTCCAATTATGAAACGGGTTTATCTTCCATAATTCTTGACAACGTTGTACCTAAGCTGTGTTATTAGAAGTTGTTATGCAAGAGAAACTGAAATCCGGTAAAAAATTAGACCAGTGGATATGCATTATTATTGGATTTGTGACCTTTATAGAGCCTTTAATATTATAATATATGAACTACATAATACTGTCTTAGTAGAAAAAGACTTTCTACAGTACTTTAATTAGAATAGCTTCTTGGCACAAAACTATTACATGATTTTTTCTGTAATAAACTAAGATTATTTGTTTAAAAGAAAGGGATCCATTTTAAACTTAATTGTTTTGAATATATTTTTGTAAATTGAATAAAATGAACCATACATGAAATTGATATCAATAAAACACGGACGTTCTGCGTTATTTTTTAACACCAGTAATTATATAACGTGCTTATAATGCCCATAAATGGGATTTCAATGTTTTGTTTTATTTGACACATATGTGGTAATACAATTATTATGCACAGGCCACACTTTAACACACGTGATCTCTGAGATAACTTGGTGTTTTCACAGCTCGTCATGAAACGCGTACGGATTTGTTCTGCCACGTTGTTTCGCTGCTCTCTTGGCAACAAACTCAACTTGTTGTAGAGCTGCCATTAGGCTTAAAGTGCTTGGTCCTGAATTATCGTCGAAGATGTCATCATATTCTGAAGCCCTTTTTGTTTAAGCGTGTTGAGAGTTACCGAAACACGCCAAAATGACAGGCATCTTCATTTGATGTTTCGGCTGGCGAATATGTTTTTCTTGTGAGTTGTCATGTTGGCGCCTTTCGCTAACTACCCAACACGATATGGAAAAAATCAAGCGAAATAGTTACATGGTTCCCTTATATGTATATAGTGAACACTTTAAAAATATTCTCCTTAACCGAACAGCCCAGAGATTTGGTATTTGGCATGTAAAATCGTATGGATTGTTCTCTACAATGTTTGTTCATATCATGTCACTCGGATCAAAATTGTTCCGTTCCGGGCATAATGAAGTAAATTGTTTCGTTAATATATTTAGCTTGAAAGTTGAAATCAACGTTTCCCAATCTTTAGAGCTTGTATACAAAGTCTAGATTTGTGGCATGGACAACGTACAACGTTTGTTAAAATTACGCTCTGAAAACAAAATTGGCCGTAATGGGTTTTCATTCAAACTATATATATATTTTGGATTAGAAAACCATTATATTTTTTTCGTAAACTCTTAAGTGTATGTGAAATTTCAAACATTTCGCCGCGTTAACCAATTATTACATATTAAATGAAACGCTTGTAACAATTTTTCTATTAATAACAAGTCATTATTAATATGTACAAATACAAAAATCACAACACATATTGGTATATGCATTCAGAATAAGAAATTTGGCATGAATCGTATTTCGATGCAGGTCATAAAAGATTTAGCTGTCATGCTTCATTCTGATAACAACACAATGGATCTGTTGTTCATTATGTTTACTTTGGATTTCTGGATATGTTTTTGATCCATGTTATCTCAAACTGGATAAGTAAACATTTCAGTTGCAGCGGCGTCCATTTACAGTTTGCTCAACTAGTTTGGAGGACCTTACACATGTGCTTGCACAGATTAGGGTTTCACTAATTGTGATCGCAACATGGCACTTTTAATAATTGCGGGCATATGTATCGGATTAATACATTCAGGTATGCTTCATCGCACACTTTCTTATTTCATGTTCATTGATTATATATCAGGAGGATATTTAGTTGTCTCATTATAATACACCAATAGCCAATAAAGGTTATACATTGTGTTATTGTCTTTAAAACGTGAAGCCTTCTTTTACTTCCTCTGTGTTATAACATAACGTCTGAACCAATCCGAAGTAAAATGGATTTGGCGTATTAAACAAGTGACTTTTATGTGTTCTCATAGAAAAGTAATGTTGTTCTTGTTATATGAAACGTTGTATGTCGGTCAATAGCGATACATCGCTAATGTTATACTTGTTATGTACAAACCGACTTAAAATAAAATTTGTATTTGTACATGTACCGGTAATCTGTAATGTTGTTCATGTTATCTGTAGTGTTGTTGATGTTATCTGTAAACGTTGCTTATGCTATCCGTAACGTTGTTAATGCTATACGAATCCACATAGAAAGGTGACGTTGGTCATGTTATCCAACTTTGGCAATGCTATATGACGTTGTTCATGATATCTAACGTTGGACATGCTATCTGACGTTTTTCAAAATATCTTATATTGTTCATGTTTTTGACGTTGCTAATTCTTTTTGACGTTGTTTGTGCTATCTTTTTCAGCGTCTGCACAAGGATCATACTACGGGTTAGTGGCGAATTACGTTCATAAATACTGCAACCGTAAGAAAGGTTCGGGTTAATTCTGTAAACAATTGCCTCGCTTGCGTCATCAAAAAAGTCTCAGATTGTTACGAGAGTATGTTGTTGTTTTCACTATTCCTTTATTGGCGTCGCACTGAAGTGCGGCGACTCGTATGCTATACGTTTTTTTTCGCTTATGGGAGGAGAAGTTATTTTACGGATCAATTTATATATTTTTGTTGTAAGAATATCTTGCATAGTGGTGATTTTTTGTGAAAATTAGTGTAAATAAGTACTGCATTTGTGCCTATTACATTTACTACAACATGTATTGCCAATAATGCAAAGCTAATTCTTTTAATTAATAACTGATCACAGGGACTGAGCAACAATAAAAGATCACAGGGACTGGGCAAATACGCGAACCGGTGAAACTTTCTGGTTTTATATTTAAAAAAAACATAATCAAAATATATTTATTTTGTGTTTTTTTTAACAATAGCGCAGACTTTTTCTGTTCGAGTTTTGGTTAACTGTATTTTCTTCAATTTTACAAGACGATAGCGATTATACGGTTTATTGCTTTATTGATAACCGTTACACTACAGTCACTTATTAATATCTTAGTAAGAAGGTGATTTTTCAAGCGGTTCCGTAGTGTAGTGGTTACACGCTCGCTTCACATGTGAGAGGCCCAAGGTTCGAGCCCCAGTAGAATCAAATTATTTTATTTGTGTTATATGTTAACTTTTTGTTTTGATGTAGACATTTTAGTTTAAATAAATATGCTGTTTTATTGTAACCATTTTTTGTTTTATTATGCCCATAAAATATATGTGTGAGAGGGTGGGGGGTGGGTTCGTAAACACATTAAAACTTTTACAGTGTTTTCATATCAATGAGTACTCAACCCCTATCGTAAATGAGCAACGTAAGAATAAGTTCAGAATCATCTCCCCTTGAAGTTTAGAAAAATATGAAATTACGCTTACAAGATGAAGCAGATTTTTTAAAACCTACACAGTTCTGTTCCATTATATTTAAAACTGCACACGGATGGCAGTACAAAAGGAAACCAATGTAAATAAAATTAACTATGAAATATTTGGGGGTTACAACACAAAATCATAGCTATTGGTTATTTGGGGTTATAACACAACATCATAGATAATGGTTATTTGGGGGTTATAACACAAAATCATAGATAATGGTTATACCAGTATCTTTTTCTATTTTGTTTAAAATAATCGGCCAATATATTAATATTTACAGTAGGAAAAAAATCGTTCCATGTAACTTCATTGAGTGCCTTTTACACTAAAATTCCCGACGCCCTTTGATGCTTAGCATCAATACTTATCTTGTTAAGCGGGCAAATGTAATCAATATTTAATCGCTAACAGGAATAATGAATTGCCCGGTGTGGGAAACGTCATGTAATGCGAGAGGTAGCCTACATTTTTTGTAACGTAATTCATTTTAAATTCGTGTTGTTTATAATATGCAAATAAAAATATATACGTCATAAAATATAGCCAATATATATTTATAAATCATCATTTAACTTGAATATAAAAAGTTAATAATGTTATGCATATTATTTCTTTATAATATATTTAAACTATTTATTATTGATGTTAATTTATGATTTGTATTTCAGCTACAGTGATAGTTACTATCGCGGCCGCTATGGGGAAGTCATTATGGTTGGCGCCATAGGACTGTCGTTTAGCATACTATGTCTGATCTGCATTTTCGTTGGTCTGATCTGCGTCTGTGCAAAGAAATGTTGTCGCCAAACTGTGCAACCAGCTCCTGGTATGCGCATTTCTGCTCTTAATTGAACTTGTATTCTTATAATTATATTACGTGTTTTGAGTAATTATATATTTAATTACCTGTTAAACTTGCTTTGAATACATAATAATTATAAATACGTATGCTGATTAAAAACCACCGTGTTTGTTTGTTATCTTCAACATGGCCGTGAATAAACTATGTTTGACTATTGGGTGTTTTGACATTTGTTTGTTTATTGACAGGTTTGGCATTTGTTAACGCAGTACCTAGTTATATGCCGTATGGACAGTCATATTTTCATGGTCAACCAGTAATGCATAATCAACCCGCTATGCATGGTCAACCACTTATGCATGGTCAACCAGATATGCACGGTCAACCAGTTATGCATGGTCAACCGCAACAGACGTTCAACCCATCGGCACCATCAGCAGCCAGTTAGGGAACAGATCGGTTCAACTCGCGTCAAAACGTCACTACGCTCACTTAAGGATTACCAAACAATGTTTCTTGCTAGTTGACTACTTATTTTTACGATGTAAAATACTGTTAGAACTGAATTTTCTCCAAATAATTGTTTTGGCTTATTTCATTTATTGCTCCTACGTTTCTGTTATCTGTATGCCAATAATTAAGGTTTTTTGTATGTGCTATTATGTGGAAAATTGCGCAAATATGGTCGATTATTTGTGACTGCTTGACCGTCTGTATGGAACATGATTAAACATTTCAGAAGAAGTATGTGTTAATCCGTGCAAACCCCGACAATGTTCTGCGTTTATTTATTTATTTTGTATCAAACTTTGTGCCAGCAAGAAAATGTAGTGTGACAATATGGATATGCATTGTACTAGTTGTTTGGAAAAAGCACATCAAGTTAGTTTACATTACATTGCATAGCACATCCTTTTAAATACCTTAATTGGCAAACATGACATTTCAAAGTATAGAAACCAATATTGTCAACGTTTAGGCATTTTAATAATATTCACTTCAAGATAATATCAGTGATAATGCACGCCCTAAATCAGTGAACACGCAAAACAACAAAATGTTCCTTCATTAATTATTGATATAATTGTGTTTCATTAAAACCAGATACACATGTAGTTGTCAAACCATTTATTGTCAGTTGAGCTCCCAATTAAAGTTGGACATATGAACAACTTTTTCCCAGACAAATATAAAATAAGTGAAAAACATCACAAAAACGCTGTTAATGGTAAAATTCTAATTATTATATTTGTGACGTTATACGGGCGTCGTTTTGACACAGTCAGCTGTTAATGCATTTGTCCAAGGGGCAGGCATTGGGCAAAGAAATGACTGTTTGAAATCACTTGTGTGACATTACAAAAAAAGAAGCAACTGATGCAACGCACCTCCATAGGGCACCGTAAACGTGTTGTAGCAGAGACATTCGTGGATTTAATAACAACGATTACGTGAAAATATTCATATAAAATGGTACGCTTATATTGGATGTTAAGTTATCAGTACACATTTTGTTTTAAAAGCGGATATATTTAACAATCTTGAGATTATAATATCCATCAAAATGTTATGTCCGTAGAATTAATATTTTGTATAATGAAACTTCAAAAACATAATTGCGAGAACAATTAGTAGGAGACCTAAAGCAAAAGATTAAACAAAATACTTATTAAAAATCCCCACCATAAAACGGACAAAACATTTGGTTTAAAGCCTAACATAACCTTACACTTAGTCCAGGGCCCATATCCACAAAGCTACTAAGGCAAATCTTATCTTAAGTTAGACTTTAGTGAACATTTTGAATTCCATTTCTACAGTGAATTCTAATGTTGTGCACTCAAATCTTGTAAAAGCAGCAGGGTATTTTGAATCTTAAACAGCATAATAGCATTAAAAACAAAATTGGAGTTCAATTTAATCAAGTATAAACTTAAGACAATTTTCAATTTTAAGGCCTGTATTTAAGTTTTCACTAAGGAGCTTTGTGGATACGACCCATGCACATGTCGCTCTCTGCGTCATGAAGAATCCATTATACTTGTGCCATAAAAGTAGTTAGTATCCAAAAATGCCATATAACAGATTATGTTGTATAGAATTAACATATTTAATATATTTTCAAGTTAGCAGTTTAAAACCAGAACAAAACTTCAATGACATTAATACATGCGGACAGAACATTTAATCGTGACAACATGAACGAAATGGTTTTTATTTACATTCCCATCACCCGTAGTTATTTATATGGCTTGGTACTTGCATCTGTAGTTTTCCGTATGTTTATGTTGTTTAGCCACGTACTTTTAGACCTGACACTGGGTTTTTTAAATCTTTTGTAACCGTTTCAACTTTTTCAAAGAAAATTGATTGAAATATGGAACGTTATTTCAAGACCTGACAACGCTGTTGACGATTCAGTAACTTTAACGTTTTATTCGATCGTAGAGTTTAATACGATACTCAAATTGGCTCATAGACACAAAATTTGTGTATTAAAACATAAAATAAAATTGCGTTCTTTTTAAAAGCTCCCCTCAAGAAACAGCAAATATAGCAGCCTCGCTAAGCTCCGAGACTATTGCATAATTGCGTGTGTTACGGAGATTCTTTAGCTAATAAAATAATAATTAAAAGTGTAATATTGTTAATTATGGAGACGTGAAAACAAAAAACACGAAATTATTTTTTTATCACTTAAACCGTTAAGGCACGGCTTATCACTAGTTTTGTATAGCGGTAGTTTTCTCAGTGATGAATATAATAATAAACGTCGCATATGAATTATTAAACTACATGTACGTTGTCGAGGAATGCTCAAACAAAATGATAGATGTTTGATATATTGGATTAATGATTGTTTTATCAAGTAAACCATTAAAACTTGGCTAATCAATATATTTTTATCTCTGTATTTCTCAAGTCCTCTAGTTGTATGTTATCTAACGAATTGCAATGCAAGTCATTTTATAAATTTACCACAATTGCAAACTGACGCTGTTTTAGATGAAAAACTGAATGGATTTATGCATATCGAAGCGTGATTGTTTACAACAATTTCTGGAGTTTCAGTACACCTACATTGTATCATAGAGGAAAATCACAAAAACAAAAAGAGCGCGGCAAAGATAAAAATAATCTTAAAAACCTAGTTCAAACATGCAAATAAAATACACGAATGAGAAAAATTCTTGACATTGTTTAAGTCTGAACCACCATTATTAAGTATTACAAATTGCAATTTAAACTTAGTGGGCTTTATGATATTTGAAAATGTCCATGGTGTGTATGAGAGATTGAAGACAACGTTTTGGCCAAAATTGTGCAGTACACATTTATAAACAATTTAAATCTGATTCAATTTTTTACATGGCTATGATAGCCTTACCATAAGTACATGTGCAAGTTGTTAATATTTCAAATTACTCTTTTTGTGTTTTTTGAATAGCGGAAATATATAGAAAAACCTCAATATACAAGCAAGGCATACACTAATAATGGATACATATCTACAATTTTCTTATTATTGTTATTCTGTCTCACGTAATGACTCTTTTAAGAATACTTTCTTATCTACATTTTTATGTACATTTTTACTTTCTTTACTCTTACAATACATACAATTATGTAAAATATTCCAAACATTCTAATTCATTTGTACAGTCCCAATTTAACGGAAGTAGACAAATAGCAATCAAAGCAACATTTTATTTATTTCATACTTAAAATTGCTCCGCATATCATTATTTATTTTGTATAAAACACAATTTAATTTTTTATTATCTTCAAAAATTCGTTTTCATGACGCATTTTTCTTTCTATTTCTAACTTGTTTTGTTTTTAATTACATTCCCAAAAATTAATAATGCAATCTTTTATAAATATATTCACCTTATCATCATCGAAGTTATTGTCTTTCGTGGTCAGCAATCATGATAAGTGGCTGCTGTACTTCGATCGATCCTTTTTTATGTCGTTTAATTTTTCGGCACATGTTCGGCTGTGTTGTAGTTCTTCGATCCGATCCTCTGTCAGGGTCACCATAAAACAGATGTGATGCGTAATTCGATGGAATAATTACGCACACAACACAAAGAACTGATCATTAAATTGTATTCAGCTTCTTAAAGCGACGCTTTTCAAGTCCACAGTTATTCTGATGAACAATATAATATTATATGCGGTATACACGATTTTTTTTCAGCCTAACGACTGTTGATGGGACCTAAGTTGGTGATGTCTCATCACTTTACGAAATAAGTCAGATCGGAGAGATCAAAACCGAACCGAGCTTTGAACTCTAACTGCCCATTTAAAATTTAGCCTTTTTTATATAATGAAAATGCCATACGTATGTCGGACGATTTTGTAACAACAACAAATATTGTTGCTTGAGACATCAAAAGTTGAATGATAAACTTAGGTGTTATTTTATTATGAAAGCAAATATGTCTACACATAAACTGTCCATAACTAAATATTTTGAATGATAACATTTGGATGCAAATAAATTATCATAAACAAGCAAAAAAGGAAAACGGAACGCCCGCCTTTCACATTATGATAAAATAAACATACACTTGATTATATAAAAGATATGTTACGGATTATGAATGAATCACCTGATGCAATCTATGTTGATTTTTTTCATTAAACATTTGACCCTTGAGAATTTGAGAATTTTGTAAAAAGTTGTTAAAAATGTTATAACCTATAAGTCAATGCCGAAACGCAAACAAAAACCGACTCTGCTTCCCTTGCAACTTGAACATTGTGTCAACCCATATTAAGATGACGCCACAATAATATAGAATTATTGATAATTAATCGTTTCGTTTCGACTGAAGCACACCGCATGTCATACCAAGCGTTCCTTTAAGTACGCGCATCAATTAATAGCTCACGTACATATTTAAATATGTATTTTCAAACGGAATATTTCATATTAAAGGACGTAAACATCTGGGATTTCCAAAGGAATTGATTCCATTTCAGCATGAATTGAGCTATTGGAAAGGAACTACATGTGGTTAGAACCAGGGTTTGGAGTTTTTAGAAAACAAACATCTTGAAAACTCTCGCAGGGGTGATCGAACATTTAACCTGTTACCTCTTGATCACGGAGGCTAGGCGGGAAAACATATACACGAAAACAACAAATTAAAATGTGTTTATGATTATCAGGAACAGTTCGCAGGACGAATTTCAAAAGGTCCGAATACGTTTGTTTAACCCATTTATGCCTAGCGTCTAGAAAAAAAGGCCTTGGCAAACAGCGTAGACCCAGATGAGACGCCGCATGATGCAGCGTCTCATCAAAGTCTGCGCTGTTTGCTTAAAGGCATTTTTGTAAAAAATATTCTAAATACAGAAATAAATATACTAGACATCACTAATTTTGGAAATAAATTGATCCAGTTTGGAAGGATGGTAGAGTCCACTAGGCATAAATGGGTTAATTGTGCAGTTGTTTGTGTGGATTTCATTTGCTTAATATAATTCTAGCCTGATTAATCAAATATAAAAATAGAAATCTATTTACTTGTAATAAATGTAAAAAAATTAACGTTTTAGCTTTGTTCATTAATTTAATATTATAATTAAAAGGGTTTGCTATAGATGAACTTCATCGTACATTTGAATCCCGAAGAGAAATTGTTTCAAGATGAATGGTTTGAGATATGACACTTCTAGCCATGATGAGGCGGTATATGTTGTACATTTGGATAAACATAAAATGAAGCATGTTAAAATCAATATACTGAGTAGAGAGCAAACATTGTTTGAAATGTAAAAAAACGCTGTGCGACAGCTTAATACGCGCATTGTTTCTGTATGAAATACTCAGTTTGCAAACATCGACTATGTATAAATAAGCACTGCAAAAACTGGTGCAGTTGATGTAGTGATCCAATTGCAAACAAACGACAAATCATGCCCCTCGGTTCAAAACTTGCAAAGTCCCAGGGGTAACCTGATCTATATATATGGTAAGTAACTAACAATCTTCTTTGTATCAGCAAGGGTCAGGGGTTTAATATTTAATCTTTTACATTGCCAATATTGCCAAGTGGTCCTTTAAAGGGATTATTAAAAATAATGCCCCTGTGATCAACATTGACCACGCCCCATGGTCTGTATCTGTATAGACTTATATATTGAACATTAAAAAACTTTCAAACAGCGTTGCAAGGAAGTGCGATATTTCGAATGTAACATCGTCTAGTTCTAGGTTAGCCCTGTCTGTGGATGTTAGGTTGAAATATTTAAATTTTATAAGTGACATCAGATCCTCAACAAGGATTGTTCAAATCATAAACATAAAGAGAAATATAGGGCCATCTTGGTTATTTTGTCCTTGAAATTGGTGGTCATGAAGAGAAAGACGGAACAATTTAAGCAATACAATAATTCATGTTTATTTGCATTTTACGCGCAATGTAATAAGACTTTTTATATTTTTCTATTTTCATAAATACATGAGCATGTATCATAAAAATATAAATTATAAATGGTGTTTATGCTTATTATTGAACAGTAAATAATTAAGAACAGCAATCTTTAATAATAAAAGTCTTGTAAACATTAAAAATGGTGTAAAATTTAACTATAATTCGGAAATAATTAACATGATAATCCACAACAGGAACATTTCGGAATATAAACAATGCCTCTAACAATTACTTCCAGGCAATACCGATATTAGCAATTGTTAATGCTACTTAAACATAACAACTATTGTCAATCACACATTTGGAAGGAATATTCATCAACTAGATCTTTGTCATACAGGCTCTCACAACTTTGTCTTGGGCACATTCAATGGCACATACCTTTTTTATTATGTTTATTATTATTTATTAAAGAAATTTAATGCACGTGCCTTGCAAATCTACACATCATGAAGATTTGAATATATTTTATACATATATTAAGTTTCAATTTAATTACTTGAGAATTATAAAAGTTTACTCCATAATCGTATAACATGTTAACTGGTAGTCATGACCATGTCTAAGTTTAAGGGCACATACATATAAAAGGATAATTGAGCATGAGTATGTTTACACTTCATGATATTGACATATTTCAAATGACGCTGACCATGGCTAAATTTCAAGTTCAATGGCGAGTAATAGAAAAGTGTGGATCATTGGGCCTTAAAACAGTGTATGCATTCAAAGATTTCATGGTTGAACTGCTTAAGAAATGTGGGCGCATTTCTATTTAAAAACCAAAATTTTCAGTGGATGTACAGACCGACAGACTGACACCAAAATAGACCCTTCAAATTTTGTTTGATTAGGTATACAAACTTGCAGTTTTTTATAAAATAGGAAATTAAATATTCAAACAACATAACAATTACCAAAAATAAAATTCAGTGATCAGCAACATTTCACCATTATATATTTTACAAGCTAGACATTCAAATAACTTTTACACTGATTTCATAATGATGATAAAAGTCATCAAACTAATAATTTAAAAGCTAAATTGCAGAAAAAGTTTAATTGCCCTTTAACTCTTGAATGTATTAACCCTGGGAAATTTGTCTTCTGCTAAAATGTTGTCTGCTAAATTTCTAAAATTAGCATTTTCTTCGATTATTTTCAAAGAATACAATCCGAATAGCAAACAGTTTGGATCCTGATGAGACGCCACGTTCTGTGGCGTCTCATCTGGATCCAAACTGTTTGCAAAGGCCTTCAAAATTCGGTTCCTGCACTGAAAGAGTTAAAAGATACGAAATAAATAAATTACATGTTTGGAAGAATATCATGGAAAAGCGTGCACAAGCACATTGGAATAGAATGATTCAAAACAAAATAACATTTGGACAAAGAAAATGCATTGTGATACCTGTGAAATATGGAAACATTTGATAAATAAAAATATAAGGATTAACACTTAAAAAAATAAAATGGACCGATGGCTTTCTAAATAAATATTGAACATTTCCATTCTGCAATCCAAATCCTACAAACCCAACAGTAAAAAAATCAGCTTTTTAATAAATTAATAGAATACAGCAAGTTAGATTTGTTCGGTCAATCATGTTTTATTTTCACCTGATTGCTTTAGGTTTTTGGATTTGAAATGGGGTACAGTTGCGTGTACAAGTTTATCTGGTAGTCTTAGACATTCGGATTTGTAATGGGGTATACCGGTAGTTGCTGGTTCAGGTTTATCTGGTAGCTGCCGACATTGATTTGTAATGGGGTATAGTTGCTGGTTCAGGTTTATCTGGGAGTCTCAGACATTGATTTGTAATGGGGTATAGTTGCTGGTTCAGGTTTATCTGGTAGTCTCAGACATTGATTTGTAATGGGGTATAGTTGCTGGTTCAGGTTTATCTGGTAGCCGCCGACATTGATTTGTAATGGGGTATAGTTGCTGGTTCAGGTTTTTCTGGTAGCCACCGACATTCAGATTTGTAATGGAGTATAGTTGCGAGTTCAGGATTATCTGGTAGTCTCAGACATACGGATTTGTTATGGGGTACAGTTGCTGGTTCAGGTTTATCTGGTAGCCGCCGCACATTCAGATTTGTAATGGGGTACAGTTGCTGGTTCAGGTTTATCTGGTAGCCGCCGACATTCAGATTTGTAATGGGGTACAGTTGCGGGCTCAAGTTCATCTGGTAGTCTCAGACATTGATTTGTAATGGGGTACAGTTGTGTGTTCAAGTTGATCTGATAGTCTAAGACATACGGATTTGTAATAGGGCACAATTGTGTGTTCAAGTTGATCTGGTAGTCTCAGACATATGGATTTGTAATGGGGTACAGTTGTGTGTTCAAGTTGATCTGGTAGTCTCAGACATATGGATTTGTAATGGGGTACAGTTGCGTGTTCAAGTTGATCTGATAGTCTCAGACATACAGATTTGTAATGGGGTACAGTTGCGTGTTCAAGTTATCTGGTAGTCTGAGACATTCGGATTTGTAATAGGGTATAGTTACTTGTTCAAGTTCATCTGGTAGTCTCAGACATTCGGATTTGTAATGGGGGATAGTTGCTGGTTCAGGTTTATCTGGTACCCGCCGACATTCAGATTTGTAATGGGGTACAGTTGCGGGCTCAAGTTCATCTGGTAGTCTCAGACATTGATTTGTAATGGAGTACAGTTGCTTGTTCAAGTTCAACTGGTAGTCTGAGACATTCCGATTTGTAATAGGGTGTAGTTACTTGTTCAAGTTCATCTGATAGTCTCAGACATTCGGATTTGTAATGGTGTACTGTTGTGTGTTCACAAGGATGTTTCAGGCATGTTAATACCCTGACCAGAATAATCTGAGGTGTATTCCAGATCTTCTAAAATCAGTTCACCAGCAGTTGAGGCCGGGTCATTATCAGAACCTGCCATGTCTGTTCCACTAGGTGGCGAGTTTACACGATGGTTAACTGTAAAATACAGTTCAGTGTTTCCATCATCTGTCGTTATCTGTTGCTTGGTTTCCTGGAGGGAGGAATTCAACACGGTACCAATATCTGAGTTGGCAACATCTTCCACACTGCTTGGCATGTTAACATAGTGTTCAATATTTACATACTGGGATGAACCAGTAATATCCTCTTTGTTCACTTGATGTTTTATTTTAACATTGGGACTCATAGTCGGTTCTTGCTTCACTACGTGTTCCCCATAAGAATATGAGTTGTTCCCATCTTTCACCTTTGTAAGTGTCATCTTTTTAGTGTGAGAGAAAGCAGTGGAGATGATTTCATCATCACTGAAGACATCATCATCAGATTCATATATCATATCATCACCGTCATCACCATCATCATCTTCATCATCATCTTCATCATCATCACTATCATCATCATCATAATCATTATTATAATAATTGTCATCCGTATCATCACTAGAAGATGTGGACGAGGATGGGCTGTTTTGGTACCCATGTTTCTGTGAATACCGTGCTCTTCTGGGTGTTTGAAGTCTGTCACTGGTGACCAACTTGTCTGGCTGAGAAGTTATCTGGAAAGATGCCTCACTTATTGGTGTATTGGATGCAAAGTTCTGGTTAAGTGGAAGGCTGCCGCGCTTGGATGCAGGGCTTCCACTTACATTCATTGGGCTCCCTGAAGTACTTGCTCTAGGGACATCGACATTCTTCAATAATTTTGCATTTATGTTTACATGTTTTTCATGTGTAAACGATCTTTTACTCATAGCTTGGAAAGCCTGTTCATCAATAACTTTATCATGGCTTTTTATTTCCGTATCTCTGCCAATATATTTGTGATGGGACCTGCGGTGTCCTCTGCTGTGTCTGGGAGACATTCCAGGGCCGTGTTTTGAATGCTTCCTGATCTTACCTGAGCCAAAATTTCGACTGGAAGGTCGGCGGCGGCGTTTCCTTGACGACCCCGGCTGACTTGTAACAACCTCTGATTTCTCCCAATGACAACATCCGCAGCATTTTTCATATTTCTCCTCTGATCTTTCACAATGGAGACAGTAACAGTTCATCTCGTTCATTGCATCTGATTTATTGATACAACAAGAGACAAAAAATAAAGCCAGGATTTTGACAATCAGATTCCAGAAACATTCCAAGGTGGAGGCAATGAGGGCCAAGCTAACAGCAAGAACATTATACACCAGAAAGTAAACCAGATTTGCCAGCTTTATCAGGCTTTCAAATAGCAAGTTCTTAGGGTGGAATTTTATTCTGCAGCCATCACATTCCAAACAGAAGTACTGAGGAGTACCTGTAATATCGTACGAGTGCCAGCCATAAATACGCACACCCAACACATCTGCTTTGCCATCACCATGAACAATATCTGGACAGCAATCGTTTCCACATAAGCGAAAGTAATTCTCATTTATGGAAATAATGCAAGGATCTTTATCCTGGCTGTTACATGAACAAGCATTTCCAATGTTTTTGAAATAGGATCTGCAACAATTATCCACACGCTCTATAGCATTACAAGTTAATGATGGGCACTTCATGCAGGTGAAATACTTGGGCTGGATGATTCTCCAAATCTTAGCTAATCCAGTTGCTTCACAGCAGTTAATGCAAAGATTCCTACAACTAAGGACACAGCGGTTACACCCATTTTCAACTTTAAAACAAACTAATGCAATTCCAGCAAATATTAAAAAAAATAATCCGTATACATTAGCTAATAAACAACAACAACCTTTCCGTAAACAAGGACATGCACTTGAAACACGATCCCCTATCCAACTGGTGCACTTTGAACAGCATTCTCTGCAACCGCTGACAAATGCCACACAAATGTCCTTTATTTGGCAAAAGCAAAATTTCAACCCTTGCCACACCTTGACGCAGACCTCAAACCTCGGGCAGCACCTGTGTTGTATGTAGTAGCGGAGGGAGGGACACCAGTTCCTGGCCCTCAGGTCCTGCAGACATCTCCCACAGACCTCACAGCGACACCATCTGCAGCAACAATCCCCCAGATCCCAGCCTCCACAGCAGCGGCAAGCAACCCCATCATAGCAGGGAACCAGGTGGAAGCACAGCCACTCCGGGCATGAGACAGGCTTGCTTATCACGTACACAACGCCATCCGTGTCTATTCTCTCCACTTCAATCCTGCAATCACTGGGGCAACATTCCCAGCTGCTTCGCTGGAATATGCCATCAAATAAACTTTTGTTTTGTCATATTATTTTAGCATAATAACTATTTTCAAACATCTGAATATTACATTATTTCATATTCACTAAATTTTTAATAAATTTATTGCATAACTGAAGAGCTCCATTTTTTTGGACGACTTCAGATACAATTTTGTTACATCTAGATTACTATTGTCACAATTACACGCATATCAATAAGTCCCAAATGAGTACTCTTATCCACCTTTGACCTTAAAATGTGACCTTTACCCATTTATGTCTAGAGGACTCTCCCATCCTTCTAAATTGGATCAATTTATTTCCAAAATTAGAGATGTCTAATATATTTATTTTTTTATATTTAGAATATTTCTTACAGAAATTCCTTTAAGCAAACAGCGCAGACCCTGATGAGCCGCCGCATCATCGACGTTTCATCTGGGTCTACGCTGTTTGCCAAGGCCTTTTTTCTAGACGCTAGGCATAAATGGATTAAGGACTTGGTTAAAGTGTGCAAAAACCACTTTGCTTATAAGTACTGTTATTTAAAATCCTTAATTTCTTCAGAACTATTTTTTTACCTTTTACCTTGACTTATGACGTAGACCTTAGAAATATTACCTGGGCATTGATTGTCACACTTATTGTCTCATCATTCAGATCACTTCTTCCAAGTAATTTAAAACTCTAAGCATGCTGGATAACGTTAAGCAGCGGAAACGAGTCAAGTACAAATTTCCTATACTTGAACTCTGACCTTGAACTTTGCACAAGGGACCTGGTTCTGGCTCGTGATATTCCGGTTCAACATACTGCACAGTAATGCCAAGTTAAATGAAAATCCATCAAATCTGTTGAAAATTCCTTAATTGTATGTTTGACCATGAATTGTGACCTTACATTTGGAGCCAGGGACCTTGTTCTATCAAGAATCTCTGTCTCGTCATGCTGATCACTTCTTTTAAGTAAACTGAATATCCATAAAAAATTCACAAAATTATTCTCCGAACAATTTCCAAAAAAATATGTCCCAAATTTGATCTTTGACCATAAAGTGTGACCTGAACTTTTGTAAATAAAACCTTATTAGAAGGCGCGAAACTCTGCCTAATTAAGCTGATCACATCTGGCAATATATTTGATAAGACAACCGCGTTGGACCATGTTATCCGCCGGACAAAGTATCAAGTACAAATTTGATAAACTGTACATTTGACGTTGAATTGTGGCCTTAACCTTGAACCTGGGTTATGTGCGTGATTATTTGTCGTATCATGTTGATCACTTTTGGCTAGCTAAATAACAGTCCATAAATGATGATAAACATAATGTTCAAGACACTCACAAAACCACAATACCTACTCAAGTTGGTGTTAAAATGATCAAACGCTTGAAACTTAGCCAAAGAACTCCTGACAATTTACAGAGAGACCATTGCCGTAATCAATTATCATATATTGCGTAGGCAGATTTTTGACAAAGTAAAATCAATAGAAGTGAATAGAATATCAATATTGAAATGCTCAGTTAACCTTCATGCAACGAATGATCAATCGGAATAATGGATATGATTCCATTCAAAAGTAACCTTTTACATGCATCAATTTGTATTAACGATAATAGAAAGAAAGGGCATGCATTCACCCCTTAAGTAATTGAGTAATTTACTGTATTCAATTAATGTATATGAGTAATTTTTACATACATTAAAGATAATAGACTGTGTATTTTGTGGTCCTATGTATAAGCGTTGAACTGATTTTTATATTAAATTTTATGATTTTTTTTTCCAGCTACCTTTTTTATTTATCTATTATGTGTTTTATTGTTCAGGATGTGTTATTCATTTTCTTTTAAAAACTTATTCAATAATTAATGTCGCGTTCTGAGAAAACGGGGCTTAATGTATGTGCGTAAAGTGTCATCCCAGATTAGCCTGTGCAGTCCGCACAGGCTAATCAGGGACGACACTTTCCGCTTTAATGGTATTTTTCGTTTAAAGGAAGTCTCTTCTACACGAAAATACGGATAAGGTGGAAAGTGTCATCCCTGATAAGCCTGTGCGGACTGCACAGGCTAATCTGGGACGACACTTTACGCACATGCATTAAACCCAGTTTTCTCAGAACACGACACAATTAATGTCGTTTTCAATTGTTAAGCATACTTTACTACCTTTTATGTGAACAAATTTATCCAAATTTCATTAAGTTTCATAAAAAACGATTTAAATCCCGCACATGCTTCTATTAAATCATACCCATTCAAAGTGACAGCCAAGTGATAGTCGGTAAACGGGGTATTATAGACTGACAAATTATTGGCTTAACGCAAGTTTATATAAGAATAAATGCGTTAAATAAAAATTCAGGACACAAGCTTCCAAGATAATATAGATTTTTAATGTTGTTGTTTTCTGATTACTAATGCATTATTTATCAATGTAAAATAAGTCGATGTCATGCATGGTCACAGATTTCATATAAAACAACATAGTGAACTTTTCATTTCTTTGAAAATTTGAGCTGGCCCAACATGTGATTGAAAGGTCTCTTAATAACAACCCTGAACAGTGAAATTTTAAAATTAGCATGATGAATGAGAATATCACACTATGGACACACTCTTTTTATTGCAAAATTTTGAACTTGACCTTCATGTGTGTCATTAACCTTTGAGGTAGGGAGACAGTTGTTAAACATGGCATGCAGTCTCAACAGGGTAAATTGTTAGTAAGTTATATTAAAAATGCATGATGAAATATGAAGCCACCATCCGGACAAGTTGTTATATGGCCAACTTTTAGCTTTTACAGTTTCACCATGAGGAGACGGAGTTTACCAAGCCACATCGGCTTCTCATGGTGGACATTAAAGGGACTGTCAACCACGACAACGAAGAAAAGTTCTAAAATACTGTATTTTTTTATATTGATTAAAATATCACAACTGGTATATTACATTACTTGAAAAAAGTCATATTTTCAGTATATTTGCTAATACAATTTTACTGGGTATGTCTACCAGGTAACTACCAGTTAATTATAAATAACGCAAGTAGATTGATGGTAATTGTCACGTGGTAAACCCAGGAATGCAAATTGTGCATGGGTAGTGAATTGTATTTATTTTATATATAAAATGATCAATCTTATTGTGTTATTTATAGTGTGTATATCGTTATGTCACCTATTTTCGCAATGTACTTTCGATTTCACATCGTGAAATTTTATTACAGAATATACTGAAAATATGAAAACTTAACAACTTTTTGCAACTTTAATAATTGTACAAAAATACAGTATTTTAGAACTTTTCTTTTCTTCGTCGTCGTGGTTGACAGTCCCTTTAAGGTAGGTACTTTTAATAATAATCGATGTCAAAGTAACAGTCCAGACAAGATATTTTATAACCATCTTTGACCTTTGATCCCAATGTTTGACCTCAACCTTAAAAGCGGAGAGACAAGTGTCATACATGACACAAGGTCTCCCCATGGTGGCCATTTAACGTAAGTTATTTTAAAATTAAACAAGGGCTGTTTGTAAAACATGCATGCCCCCCATATGGGCTGTCCGTTGTAGTGGCAGCCATTGTGTGAATACGATTTTTGTCACTGTGACCTTGACCTTTGACCTAGTGACCTGAAAATCAATAGGGGTCATCTGCGGGCCACGATCAATGTACCTATGAAGTGTCATGATCCTAGGCAAAAGCGTTCTTGAGTTATCATCTGAAAATCATTTTACTATTTCGGGTCACCATGACCTTGACCTTGTGACCTCAAAATCAATAGGGGTCATCTGCAAGTCATGATCAATCTACCTATGAAGTTTCATGATCCTAGGCGTATGCGTTCTTGAGTTATCATCCGAAAACCATTTTACTATTTCGAGTCACTGTGACCTTGACCTTTGTCCTAGTGACCTCAAAATCAATAGGGGTCATCTTCAAGTCATGATCAATCTACCCATGAAGTTTCATGATCCTAGGCATATGTGTTCTTGAGTTATCATCCGGAAACCATTTTACTATTTCGGGTCACCGTGACCTTGACCTGTGACCTAGTGACCTCAAAATCAATAGGGGTCATCGGCAAGTCATGATCAATCTACCCATGAAGTTTCATGATCCTAGGCTTATGCGTTCTTGAGTTATCATTCAAAAACCATTTTACTATTTCAGGTCACCGTGACCTTGACCTTTGACCTAGTGACCTCAAAATCAATAGGGGTCATCTGCTAGTCATGATCAATGTACCTATGAAGTTTCATGATCCTAGGCCCAAGCGTTCTTGAGTTATCGTCTGGCAACCACCTGGTGGACGGACAGACCGACCGACAGACCGACATGAGCAAAGCAATATACCCCCTCTTCTTCGAAGGGGGGCATAATAAAAAATGACAAATTTGTAACAATTAACACAACTAAAACACTAACACTAACATAACTAATTATTAACACATCAACAAATCTGGCAAAACATTTTGCATTATCCATACCTTAAATAATTTATAAATTAAAACACCTTATACTGTGTAGCACTATTGGAACACATCCATTTATCTAACATGTCTGCTATCTACCATGTGGAACCGGCAGAGGCCTTGGAGAGGTCAAGGTCAAAGATTGACCTTGTGACCTTGGAGTCCTAGGCACATTGCTATAAACAGAATCCATCACAGAGCTTCGATGAGTCCCAGAGCTGTCAAGGATAGTCCCGGGTTCTAATTGATCATACATATGTACACGAATGTTTGACATGCTTGCGTTGCTATTTACAGATAGCGAAATGAGGTCATCGTGCTGAGGCAAACCCAGCAAAAGGTCTGGGTCATTGTGACCTCTCCCAAGGAAGTGAAGCGGAATACTATTCTGAATCACCGGAACTTCCCTCAGCTCACTGGACACTGACTGTTTTCTCATATGAGTTACTTTGGCACTTGTTTGCTGGCTGGGTAAAGAAACTTTAACATGCAAAGGGGGTGGTGGAAGTTTCCTAGTTAACTCCAGAGTTGTCTCTTTCAGTTTTGTGTTATTTGTCTCTATCACATCTCCGTTTGGCTTAATAGTTTTTTGCACTTTCTTCGGAGTTGGTTTACAACCTGTGTGAGTCACGACAGCCACTGTTGAAAGCACATGTTTACTTGCTTCTTTTTTACTTTTGGCACCTTTTGCACCAAAAGAAAGACTTGTGGCTTTAACCATATCTTTGGAATCCATAGACTGCATTTCCTCTTGACTGGTTTACTGAAGATTCAGACACAGATCTTGATTTATCAGTTGAGTACTTGGAAACCAGTCTAATTTCTAGACAGCAGCAGACAACAGGGGCACAGTCTACACAGGAGACACAGCACCTGGTACAGCAGGCCTTACCGTCAGCGCCACCTAGCCTCTTTGAACAGAAACAAGAGAAACAATTAATCAATCTTCATGATGAGTCATCAATAGAAAGCATTACATTTTTAATATTGTAAGACAATAAATGTTCATCCATGAGGTTAAATTGTTGGAACTATTTATATCAGAAATTGAAGCAGGTACAGTCTAGCACTCAATCCATGTAACCACAAATTTATTCCCATCTTCCTTGAATAATTTATTCTTTAAAATGTTTTTCAAAGGTTCTAAAATGTCAAGGTAGCTTTGTTTGTTGTCATTTTAGTTGCATACACTCCATGCTTTCTCTACAGGGTCTTCCGAGATGTTAGTGCAGAGACCAGACAGACGGATGGAAGAGGAGTTTTGCAGTGGGAAACAGACACAAAGACATATGGTTTCACTAGTCTATGACAAAACTGAACTGGGATATGTACAATTAATTGATGTTTAAAATTTCAACAGTCTTAATATTGTCTTAAGGTTTAATCAATTAATAGGTTTCAAACAAGAGGGCCTAAAAGGCCCAAAGTCGCTCACCTAAGATACAAAGGAACTGACCTGTTCTGTGCTGCCAAAGATATCATTAGAACAAATGTTCTGACCAAGTTTCATAAAGAGTGAACTATAAATGTAACTTTTTGAGTCCTTACAAGGTTTCACTAAAGCAATATAAGGATAACTTCCCTGCCCCCTGGCGGCAATGGTTTTTAACAGACCAGAACTATTTTCTAAGTCATCCAAGATCTCATTAAAAAAAAAAGTTCATGACCAAGTTACATGATGACTGAACAATAAATGTGACTTTAAGAGTGTTCTTAAGTACTTTAAGAGTGTTCTTAAGTACTTTAAGAGTGTTCTTAAGTACTTTAAGAGTGTTCTTAAGTTCTTTAAAAAGAGTGTTCTTAAGTTTTAACTATAGGCATATAAGGAAAAATTCCCCGCCCCCAGGCCACAATGTTTTTTAACCAACCGGATCAATTTTAAAATTCCTCCTAAGTATAATTGGGACATATCTTCTGACAAAGTTTCATGAAGATCGGACAACAAATGTGGACTTAAGAATGTTAACAAGGTTTTACAATAGCCATAAAATGAAAAATGCCCCGCCCCATATAAAGAAAAATGCACCATCCCCTGGCAGCCATGTTTTTCAAGCAACTCAAACCATTTTCGAACTCTTCCAAGATATCATTGAGAAAAATCTTCTGACCAGTTTTCATGATGATTGGACAATAAATGCTAACTCTTAAGTGGTTAACAAAATTTTACTATAGCCATAGAAAAAAAAATCCCCCCACCCCCTAGGGGCCATGTTTTTCAACAGACCTGAATTCTTTTTGAACACATCCAAGATATCAGTATAACAAATGTTCTGACCATATATGCAATGTGACTTTTAGATTCAAAGTTTAACAATAGCCATATAAGAAAAAATGCAGCGCCCCCTTAAGGGCCATGTTTTTCAACCAACCGGACCCATTTTCAAACTGATCCAAGATTTCATCGGGACAAATCTTCTGACCAAGTTTCATGAAGATCGGACAATAAATGTGGACTCAGAGTGTTAACAATGTTTTACTATAGACATATTTAGCCATATAAGGAAAAAATGCCCCGCCCCCTGGCGGCAATGATTTTTCAAGCAACTGTAACCATTTTCGAACTCTTCCAAGATATCATTGGGGCAAATCTTCTGACCAAAATTCATGATGATCTGACAATAAATGTGGCCTCTAGATTGTTAACAAGGTTTTACTATTGCCATATAAGGAAAAATGCCCTGCCCCCTGGCGGCCATGTTTTTCATCCAACCTGAACCATTTTCAAACTCTTCGAAGATATCATTGGCACAAATCATCTTACCAAATTTCATATAGATGTGGCCCCTAGAATGTTAACAATGCAAATGTTGACACAGCACGATGCACAACGCACGACGGACAAAAAGGGATCACAAAAGCTCACCATGAGAACATTGTGCTCAGGTGAGCTAAAAAGAGAATTTAACACTACAAGGATTGGTTAACAATATAAAAATGGAGAAAAAGGTTTGAACAGCTATAAGAAGTCATATCACATATATTCAACAAAGTGGTGCATATTCAGCAAAAATGCACAAATCTGGTGTAGACAACATTCCAATATTTTTAAGAATGCTAAACACTGACTTACATACAAGGATGACATATGCAAAACAACTAAGTAACCAAACCACGATGTTAATGAAATGAATATCTATTATTGTGCTTTTAATTACATTGCAAAGGTGCACACAACAACTAAGTTACAAAAACACAAAGATGTTAATAAAATGAATATCTATTATTGTGATTCTAATTACATTGCAAAGGTGCACACAACAACTAAGTTACCAAACCACAAAGATGTTAATGAAATGAATATCTATTATTGAGATTATAACAACATTGCAAAGGTGCACACAACAACTAAGTTACCAAACCACAAAGATGTTAATGAAATAAATATCTATTATTGAGATTATAACAACATTGCAAAGGTGCACATAACAACTAAGTTACCAAACCACAAAGATGTTAATGAAATGAATGAATATGTATTATTGTGATTCTAACAACATTGCACAGGTGCACACATCAACTAAGTTACCAAACCACAAAGATGTTAATGAAATGAACGAATATGTATTATTGTGATTCTAACAACATTGCAAAGTATGGTTCAGACTGTTATGCATTAACATTTTATCTGGATGATGTAACATGAGCCCCGTTTTGGGAAAATGGGGCTTTATTCATGTATGTAAAATGCCGTCCAAGATTATCCTCAGCAGTTCTCACAGCTAATCAGGGAGAATGTTTGCTGCTATAATGGAATTTCCCGCTTCAAGAAGGTCTCTTTTAAAGCAACAAGAGTTGTGTTTGTAAAACACAATGCCCCCCCCCCCCACAGCAGCTTTTTTAGAGAAAATAAAGGTCACAGTGACCTTAACCTTTGACCTAGTGACCTCAAACCATGTTTAATTGTAGATCTCAATGAGATGCATGTGAAGGTTAAAGAACATAGACCCAAGAATTTTCATTTTATGAGCAAGGTTAAGGTTTGGGACAGAAAAACACTTACAATTACAGACAGACAGGCCAAAAACAATATACCCCCTCTTCTTCCAAGGGTGGCATACAAATCCAGGCTAGGCAAAAAGTCTCGTTTGTGATGAGCCTAAGCAGACTGCACAGGCTTCTCTAGGACCACAATTTATGCACATTAATTAAGCCCCATGTTCCAGAGAGAGACTCATATTGAATTCATCTGACAAATATAATAATTAGCTATCGATCAATATCAAAATCAATAAAGCTCTATTACATGAGTTAAAATGAACAAGAAATTCTTAGAACTAAAAATACAGTGTAATCAACTCATACACACTTGTTCCATAAAATTAAAAGAAGAGGGCAAAGAGGGTCCAAAAAACATACCTGAGTTTATGTTAATCAGAAATTGCTTTTAATATTGATACCGTAGTAAGCATTAGCAACCCTGAAGCCCCCGTTTTTAAGTCCACATGAACTGTGCCTAGATATGATTGGCTAAATGCATTGACCAAATAACATGAAGTGCTGGCAATATATGTGGCCTCCAGTGTTAAAGTTTTTCTCAATTTGACCAATTGTTTTTTACTACTCCTCATTTACAAACTGTTCACAATTACGATTGGGATAAATGGTGTGACCATACTCTGTTAAGATTTGGAAAGACATGTGACACATAGAATGTAAATATGACCTTTTAAGTAAAGCCTTATTTAACAAGAGCACCGCCTTGCGGGTGCAGACCGCTCATCTATTTTCTTTTTAAAGGTGAAGGGACTCTCAATTTCAATCACAAAGGAGGGGTGTATAGTGTGGGGGTGTGGACATTTATTACATTATCTTCCAACAATGCGTAAAAAAAATGCAAAAAAAAGGGGGGAGGGGGTGGGGGGGGGAGGGGATTCTTGGTTGCGATGGTTGGACGATATTTCAAAAATAAAATAATAAAAATAAATATTTGTGTTTTTTGGCAGTTTCAAAAAAAATAATTTGGGGGGGGGGGTGTGGGGGGTATATTGTGAGGGTGTGGTGGTCATTTGTGTGAAAGCAATAGCCTTGATACTTTAGAAGTAAAGTAGATCGAAACACAAAATTTAACCATATATTCAAAGTTACTAAGTCAAAAAAAGGTCATAATTCTGTAAAAATGACAACCAGAGCTATGCAACTTGTCCTTTTACTGTACCCTTATGATAGTTTGCGAGTGTTCCAAGTATGAAAGCAATATCTATGATACTTTAGGGGTAAAGTGGACCAAAACACAAAACTTAACCAAATTTTTAATTTTCTAAGTATAAACTATAAAAGGGCCCATAATTCCGTCCAAATGCCAGTCAGAGTTACATAACTTTGTCTGCACAGTCCCCTTATGATAGTTAATAAGTGTTGCAAGTATGAATGCAATAGCTTTGATACTGTAGGAATAAAGTGGACCTAAACACAAAACTTAACAAAATTTTCAATTTTCTAAGTATAAAAAGGGCACATAATTCTGTCAAAATGCCAGTCAGAGTTACATAACTTTGCCTGCACAGTCCCCTTATGATATTTAGTAAGTGTTGCAAGTATGAAAGCAATAGCTTTGATACTTAAGGAATAAAATGGACCTAAACACAAAACTTAACCAAAAGTATAAAAACGGCACATAATTCTGTCAAAATGCAGGACAGAGTTATCTAACTTTGCCTGCCCAGTCCCCTCATGATAGTAAGTAAGTGTACCAAGTTTGAATGCAATAGCATTGATACTTTCTGAGAAAGGGGACCTGAACGCAAAACTTAACCGGACGCCGACGCCAAGGTGATGACAATAGCTCATAATTTTTTTTCAAAAAATAGATGAGCTAAAAACACATCGATCTTGCAACAAGATCGATCTTGCAACATGATTGCGCTATCATTGTAACAAATTTTCTGACAAAGTTTCATAAAAATTGGACTATTGGTGTCACCTCTAATCTTTTAACAAGCTTTGTATGGCCCAAGTAATCTAGTTTTGGCCCCAATTCCCAAAATATTAAAACATATTCTGACCATGTTTCAATTTTCTGTAAATTGGGTAAGAAATGTTGCCCCTGGAATGACACAGAGGTACATGGTATTGAAGCAAAAGGCAACCACAAAAGCTCACCATCAGCACAGTTTGCTGAGGTGAGATTGCAAGCACCAGTATAGAGTTCTAAAGATGCAATTCTTGCATATGCATATTCTAGAAAGCAAAAGACATGCAGTCCCCCCCACCAAAAAAAAAAAAAGATTATTCTGTTCACAAAAATGAAACTCTTTTAAAGTGCCACATGAACACAGGCTTCCTTGAGCTACTAAAGTGACAGACATCTGCCTGGATACTTACAGAAAGGAGACAACACATGAGTGTATGAAACTAAAGTGACAATGGAGTTATCTGCCTGTGATAGGCTGATGCTGGAGAGTTCCACAGTCGTCGCACAGCTGTAGGAATAGAAACAGCATAGCCATACAGTCACTCAATGGTAAAAGATAAATTAAGATTATGCTTCATAACACATTGAGTTATTCAACTCATGAATCATGGCAGAATGTTATTGATATCTTTAGAACATTAAATAGTAAAAGATAAATTGCCTTGGTCTGGGAAAATGGGGCTAATACATGTGTGTAAAGTGCTGTCTCACATAAGTCTGGGGCTAATACATGTGTGTAAAGTACTGTCTCACATAAGTCTGATGGGGCTAATACATGTGTGTAAAGTGCTGTCTCACATAATGGGGCTAATATGTGTGTGTAAAGTGCTGTCTCACATAAGTCTGGGGCTAATACATGTGTGTAAAGTACTGTCTCACATAAGTCTGATGGGGCTAATACATGTGTGTAAAGTGCTGTCTCACATAATGGGGCTAATACATGTGTGTAAAGTGCTGTCTCACATAAGTCTGGGGCTAATACATGTGTGTAAAGTACTGTCTCACATAAGTCTGATGGGGTTAATACATGTGTGTAAAGTGCTGTCTCACATAATGGGGCTAATACATGTGTGTAAAGTGCTGTCTCACATAATGGGGCTAATACATGTGTGTAAAGTGCTGTCTCACATAATGGGGCTAATACATGTGTGTAAAGTGCTGTCTCACATAATGGGGCTAATACATGTGTGTAAAGTGCTGTCTCACATAATGGGGCTAAAACTATGTGTAAAGTGCTGTCCCACATAATGGGGCTAATACTGGTGTGTAAAGGTCTGTCTCACATAAGTCTGTGGCTAATACATGTGTGTAAAGTGCTGTCTCACATAAGTCTGGGGCTAATACATGTGTGTAAAGTGCTGTCTCACATAAGTCTGGGGCTAATACATGTGTGTAAAGTGCTGACTCACAGTGAAAATGGGGCTAATACATGTGTGTAAAGTGCTGTCTCACATAAGTCTGATGGGGCTAATACATGTGTGTAAAGTGCTGTCTCACATAATGGGGCTTATACATGTGTGCAAAGTGCTGTCTCACATAATGGGGCTAATACATGTGTGTAAAGTGCTGTCTCACATAATGGGGCTAATACATGTGTGTAAAGTGCTGTCTCACATAATGGGGCTAATACATGTGTGTAAAGTACTGTCTCACATAATGGGGCTAATACATGTGTGTAAAGTGCTGTCTCACATAATGGGGCTAATACATGTGTGTAAAGTGCTGTCTCACATTAGTCTGTGGCTAATACATGTGTGTAAAGTGCTGTCTCACATAAGTCTGTGGCTAATACATGTGTGTAAAGTGCTGTCTCACATAATTCTGGGGCTAATACATGTGTGTAGAGTGCTGTCTCACATAAGTTTGGGGCTAATACATGTGTGTAAAGTGCTGTCTCACATAAGTCTGGGGCTAATACATGTGTGTTAAGTGCTGTCTCACATAATGGGGCTAATACATGCGTGTAAAGTGCTGTCTCACATAATGGGGCTAATACATGTGTGTAAAGTGCTGTCTCACATAATGGGGCTAATACATGTGTGTAAAGTGCTGTCTCACATAAGTCTGTGGCTAATACATGTGTGTAAAGTGCTGTCTCACATAAGTCTGTGGCTAATACATGTGTGTAAAGTGCTGTCTCACATAAGTCTGGGGCTAATACATGTGTGTAAAGTGCTGTCTCACATAAGTCTGTGCAGCTGGCAAACAGTAATAAGGGACAACATTGTTCCCCATGATTTGGAATTTGTTTAGAAGAGAATTCTTTAAAACAGCAGAAAGTAATGTCACTTATTGGTCTGTATGGACTGCACAAGATATTCTTGAATTACAATTTAAACACATGTAGTAAGTCCCGTTTTCACAGAGTGAAGTTTAAATAAAGATTATGCTGTGAAAAACATTCAGTTATTAAAATCAGTATGTTCTCCTCTTTTACTTTCCTTCAATTAACCCTTTTTCAACATCTAACTATAGATGTAATACATATGCACATAAGTTCCTGTTTTAGTTTTTCCATTCAAATGTAAGAAGGTGTAAATGGAAGGACGGACACCGAGCAATCATGCATGAAACACTACAGCAGGTTATTGACACCATTTAAAATGCATTCAAAATAATGTCAGTGAATAATATAATACCAAATATACCCCAAGAAGAAATAATAAAATTTAACAATTATCATACAAACTTGTTTAGTTGTATTATTAGAAGTAAAAATTATAATTAACAAATGATGAAATTTGAAAAAAAAGCGTAAACAAGTTTAATTAAGATGATTACAATAGTTTGTTTACTTGTTCGAATTTAAGAATGACAAGAGCACCGCATTAACGGGTGCCACGCTTGGCTGTGAAAGCTTGTCAATTTTTTATTTTATTTCTTTTTTTTTTTTAAAGGTCACAGTGACCTTGACTTTTGACCTAGTGACCCAAAATGGGTGTGGCGTGTAGAACTCATCAAGGTGCATCTTCATATGAAGTTTCAAAGTTGTAGGTGAAGGCACTTTGATTTTAGAGGCAATGTTAAGGTTTTAGCACGACGCCGGCAGACGGCGAGCAGGCTATGACAATAGCTCGGGTTTTCTCCGAAAACAGCCTCGCTAAAAATCAGTGGATGATTTCTAAGCCTAGAAAGCTTGCATTATCACAGGCTTCATGCAACAGAAACCTTCACCCTATCAGACTTATCCAACTCAGACTTGGTTTCAGTACATAAGTTGTCATGGGAACACTGAGCCTAATGCATGAGTATTTTTAAGTGTTGTTTCACCTACACAAGCTCATGCAGGAAAACAGTGACCCTCCGACAGTTGATTTAAGATTAAAAGACAATATATCAAATACTGTAAACTGATTTATATCCGTTAGCATTACATTGTGTGTTTTAATAAAAAAAATCCTATTTTAAGGATACATTTGTGATTTCTGATTTTGGCAAAACATGAATTTGAATTGCTCATTTTCAATATGTTTTTAATACATGTCTGCAATACATTGCTGTTAGGTGAGGGAGTGACTGGCAGGAGTTGAGCCATGGTTATCATATGCCAATAAACTTGTCCATTTCTATAAGATGATAGTACCCAGCCCAGTTAATTGAATGCCAATAAACTAGATCAGAATTCGTCAGATTTAAATTGCATTTATTGTCTTTGATCATAATATGTTTTGGCTGTTTAAAATATAGCAGCCCGGGAAATAAAATACCCACACTAAGCCTGTAGATGCTAACAATTAGCTATAATTCTTACTACACATGTAGTATCATGTAAACAAAGTTAATGGTTCTCCTTTTTTGAAGTATCTGGATTTATCTGAATTGCCAAACATGGATGTGTGCATTGATTACGTGGGATATTAATATCCTTCATGCCTACAGTAGAACGGACATTGAAAATAATTATTTGTTGGGATCAAAAATTCTTGGATCCTTCAACCCAAGAAATCAACACAAATTATTTTTTAGCACACCGTAAAAGTGTAAAGTTACTACCCTGAGCAACCTGTTCAAATTGCAAGACATGATACAGGACAACACTTCAAGTCCATGCATTAGGCAAAATTTTCCCACGACAGGCATAATTTAAGAATTGGGAAGAGTGGTTTTCAACACCATGCATGGGTCGCTACATGCAACACTCTTGTGTGAGAGACGTACCTTGACAAGGCAGGAGTCCTGGCCCTCGTCCGCACAGCACTGACACAGGAGGCAATCTATACAGCTCACTTTCTGTACACAGAAATCACTGGGTTTTTTTTTACACATTTTGGGAATGGAGCCGGGACCATTTGGATTGGGAAATAGATTTTTTTCCACATTTTGGGAATGGCCGCCCAAAGCCCTTTGGATTGGCAAATATCACTTTGTTTCAAAAAGTATAAAATTGATGTTGACATTTATTTTTTCGGAAACAAATACATAAGAATTAAGAATAAGTGTTTTTTTTAAATATTTGGAAACCTCCAATTGTGAATTTTAGGCAATCTTTTGATTGAGATTGGTAATGGGGTTGAATTTCACTCCAAAATTTGAACAAAATACAAGAGGAAAAAACAACACTGAATTAAGACATCAGCATGAACTCACGCTTTGTGTTTTACTTTATTTGAATCAGTATGATCTGAATCAGTAAACTTTATTTTTTGTATTTAACAAGAGCTGTGTTTGTGAAAAACAATGCCCCCTACTGTGCTTTGAAACCGCACGGCAGCTATTTTAGACAAAAGGGCCTGAAAGGCCCAAAGTCGCTCACCTGAGATAACAAGATGTTATTGGGACAAATCTTCTGACCAAGTTTCATGAAGATATTATCGGAATAAATCTTCTGACCAAGTTTCATGAAGATCAGACAGTAAATGTGGCCTCTAGAGTGTTAACAAGATTTTACTATAGCCATATATAGTCATATAAGGAAAAATGCCGCGCCCCTTGGCAGCCATGTTTTTCAAGCAAAGATAACAATTTTCAAACTCATCCAAGATATCATTGGGACAAATCTTCTGACCAAGTTTCATGAAAATCAGAAAATAAATGTGGCCTCTAGAGTGTTAACAAGGTTTTACTATAGCCATATAAGGAAAAATGCTCCGCCCCCTGGCGGCCATGTTTTTCAACCAACCGTCATCATTTTTGAACTTGTCCAAGATATCATTGGGATGAACCTTCTGACCAAGTTTCATGAAGATCAGACAATAAATGTGGCCTCTAGAGTGTTAACAAGATTTTACTATAGCCATATAAGGAAAAATTCCCCGCCCCTTAGCAGCCATGTTTTTCAAGCAAACGTAACCATTTTCGAACTCATCCAAGATATCAATGAGACCAATCTTTTGAACAAATTTCATGAAGATTGGACACTAAATGTGTGTTAACAAGGCAAATGTTGACGCCAGACGACGGTCGACCCACGGCGGGCAAAAGGCGATCACAAAAGCTCACCATGAGCACGTTGTGCTCAGGTGAGCTAAAAAAAGGTTATATTTTGAATGAAACGGTCACATTGACCTTGACCTTAGACCTAGTGACCTCAAACCATGTGAGATTGTAGATTTCAATGAGATGCATGCACATGTGAAGTTATAAGAACATAGACCCAAGACTTTTTATTTTATGAGCAAGGTTAAAGTTTTGGGACAGACACACACATACAATGACAGACAGACAGACAGGCCAAAAACAATATACCCCTGATCATTCAATCTGGGGGCATGAAAAGGTTCCAGTATAATTACTTCATTATTCAAAATAAATTAAGTTCTAATGTTGGTCAATAAACATGTAAGCTATAACATAACCACATTTCCTATCAACATGTACATGTGAATTCAAAATAAAACAATTTGGCATGTTTTCAAATTGTTTAAAATCCAATCAAAAGAAAAGAATTTTGAGAAATAAGGAAAAGGCCTTTTACAGGATCTTGAACAAAATTGAGAGTCGTTCTGGGAAAACTGGGCTTAAAGCATGTGTGTCAAGTGTAGTTTCTGATAAGCATGTGCAGTGCACACAGGCTCATATGGGACAACATTTACCGCTTTAATGGTTTATTTTGTTTAAAGAATGTCTCTTATTAGTAAAAATACGGTTTAGGCGGAAAGAGTTGTCCCTGGTTAGCCTGCGCGGATTGCACAGGCCAATCTGGGATGACACTTTACGCACATGCATTAAGCCCAGATCTTCTTTGAACAAAGCTCAAATGATGTTAACTGACCAAACCCAATGACTTGATGTAAAGTCTCACCTTTTTTGGACAGCAGCTATTGAGGCAGCTGTTGAGACTAGGGTTACACTGACAGCACTCTCCCAGGCTCTTACAGCACGTGCAGCTGGGGTCTCCTTCAGTACCGCACGGCTTACACTCGCACTCACACGAGCCACGTGCCTACAGTACAAGTCATGTGCATGCTCACTCATTGGATGGGCTGATTGCAAAGACAAGGGAAATAGGCCACTTGTGTACAGTGCTATGTCCCTTGAGAGCTTGGCCCCTTTTTAGTACAGTGCTCTGTCCCTTGAGAGCTAGATCCCACTTGTACAGTTCTATGTCCCTAATTGACAGCTTGGTCCCAGGAATCCAGAGACTAGCAAGCTTTTTCTTAATCTTATACCTTTATTTAACCCATGGAAAGTTAAAACTCTCATGGGACAGATGTCATCATTCAGTTGTTGTTGTTTTTTTCACCATTCTTGGGATGGGCTGGGGCCCTAAGGTTTGAGAAACATTGGGTCATTTTACTAAAATAAGGAAATTGGCGTTGTTGGGTTTTGTTTGCTGAAAAATAGTGTATACAACAGGGGTATATAGAGAAAACAAGTGTTTTCAATAGTTCACCAATGTTAATTATATAGAGCTGTACTGGGAAAGGAGCTTTAAGTTGAAATTTATTTTTACAAGATTTTTTTTCTTTTTCGAAACATTCAATTGGGAATGTAAGACAGTCATTTCGGAAAAATATATGCGTGTTGAGATTCACCAAGGTGCAGGTGAATTAATGTATTCAAACACTCTACAAGCTTACATTATATATTCAAGTCTATTTCCACATCATTTAAGAAAATGTTTTGCCAGATTGTAAAAATAACAAAAGCAAAACTGTAACAATAAATCGAACAATAAAAGAACACATTAAATACCGTCGGAGGTCTTTTCTGGAGTGTTAATAAATAGCAAATAATGAGACATTAGTTTTTAGCACAAGTTAAGATATAAAATTATGAAACAGATGCGAAAATAATCGAATTCAACAATAATTTATACAAGCTAGTAAGAATAAAAAAAATTAACATGCTTAAATTAAGAATTTGTACAATTTACATACCACAGAGTCAAATGATTAATGCAATAAACCTTGCTCTGGGTAAACTAGGCTGAATTCATGTTCTAAATGTGTCTTCCCAGATTAGGAGGGAATTGTTCATTTAAAGGTGATCTCTTCAAAAGAAAAATCCAGTATAGGCAGAAATTGTTGTGTTGGATGAGCCCAGACTGCATAGGCTAATCTGGGACAACACTTTAGGCACATGCATTAAGCCCAGTTTTCCCAGAACAAGGCTTAAATGATGCACATACCTTCAGGAAATGATACAGTGCAAACAGAACAAGGACAACAACAACCCAACAGGCCAGCACGATACACACAGTCGCTGCAACAGGTAGAGCCATCTCTCACAGGGGGTCCCTCCACTCACAGTCTGCCATAGATCTCATGCCATATCTTCAAGCATTAGAAAAAAATAATATAGCACGTTTATTTGTCAATCTGGCACTATAATTTTATTATTTTTTTAGCGAAAAGTCCACTGATTTGGGAAAATCTAATTCAATATAACTTTATAATAATTCAAATTCGAAGAACAAAATCATATAAATTATAGTTATATGCTTATTTAGATGAAATTGAAATAATAATTCGACACGTCTTCCTAAAAAAACATTATTTTTTTATTGGGAATATCATTTTCAAACAAAATTTACAATTTTGGATTGGGAATGGGAACTGGTCCGTTTTAACGCCAGGAAAAGGCCTATTCATCAATAATTGTTTTCTCAATGGAAATAATAAACTTTTATTTGTGTTGGTCTTAAAATATTTTTACAGATTTTTCACAAATAAGAGAGTTATAACACCTTTTTCAAACCTACTAATAATCCCACAAACAAAGAGGCAGTTATGTGTGTGTGCTTTAACTAATCATCCCACCACACTAGAGAAACATGACCTTCTTGCCAATGAACACCAGAAATCCTATGAATGATCATCCTAATGATCATATGAGTCGTGTTCTGAGAAAACTGGGCATAATGCATGTGCGTAAAGTGTTGTCCCAGATTAGCCTGTGCAGTCCACACAGGCTAATCAGGGACGACACTATGCGCTTAAATTGGATTTTTGCTAAGAAGAGACTTCATTTTAACGAAAAATATCATAAAAGCCGAAAGTGTTCTCCCTGATTAACCTGTGCGAACTGCACAGGCTAATATGGGACGACACTTTACGCACATGCATTATGCCCAGTTTTCTCAAAATGCGACTTATATCGAAACTGCAAAAAATAAAAATCCTAAAAATGGTGCAACATTTGTTGCCTCATTGAACTGCTTATGAAGGTTGGGACCGATGACAAAGGATACAATGGACTGATATGCTACCTGAAAGCAAGTGACACAAGCTCTGAAAAGCTAAAAAAAAAATCTAGCAAAAATTTGACAAGTGTGGGTTTACTAAACCTACAGGAATTTTATTATAGGGAACATTTGATAATGTGTTTTATATTTAAAGATTGTTTTTATACACAAATTACTTATGATACAGAAACATGGAATTAGATATATTCCCTATAAAAACTGACCACTGTTAACGTTTTACTACATTTTTCGGCGTAAGCTGTATTAAGCCAGCTTTTCACCTTAGCCTGACCTTGTGAGCGTCCAATAGAATTCAAATAAAACTTCCCGCGGCCAAGTACAGATGAATACATTTCATTGACTGCATTGGCTGATTTGAGAATACGACCAGCACATTGGAAACATGTCCGCGTCTTTGTTACACTGTTTTACTGCGTGTTAAGCATGAAACAATTTTATATCTAATGAAAAGGCTTAATAGATAGAACAGTTATACACTCAATCTCGACATCAATACAGTTTGTGCGTCCACCTTTTATTTTAAGAAGATTTTCAGCGCGAGAACGTTTGCACTTAAAGGCTATTTTCTCATTTTTAGTACTAACTTCCATATTCCTGTCAACATGTTAACATGTTAAAGTATAGAGAGCAGTGGAAGCGAAGACTCACTTTAATGTATTGCATTTCAACTCGCGAGGTATATCGGGTCAATTTGCGGCCACTGTGTGAATGTCAGAGTTTACATACAGGTCATCGCTGCGTCTCAACCCTATGTGCTGATCGGAGTTCGCGGCCAGGAAAATAATCATTACATAATAAAGACGCTATAGCGAGAACTAGGTGAACTGGAATTTTCTTTAGACCAGACAGATGTTAAATGAAGATATCCAGGGATATCATATGGTATGTCAATAATAGATTCTTAATGTGTTTTACAACAATACCATGATAAATATTGTTTTTAATTAATTTAACAAGAATTATGCCATCATATTGACTAATGAATTAAGCATGAGCGCAATGATTCTCGATACTGTTAATAATCGAATCAAATAGCAACGCCAGACAAACCACTAAAACAGGTTTGTTCGAAGAACGCGCGTATAAATATTTAAAATATATACGGATACTTCGCGTGTGGCCGGTTGACTCATATGTTTTAATTTCACTTCCATTCTTCTTTTGGTTTTCTGTTTTGTAATCTATACGTTTATGACCAGCAATATGTAATAATGTAAAATAAGCCGCGAAAACTCCGCGTATCATCCCGTACTGCGTTTGCTGCAGCTAAGAACTGCACAGAAAAAGACATTCGCTATCTTTGATCTCATTCATTGAAGTCTTTACCTTTCATTAACTGCAACCACAATCAATGCCGTATATCTTTTTTAAAGATTTTTCTTGTTTATTTTAAGCTTCCAGGTAGCAAAAACCTGAATACAAGACTTAGTATAGAAAAATGTAAGGATAACAAGAAGTGTTTGTGAAAC
The DNA here is from genome assembly GCF_020536995.1 of Dreissena polymorpha. NCBI lineage: Eukaryota > Metazoa > Mollusca > Bivalvia > Myida > Dreissenidae > Dreissena > Dreissena polymorpha. Next base: position 86,913,810 of record NC_068355.1, on the reverse strand, counting down.
ACAATGTCCCCCTATATGATGTTTGACATTGTAGGATGACCTTGACCTTGTGAAGGATGACCTTGACCTTGACCTTTCACCACTCAAAATGTGCAGCTCCATGAGATACACATGCATGCCAAATATCAAGTTGCTATCTTCAATATTGCAAAAGTATTCATAAAATAAGCGATTTGGGCCACATATATTTGACCTCTGACCTTGAAGGATGACCTTGACCTTTCACCACTCAAATTGAGCAGCTCCATGAGATGCACATGCATGCCAAATATCAAGTTGCTATCTTCAATATTGCAAAAGTATTCATAAAATGAGCGATTTTGGTCACATATAATTGACCTCTGACCTTGAAGGATGACCTTGACCTTTCACCACTCAAAATGTGCAGCTCCATGAGATACACATGCATGCCAAATATCAAGTTGCTATCTTCAATAATGCAAAAGTATTCATAAAATGAGCGATTTTGGCCACATATATTTGACCTCTGACCTTGAAGGATGACCTTGACCTTGACCTTTCACCACTCAAAATGTGCAGCTTCATGAGATACACATGCATGCCAAATATGAAGTTGCTATCTTCAATATAGCAAAAGTTATTGCAAAATGTTAAAGTTGGCGCAAACAGACAGACAGACCAACAGACCAACAGACAGACAGGGCAAAAACAATATGTCCCCCACTACTATAGTGGGGGACATAAAAAATAAATGTGAAATGAAATAAAGGCAAATATGATTGTCAATTAAATTTTTATAAAATTATAACAAAACATGGCATTGTCTACATGAACGATTAATCCTTTAGAAGCCGATTTCTGGCCAGTGTACTCTCAACCAGTTATTTTGCAGGTTGGCTATTTTCTTGTTCAGCTATTCCCCCAGTATGTCATTTAAATGACTAAGGCTTTTGGTTATAAATGAACCTGCTTGTCCTCTTTGTTAAATCTGAAAGTAAACATTTCTCACTTGCATTTTGGTAATGTAATGTCCAAAATGACTGCAAACATCATTTAAAGCCAAAATATGCAACAAATCCACCTTAAAATGAAATTTCCAATTAAATTGTCCACTTTTTGATACATTTTTGGTGTATGTCTGTATGCCGTTGCTTGGGTCAGACATAATAAATATTGTAAAAATTCTTGGGGTTTCACACCACCTATTTATTTTGTTTTGTTCTTGTGGTCAGACCCAAAAAATAATTAAATTTTTAAGTGAAATGGATTAAAACTGAAAAAATTGGACAGTGTTTAAAAATAACTGATATCCTCGTATTGGGTATTTTGGGCGGAGTAAGGCTTCAATTAATGAATTTGATAAAACTCATAAAAATGAAAAAAGGTGCATAAAGTTAAAGTTTGTAATTCAAAACGAATACATTACCAATTAAAGTTTACACAAAAACCAACTTTTAACATGTTAAAATTTGTTTACTCTTTAACAAAATGAAAATCCCTCACTGCGCATGCTCTACATAATGTAAGGTATTTTAGACGGTCACCACCAAATGGATAATACAGCACAAAAAGGTTAAGTAACCCTCTTCACATTGAATGGAACACTTTTGTAATATGATTGCAACTGGAATATCGAAATACGATTGCAACTGGAATTTCGAAATATGATTGCAACTGGAATTTGAAATATGATTTCAACTGGAATATTGAAATATGATTTCAACTGGAATATTGAAATATGATTGCAACTTGAATATTGAAATATGATTTCATTTTTTGAAATATGATTGCAACTGGAATATTGAAATATGATTTCAATTGGAATATTGAAATATGATTGCAACTGGAATATGGATATTATTTAAAAATTGTGTAGTGTAATGTTCATAATATCAATGTCAAAGTGCTCTCCAATGATCTGATCATTTAAAGGGACTTTTTCATGTTTTGGTAAATTGACAAAATTGAAAAAAATTGTTTCATGTTCGCAAATTGTCGATGTAGTTATGATATTTGTGAGTAAACAGTAATACTGAAAATTTACCATGCTATAAAATATCCAGTTTATGCATCTTTTGATGATTTAAAAACCAGATAACTATAAAGCGTTGCAATGCAAAACGATTCAATAATTTGGAGAGTTCTGTTGTTGTCGTTATATTTTGTGACACTACGAGGATTGCTTATATAAAGTATAAAATACATCACTCACTATGAAAATGGATGGCGGAGTGGTCTAAGCGTTAGACTTTTACTTCAAGGGTCAGTGGTTCGAGTCCAGTTGAGGGTTACTTTTATTTATTTATTTAATTTTATTCTTATTTTTAACTTGAGCTTTTTAGATCCAATGTTTACATTTATCAATATAAAGCATTTAATGACAAACTTCAATACAGGCCAAAATCTGTGAAAAGGTCCCTTAATATTCTTATGTCCATTCAGTCTTCATAAACACATGGATCTTTCATTCAAACCTATAGCAATAGTTGTTAAAAAATATCAAGTGCACTCATTTATTTAATCTGTCACAACATGTCATATCATGACTGTGTAAGTCAAATAGGAATGTATTAAAGAATATTGGTGGATAGGACAGTTTGCATTTGTTTTCTATCCTACTAAAATTTCGACTTCAACATTCGACTTTGACTTGCCAGGGCTCAACATTAACAGTTGTCCTATTGCCCCTGGCAAGTAAAAGTTGGGTCCGGGCAAGTTATTTTATAATCTAGTTATCCGCCCAGGCAAGTGCAAAAAAACCAAAGAGCATTTAATTTTGACTTTAATTAGACTTTAATTGCTGTAATCATTTTGTTAAATGTGCAAATAAAAAAAAAATATTTTGTGGTGTATCATTTTGATCTTTATTAAAAAATATGAGGTTTACAGTTAATGTGATATTTCATGTTTGGGCAAGTGGCTTTACATTCAGGGCAAGTAGATTTTCTAAGTACTTGCCCAGCAGGGCAAGTTAGTTTTTAGGTTAATGTTGAGCCCTGCTTGCACCCAATTTTCCTTTTTGCCAGAAACTTTAAAGGGACCTTTTTCCAGATTTTGGCATGCATTAAAGTTTGCCATTAAATGCTTTAAATTTGATAAATGGTAACATTAGAACTAAATAACCCCAGTAAAAAACAAGAATAAAATTTACAATAGAAAAAAAGTAAACCTCAACTTGGCTTGACCCACTAACCATTGGAGTAAGAGTCTAGCACTTAAACCACTTGGCCATCTGTTCTCATACAGTTATTGTGTATTTTGCACATTATGTAAGCGATTCCCATAATGTCACAAAATATAACGATAACAACAGCATGCGCAACACTTTTTTTTATACTGGAAAATGCGTGATGAAGAAATACCCCTATGTTGAAAATACCGGCAGTAACAACAGTTTCATGATCAGAAGATATTTATTAGATTGTTTGTCTTTAAAATCTTTTATCAAACGGATATAAACTTAATTGATTGTTACTTTTAATAGGAATAGGACATGTTTATTCATAAATTCTTTTGTCCCTTTTTCCCATAGTATTGAACCTCCTCATAGTCATGGACGTACATGTAGATATCTACGTCTCTGTCATAGTATAGTGACTTTTAACGCAAAACTCTAAAGAAGTGCTGGAGAGTAGTTTTTTCCAATTTTTAGAAGTTGTAATTTATTTGAAAACAAGACTGTTGTCAAGCAACATGGTCCCCTACCAGTGAAACTCCACCATTGTCAGATTTTTTATTATTTTTTATTATATTTGTTGCCATAACAACCAGAATTTTTGACGTAGGAACAAAATGAAATGACGTGCATAATCTCCATATTGCCATCTATCCATGTTTGAAGTTTGATGAAAAAATATGAAGAACTTTTAAAGTTATCGCAGGATCCAGAAAAGTGTGACAGACTGACTGAGTGACTGACTGACAGACACACAGAGCACAAACCATAAGTCCCCTCCGGTTTCACCGGTAGGGGACAATTATACATGACTATTACAATGATTATTCTCATGATTTCCGGTGTTCATTGGAAAGTAGGTCATGTTTATGCCAGGGTGATGCTCATTTTTAAATAATGTAACACAGATTTATGTTAGTTTGTTTATGGATTAATAGTATCTTTATCAAATGGTTTTATATGCCACTTATTTTTTAATAAAATTTTAAATTATTTTAAGAACAAAAAGAGAAAGAGTTTTTTCATTTTAGAACAAGCACATGTGCATAGCAACAAATCTAAGCAATCAATAAGAAGGGCTGATATTATGAGAACCCTTATACATGATACAGATTACTACAGGGAGCTAAGTCTATCTATCTATCTTCGGATACTGTTGAACTCCCATTTCGGGTTTTATTAACAGATAGCGCTGTCAGTGCGAGAAAAAGATTTATACTATATTGCAGGGGTCTAGCTAGGCTCAAAATTTAGGGAGAAGTCACTTCTCCCTAAAGCCAAAATAGGGAAAAGTGGTAACATCTTTGGGAGAAATGGAACATTTGCCTCATACAGTAGATCTTAGTTTGTTTCTTATATTTTGCGGCAACTTAAAGGATAAGTGGTCTCTGTTCAGCGTTCAATCAACTCTTCACTTGTTTTATACAATAAGACATGTTAAGTGTATAAAACCTAAATTTTCCTTATTTCTCATTGATTGTTGATAATGATGGTACTTTTAATTATTTTCTTTCCTGAACAGGTGTATCAAATAAACTTCAATTGTAACAAATCATTAATGTTAAGAATCTTTTTACTTCCTTGTTAATTTTAAGGAATTCAACATTAAATCAAATTCATATTTTGTTACAATTATTTGTTTTAAATAAAAAATTCATTTAAAATCTCATTTTACAGCAGAGATTCCTAATCTGACCTGTTAAGCCCCATATTTATTGCCAGTGCTAGGTTACCTCTTCCCATATGATCATTCTTGAGAATTGCTTTAATAATGGGCCATTTAACTAAGCTTAAGCATAGTTATTTGTAGCCAGCACAAGGCAATTAATCAAGGCATCATCTATGAACAATTTTAAGAAGTCTAAAAGCTCCAGACTGTTCCGTTGAATGTTCAACTTTGCATGACCTGTAAATGGGGCAACTTATGACTGAGAATCCTCCTGTGTCCAATTCTCCTGTGTCCAATTCTCCATATCAAATTGATTTTAATCAGTCAATGTCTGGCACAAAGTAAATCATTTAAAGGGGGAGTTGTTACTTCGCCTTCATGAAATAACTATGCAAAATTAATATTCCCTGGGCGAACAAATCGCCCACTTGCGAGACCCCTGATAATGTACAATAAAAGTTTTGACAGTAAGATGTCAAGAAAGAAAGTAAGACTGAAACAAAGTTTGAAAGTGTTAGTATATGTATAGACAAGAGTTAAAATCAGGTTAAAAACACACTCTGCCGAAACAAATTGTATGAAATTCGGCTTACTGCCAGCTTGAAAGATTCAAGCGTTGGCAGGAGGACAATTTTTGAAGGGAGGTTGTTCCATAGTATGACAGACATTGACAGTGATGGGAAAAAAGGAGAATTTATAATAGTAACTGTGTGAATCTGCCTATAAGCTAAAGAATGTGTATGGCGAGTCAATCTCCTGGGTTTTTCCAAATAAGTGAGGACGGGGACAGCTACTAAAGAGTGGAGGACAACTTTGTAAAATAATACTATTTTAGCATCAGTCTGTTTGTTCTCTAGAGATCTTGTACCAAGTGACTGTTGCATGTCTGAGACACTATCATAAGTGGAATAGTTGTTATGTATCCATCTGATTGCTCTTCTCTGAACCATTTCGATTTTATTGATGTTTTGTTTAGTGTACAGCAACCAGACTGAAGAAAAGTATTCTACTTGAGGCCTGACAAGAGTTTTATAGGCAGTTTTTTTCACTTTTTTGTTTTTAGTTTGGATGTTACGTTTAAGGAAACCAAGTGTTCTTTTTGTTGTTGAACATATTCTCCCAGAGGGGTAACTTCCTATATACGGGTATATAGGGGTGTGCCGAAAATATTGGGTGTGTTTTTCGACTAAAATTATAGATATGGGTATGATTTTGAGCATCTAAGTATAGATATGGGTATTTAAATACAAAATTTGCTTGTATATAAATGCATATAGATTTGCAAGTATCAGTAACAAAATGGGTATGATAAATTTCATTTTATCCCATTTTCACCGCGACATTGACGGTATAACACGTTGTGGAATATACTTGCTTGTATTCAACACTGTGGAATATACCTGTCACGTGCACGGACTACTTTTTAAATGACGTCATGCAATATACGCTAAAATTAGGTCGATATTGTTTGGGTCATTGATCGAATTTTAAGGTCACCCATTAGAAGAAAATGTGCATATTTTGCAGAAAAATATATTATATATATATGACATATTCACCAAAAGAAATTTAGAAATAAAATATAAAATTACACGATTTTTGTTTTATTATTTTTTTATTTATATTTACTTTACCACTGAATGATTTTTCATAAGAAACAAAGTCGACAAAACTTACGCTTCAAAATTATACGACCTTCAACTTTTAAATCTAGTCATATGACATAATTTTTCGCCATCCGTATAATGAATCAGCTGATTGATGGCGTCATAAAATGACATACTTATTGCGTCATTTTCCCCATTTTTTTGACGATTTATTATAATCGCGACTTATTTCACATGTTTTCTACATGTGCTGTATGTCGACATATCTGAATTGTCAATTGATCACATTTTCCTTATTTCGTGTAATGTGCATTGTTTATAACCAAAGCATATACTTTTGACATTTAACTTACATACATGTATAAAGAATGTACAAGCCATACACATATCGCACAGTTCATGAATAATCTGCTATGTTTGCTTTCCTATTTAATTCACGTTAGGCATAGAGCTGTGTAAAGTATAAGATGGTAAAAATAGCACCACACTGGAATTGGGAACGTCCCATTTTGTACACGGGTATTTTCTACTCATTTATCTGTTGTGTACTGGAATGTTTTCCATTCTTTGTGTATTTATTATTATGTATTAAACTATTTTCTCGTACAATAAGGGCATTTACCATAGATAAATAAAACATTGTGCAAGTTTAAACATAATTATGTTTATATACAGAAATCTGCAAATGCAACCGAGTTTACCAACGGCTATTATTAGATAAACTGCTCCGGTTCATTTGAACAGCAGTAATGTAGAGTACATGACGTAGCGTGTGACGAAGAAGAAAGTTTATCGCGTTCATAAACTCATTTGAATAAAGTGATATAATGGCATAAGGGTCTTTATTTAACTATGCTAAAATAATTATTAAAGACCCTAGATGCAAAATCGTCAATTATTGAGTTCAATGGATTATTAGATGGATTTTAAAGGATAATTAAACTTTAAAGGTAAGATACTAGTTCTTACGTGTTTTGATTTTTGTTTGTACTTTTGTCGTTCCCTGTTCTCGTGGAAATGATTTTAACATGGGCGCAATTGATGCATCGGATCACACACGGCATACCCATAACATTATATAAAAACACGGTGACGTTCTGCGCGTCCTTAAATTCGTCGTCCGAAGTCGGAAAACGTATTGCCCTGTATATTATCAAATAAAGTGTCAGTCGCTGCAATTGTCTGTTTACTCGTCAAAATTGTCAAGGTCTTCGATATCTAAAGAAACTTCAGCGTACAGTTTATTTAGTATTGACAGACCTGTACAAAGTCGCGCCAGTCAAAAATCATAAAAAGCGACATTTAAAGTTATGGTAGCCAGAACTAGGTCGTCAATGGTGTACATGTATGTTGACATCGACAGCATTTTGTCAGGAGCAATCGCCGCCATATTGGATTTTGATCATTTTCTTTCGAAAATAAAATAAATTATAGTAAAGTAAAATCTTCTTTTCGCGGTCGTAATGTGTTAAAATTCGCAAACTGCGTAAAATTGAATGTAGGCATATGGTGATATTTTTACTTGTTTTACAGTCTGTGTGTGAATTTTTTAAAGACTATTTTGCGTACCAGAACAAATACATGTATATCACTACGCATGGTTACATTTGATAGATTGTAAGCGCTTTTATGACCGAATTAAAATTATTGTTAAGGTTATTAGATCTATTTATGTTAAATGTCACGTTGAAAAAATCAAATGGGATAAATAGAATACTAGGATTAGCGTTGAATACAGAGAAGTTTATGTTGCTCGGCTCGAACACCGAAAGCGCTCGCCAAGGCTCGCGCTTCCGGCGTTCTAAGCCTCGCAACATAAACTTCTATGTATTCAACGCTAACCTAGTATTCTCTATATTGTATGTAAATGGGTATCAAAAAGTAAATTTCATATATAAAATTTACAAATACATGTAAACGTATAATAGCATATTAAATTAGTATACTGTATTGATAATTGATAGAGATTAAAATTCTAGTATAAAATGTGTCCACTTTATCAAATTCTAGTATTGAAATGGGTACAGTTTATCAAAATTCTTGTCTTGAAATGGGTCCACTTCCTCAATGGTATCGTATACAATGGGTCAGCTTTTTCAAAAATCTTGTATCAAAATGGGTCTACTTTATCAGAGTTCCAATATAAAAATAAGTCACTTTTCGGAAGTCTCAGTGGGACACCCCTACCCTAAAATTTGATAAGTTACCCCTCCGTCATATTCTATTAATGTGAGTGTTGAAAGAAAGGGCTTCGATAAGTCTACTCCTAAGTATTTTGCACTTGGTACGGTTTCAAGGATATTGCCATGTAATATATAATTATGTTTGATTTTATGTTTGTTTTGAGTTATATTAAGGACTTGGCATTTACTGGAGTTAATGCTGTAATTGGTTGCAATCATTTAGGTTGTTGATCGTGAGGTACACAGAAATGTCATCAGCGAAGAGAGGGACTTGGGGTCTTACATGATCTGGTAGATTGTTTATGTAGAGGAGAAAATAAGAGGGGGCCTAGGACAGAGGCTTGGGACACACCAAATGTCACTGGAACTTCATCAGATTTCTCACCCTCCAGAACGACAACTTGAGTTTGACCTATTATGAAAGAACGGATCCAGTCAAGAGTACAGCCTCTGATAACATGTTCGTGAACTTTATAGAGAAGTTTAAAATGGCTAATCAATAGTCTTGCTAAAGTCCAGAAGAATAAGATCTGACTGCTAGCCTGCAACAAGGGTTCTCGCAAGGTCATCTACCAGTTGGATGAGATGAGTTTTGCCAGTCTTAGCCAGTATTTTGTCAAAACAATGCAGATTTAAATGCAGTTTTTGTTGTTATGTCCAAGAATACATATTTAACTATACAGTAGACTCTGCCAATACCGGACTCTCTTAATACCGGAACTCTCCCGATTCCGGACGGTCGGGCCAGTCCCGTATTTTCTCCTTCTATTTCTTTGTTAAAAAATGTTGAATAAACCGAACTCTCTGAAAACCGGAAACCGGACGGGTATCTCCATAAATTTGGTCATTTTCAACGTAAAATACATTGAGTATACCGGACGGTCTAAATTCTCAAGATGCCCGAGGCGTGAAAATAACAATACCTAGTCAGCACAGCGAGTGCGGTGTCACACATTTTGCTCGCGCAATTATCGATAATCGGATTAAACATACCATAAAGGTGTCAAGTCGTTACCGCGCTATGGGAGTCCGATTAAGTAATGTAAAACAAACTGTGAATGTCTATAATAGACGTGCGGTAGCACCAAAAAGTGATTGACTCGATCGTTTTATTAATTATTTATTATCGCCTATGATAAATAATTTAATTAAAAAATTAATGCATGCCGTTGCGACGATCACTTTCTTGTTATCTTCTCGGGTATTTTAAAAGATCTTATAGCCATGTTTTTAACGCTGAAATGGTTGTTTGTTTGTTTGTCAGATAAACTGTTAGAAATATGACTGTTAAATATCCATCCATCTGTATGCAAATTCATTCATTGCCGTTTACTAATTTCGAATGCATCTAAAATTTCGCAGCCTCCAGCTAAACGCAGACGCGTAGAGCTTACGTCAGAGGATAAGATAAAGATTACATGTATGAATATCTTAAAAAATAATTATGACGCGGTTTTTTGCTTGTGTGTATGTTTTATGAAATGTGGTACATGTATGTATTGAAAAATAAATCGTGTATCTACAACAATCTTATTTGTGTCGTCACTCGCCTATATGACAAATGCCACATACGTACATGTATAAAGCACCACGCTCACTTTGGGATTAATCAAAACAAGTTGGTATGGATTTTTTTTGCTTTTTATCGATTAAAAACACATTTTGTAAGAATGCAATTAACATTATCAGTACCTGCGTACAGTTATCACATGGTACATGTAAATGTATATGGTTTGTTTTATTTTTATGTGATTCTGTATACAATGCATACCATGTATATTTCGGCAATATGAAAACTCTTGGTAAACCGGAACTCTCTGAAAACCGGACGATCAGGCCGGTCCCGAGACCGTCCGGTTTACAGAGAGTCTACTGTATATTGAAACATAACAGGTGTGTGTTTTGTATTTGTTCACAAAATACGGGGCAATTGCACTTTACCTGTACGTAAAAAAAAACGGAAAAGCGTACCCTTACCCTAACCTCTCTATGCAACTCTTTGCAACGTACATCTAATAATCCTTTTTATCCTATATTTCCTTAGTATTGGGGGCTACCGCCCCCAAACCCCCACTATGTCAATAGAGGTAAACAACTGCTTACCGGTAGAGAGCAATCTGGCCTAAAATTTGTATGTATTCATTAAGAGGGCCGAATTACTAAGCATAGACATGCCCCTTGTACCACTCAATACACGGTAATCGGAGGATATATATTAATGAATGTGTTAGAGCTGCAGCAATTCGATCCGATGCATTGAAAATCGGTTTGAAATGAATCGATTCGATTACGATACCAACCCTACCAAATTTGCTTCGATTTTTAAACATATAGACATAGATACGTAGCGCATGTCATAAAGGCGCGGGCGATTGGTTACTTATTACTTAAGTCATCCAATCAATAAGCGCCTTACGGTCTACTTTGGAAAAAGCGTCAAAATGGCTGAAAAAGTTGTGGACAACAAATTGAAATTATCAGATGCCCTAAGTCCTTCTGAACCACTAACCTAATGCAACATGTCAAACGCAAACATAACGTTGACTTAGGAGGAGGTTACTTTAAACCTATTTATTATAGCTTGATTGCATCGAAAGCCTGAGGCATATACAATGTATAAACGCTCTCGAGTCTGTTTCCTGGGCCTAGAACCAGTACTTGGTGTCTTTGAGGGAGATCTAAAGAATGCTCCCACGATGGGGATCGAACCCGTGACCTCCCGCCTAGGCGGACACCATATCCATTACACCATGGCAGTGCTTTCCACAGGATTTTTTAGGGGCCCCGGGGCTTATAGGGGTGGCTTCCGGAGGGGTGTCCCCTCCTGACGTTGATTTTTTAATTTATTAACGTGTTGATTGACGTTCTGTGGTGCTTTATAACTCTAAGAAAAACAGCGTCTAAAGACGTCATTTGGTGCGCTATGACTCTTCAAGAAAATCCCCCAGCTATAAAGTCATTTATAAAGATATATTTTAATAATTGTTTTAAAACTTTCCCCGACTTAAAAGATTCCTCAATACATCTGTATCAACCCGATTCTATTACTGCATACTTACTACTTTTCAAGTTTCTATTCATTACCCAATAATCCCATTTTTAAAAGCAATTTCTGGTAAATATTGACGATTTAAGTGCTCAATAATTTCTTTTACAACAAACATTGCCATTTTTCTGAAGTATCAAATAAATTTCTGCATAATTGAATATTAATAGATTTGATGAAATATTGCCACTGAACATTTGTAAATCGCTTGATGTGGTGTGTGCTTGATAATACAACGCTCAATACACGCATGCTTTCTATGCACATGACGTGACGTTGTACATGCTGCATAATTTTCGCGCCCTTTTTATTCAGACAAAGGGTCAACACAAAATAAATTATCACTGTTTATTTGAAGCAAGAATCTGTTTATGTAGAGTTAAAATTTACATTTGGAAGTGGGTTTCGGATTACTTATTTAATTATGCTCATTTGAGACTTGAAGAAAACATGAACATTTGCGAAATGAATTCAGCGATAATTTGTTTAAACACTTTGAGAGTCAAGTAAATGTTTTGAGAGTATTATTCATGAAATGCACAACCTCCATGATGATCATAGCCATCATCAGTCTTCTTAGCCAAGATATCTGTGGCAATTTCATTTACGTCACGAGTCGTCTGCATGATTTAACTACAAGTAGTGCCCGCCTACGAGTGCTGTCGCTTATACAAAGCGATCTTACGCTCTCATTGGCCAATATTTATTTTCCAATACAATGACGCTCCGCCACTAAGCAGGCTTTAGTTGGGTAAAGCATTAGATGTAGTTGACCAAGAATCGTAAATCGGCTTTCAAAATTGTCGGCGAAGTCGATAATGCTTTAATGTTAAGAATGGCTAGTTGCAGTAACACAGGGGTTAACGTAAGAAATTGACACTCACTTGCCCGGGGGGCAAGTTACTTTGAACATCTACTTGCCCTCATTAAAAACTGGTTGCCCTATTTTGAAGTTAATTTTTTATTGTCATTTGAATTTTAAAGCATTGATTCACATGCATTATTATGCTAGATTTAATTTCAGCTATATTCAATGTATCAAAAATAAAATAATAATCATTCTTATAATATAAAGTTGTCATCAAAACAAAATCTGGACAGTTTTATTTCATTGAATAGTCACTATTGAATACAATACAAATGAAGAGATTTTTACTATTGAAATTTTAAAACGGTATACTTGTCACTATACTATACAAGTTATGGCATAGATTAAAAGGGGGAAGGGCTTAAAATAGTACTGTGAAAATGATTGTTCAGAGTTTGAAAATTATGTTGCTGTCTTTATCAAATTCAAACCATGGAAATTCATCAAGCCACAATGTTTGAAAGTTACGCTTTCGTGATTCATTTTCATATTTTCTCTTCCTTTCTTTTTCGGTTGTTTCAATGGTTTGTTCCTTTGAGTGTTTCGAGTTACTTTTTTAATTAAAAATAGAAAAGATCGGCTAGACGCTACCGTCCGCCATGTTGAAATATCTGCCAAGTAGAACTTGTTTTGAGTGTTTAGATTGGCTTATACAACGCAAGCTACCAATCAAATCTCGTTTTACTTGTACTTGATAAAAAATATATTGACCCAAAGAAAATAAATAGATACAAGGGTAAAAGTCGAAAAAATACCGCAATTATGCTAATACAAAACGGACTTGCCAGGCGGACTATTTACTTTGGAAAATCACTTGCCCACGACGATTTTAACCCGGCACGGGCAAGCAGGTGTCCGCAAAAAAAAGCCCTGTTACAGCCAAAATACACTGATCAGAAAATTTCAGGCGCCCTGCGGACTCTGATTTCGAAATTTAAGTGCCCCGTTGAGGGACCGTTAAATTGCCAGTGGAAAGCACTGCATGGCGACCCTAGCAGGAGGTAGCACCAGTGCAAATACTCAAGTCGCCAACCTTATTATTATTTATTTATTATATTATTGTGTAGTCAACACAATCTTCTAGTCAGAAGTTTATTGATATTAATATTGAGTTCCTAATTTGCTATTCTTTTTTATGTGTTTTATTGAAATATTGACATAGTTTGTCATAAAAATGGCAGTTTTTTGCTAAATATTTCTTACAAATGTTAATTTAACCCACTTTCAACACTTTTTAAAACACTGTTGAACCAACCAAACTATATCTAACAAACACACAAATGCCTAAGATATCTAGGAATGCAACACATTTGAACAGACATGTTTATTTTGAGGCAGAAGAGTGAATATATGATAAAACTAGGTGAAACTGTCTTTTCTATGGAACATTTTCATATTAGACGAAATACACGGTGTATATGCATATCAGTGGTCTCTACGTCAAAATGCTGCCTCTCTGTTCATTCTCGGCTGCCTCTCTGTTATATACAAGAAAACGGATGATCAACATTCACAAAACAGGTAAGAAAATATAAAATTAAAACCCGTTAACACATCTGTGCATAAAAAGAGAAGATCCATGAGTTGAAGCATATATTCAGCTAAATTTTCACAGTATTCCGCAAGTCCAAACACTTATCACAACCTCTATCGAAGATGGAATGATGACGAGGTTGGTGGAACAATCGTGCATACATGCCACTTTGATGAATTTTTAACATAGCTTTTCCCTGATATGCCAAATATCTAGTGTCATTGATATCATCTTTATGACCAAATCCTTACGTTCAATGTACGCTATATAGTAATTTTCATCAATTTTACTTTAAAAATGCCTACTTTCGCTTTCATTGTGGCACAGGAAGCCTCTTGATAGGCTCACTTGTATGGCACGGGTAGCCTATCAAGTCCTCGATTGACACTGGCATGAGAACACTCCCCATTACATTTTAGGCCGAATAGCCGTTCCTCGCAACAATGGGAATGGTGTATTTTAAGGGTCGCAATGATAAAATGATTATCTTTATCATTAAATAAATTTATTTAAACTGACATAAAATTCAAGTTCAATATTTTGACACCAGAATTGTCAGTTTCACAATAGTTAAAAGAAATATGCCATGTGTAGTCAAGATTATCTGCAGTATTTTGTTCTTCTAAAATCCAACGGATATGCGACACTCCACTCTTGATTGTAGCATGTCGACTTTAAATGTTGAATGTCATATCGTGCGTCGCTTAAATGTCGTGTGTCGACCATGAAGGTCGACACGTGACAATCTACTTGGCACTATCCGGATTCCGTATTTAACACGTGTTAAAATTTTTGATAGTAAAAATTTAAAATGTCAGAATATTGTATGTAAATATCACTTTTAACGTAATTATTTAGACTAACGCTATAGGCTACAAATTTGTGGTATCTAAATGTACTTGTATAAATCCGTCAGTAATGAAAATCGCGTTGATAAATTGCTGAAATAATGAACACATATTGGTGCCACGTATTTACAGTACATAATGTAAAAACCAAAGATTCGTTAAAATGCCATGACGAGTTCATGGATTAACTCGTGCAATTCAAGTAACATGTAGCCGGCTAGCCTCAGATTTTCAAAAGGGCCCATTTTAAAGCGTCCTTTTAAAACAGCTTTTTACAAGTGGATAAACCAGTCAATAAGTATCAGGACGTCCCTGTCATTGACTCGGACTAGTTGCGTCCTGGTTCACTGAGCCCTGGTATCAACCTTTATTCATTTGATATCAATGTTATCTTTTAATTTTCGCCAATAGCCAAAAGCACAAAATTGTGTTCATAAACAGGGACTTCCCTACGGGCGACTAGAGCGATAATTTTGCTCTAACGCCCGTGATATCGCCCTACGAGCCCAGAAAAGCGAAGATCAAGTTGCCCGATTGTTTAGTAAACAAGACCGGAAAAGCGAAAATCAAGCCGCTGATTATTATTGCCAATGCGTGCTGCCGCCCGCAGGCGATTTGCAAGTTTATTGTTTGTTGTTTATCTAACGGTTACGCAATTTACCCCCCGCACGGATCGTTAATTGATCGTGACAAAAAGTCTCTTAATATTGGTTGCTATAACAACACACTCGTTCCTCTTCGCATGTGGCGTAAGTTGTCTAATGATAACGTGATAATTGATTGACCATCCGATAATTGCAGGTTTTTTCGCAGTCAGCACGGTTAAAGGAAGTTGGCAAAAATAATTAAAGATAAACAAAACTGATCAAAGGTCTATTAATTACGTAGATCCATTATTAAATCCAGAAAGTTTTGTCAGTTTGTTAATCCATCTATAATTACGAGTATTAAACACCCGTCTTATATAAACTGGAATCAGTTCAATTTTTATACTAACCAGGGGTTTTTTGGCCCGATTTTATAGTTGAAATTTGGCTATGTTCCCAATCCCAAAAAGTATACTTCCAAAAATGTGGTAAAAAATTCCCAATTTCCAAAAAAAAACAAAAAAAAACATTTTTTTTTTTTTAGAAAGAAGTGTCTGATGCCATGCCAGTGTCAATCGACGACTAGATAGGCTACCTGTGCCAGAAAAGTGAGCCGATCCAGAGGCTTCCTGTGCCACAACGAAAGCGAAAGTAGGCATTTTTTAAGTAAAATTACTATCGTGACGTTACCCGTTTCCGATAGACACCTATTTCCGATAGGTTCCGATATTGCGCGTGTTTTTGTTTACTACATGACGTCACAGGTAAACAACTTGCAAGCAAGTGCGTTCGACATCGGCGATTTTTTGTAGCTCAACAATTTCGTGAAAATGCTGCGAATTAAGGTAACAAATTTACTTATTACAAGTGTATACGTTTTTAACTGGTTTCTGCTAAGTACACATTTTGTTACTTAGTAAACAAGGTCTGAATACATCAATTAACTATGAACGCTCAATACGACAGCCATGTTTTGTTTCGTAAACTCCGCCCACTGTAATGTTATGGGTAAAGTTCCTCAGTGATTATTGTAAAATACTACACCCTACTGTAAACACGGGTTATAAATTAACATGTTCTGCTTAGACTTATTATATCGGAATGGATTTCGATTGCTCATAATATGGTTTTAGTTCTGTAAATTTACATCAATACATTGATAAATCATACAACACATACTGCTACTCTGCTGGGTATACAGCAAAGGCAAAAACTGAGGGAACAAATCATTTTGTTTAAAGCTTAAATCTCCAACTTCCCGCGGACCCACGCATGCAAGGCGGCGTTCGTATTCACCGACAACTCTAACTAGGGCATACATGGCAGTTAAAGAGGATAATATCCCCGTATATAGGGCTTCAAAGATATATGGAGTGCCTCTTACCACGTTGCGCGATCGCGTAGACAGTAGAGTGTCGGTTGATAGCGTAAAAAATGGACCCGCACCGCTGCTTAGCCTCAGTGAGGAACAGCTACTGGTCGAGCATGTGAAAGGTCTAGCGCGTGTCGGGTACGGGTACACTCGGGCAGAAATATGCACCAAGGCGTCCGACTTCGCTGTTTACCTTGGAAAACAGGGAAGGGAAGAGAAACCACTCAGTCTCAAATGGTTCTATGGCTTCATGGGCAGGTGGCCAGAACTCAAAGTTGTTAAGCCATCCGGACTTCCTGAACAACGAGCAAGGTGTGCTTCTAAGGAGGTGATCCTGAACTACTTTGAAGAACTGAAAACTATCTTCGACAAGTACGAGTTGCACAACAAACCTCACCTTGTGTACAACATCGACGAAAAGGGTATAAATACCGAATATAGACCACCAAATATTGTAGCTGGCTTCGATGCACGTCCTCAAGTGGTGATGGCCGAACGATCGAAAACGGTGACAGTGATCGGCGGAGGAAATGCTCTTGGTTCCCAGATACCGCCATTCTTTGTATTTCCCGGTCAACGGATGCTACCGGAGCTTATGGTCGGAAAGAGTGAAGGGACTGAAGGCATGATGACGCAATCTGGTTGGTCAAACAGCGAAGTGTTTCTTCGCTATATGAAGACACACTTCTTGAAATATGCCATGGGACGCAACCAAGAAGATACCACATTGGTGTTGTACGATGGCCACAAGAGTCACATCTCCATTGAACTCATTGAATGGGCAAAAGAGAACAGAATAATACTATTCGTTCTACCACCTCACTGTTCCCATATTTTACAGACCATGGATGTCGGTTGTTTCGGCCCATTCCAAAAGAAATACAACCAGGAATGTTTAACGTACTCCAGACTGCACCACCAATGTGTGACCCGGTACGATGTTTGCAAATTGGCGTGCAAAGCATACACTGTAGCTCTGTCGCATGTCAACTTGCAAGCATCGTTCAGGAAGACTGGAATTTATCCGTTGCAGAATGCCATTGATGCGGTGACTAGTCTTGGCGATGCCATAGCACCTTCAGAGCTGAATGCAGCCACCTGTGAAAAGCTGGCTTCTGGTGCGGATAACATTATCCAACATGAGCCTGACATAAACGACGGTGCAAAGTTCTTCAGTGACTTCCCCACTGAATATTCGAAGAAAGTGTCCAAACCCCGCCGAAATATCCACAAGCTTGTTGGTGGCAAAGCAATGACGGAAGACAAAACGTTCAACGATGTGCGTCAATACATTGCCGAGTCCGCCACCCGCCCATCGACCGCTGGCAAGGCAACAACTACAGGCAGTCCAGTAGCAGGACCATCACGTGCAATACAGACCAGTGATGATGACTCCATGTCCTTAGATGAAGATGTGACAGACGATGAGAAATGTTGCGTGTGCAAGAAGTACAACTGCACTTCAAAAGATGGACAGTCTCTTGCAATTTACACATGGGCGCAATGTGATGTATGCCAACACTGGACACACCTTAAATACTGCACACCAGTCAGAGTAGTTCGGAGAAACACCTCTTTCAAATGCCCATGTTGTTAAATAAGTTTTTTTGTTGTTTTAAATTTGCGATTTCAATGAATATTGTTTCTTAATTGAATTTGTTTATTGTTTTAGTGCATTTGCACCGCTGTTTCGTAAGTCAGTGCTTGAAATGACGTCACGATATGACTATTCCTGGAACTATCGGAAACCGGTGTCGCACTTTCTGTTTTTACAGTTTTTGACGTCCGTTTGTTTATATTGTTAACTTCCCTTATTTTGGCTCGTTTGTTCCCGTTTTTCGTTGTAAATTACACTTTGAACATTCATCTTGACGATGCAGTGACAGAAAAGACGACAATAAACACAGACAATTTTTTAAGGTGAGTTTTATTGTTAAATTATCGGAAACTGGTAACGCTAGGATATATAGCGTACATTGAACGTAAGGATTTGATCATAAAGATGCTATCAATGACACTAGATATTTGACATATTAGAGGAAAGCTATGATAAAATCATAAAGATGCTATCAATGACACTAGATATTTGACATATTAGAGGAAAGCTATGATAAAAAGTCATCAAAGTGGCATGTATGCACGATTGTTCCACCAACCTTGTCATCTTTCCATCTTCGAAAGAGGTTGTGATATGTGTTTGGACTTTCGGAATACTGTGAACATCTAGCTGGATATATGCTTCAACTCATGGACCTCCTCTTTTAATGCACAAATGTGTTTACGGGTTTCAATTTTATATTTTTTTACCTGTTTTGTGAATGCCGATCATCCATTTTCTTGTATATAACAGAGAGGCAGCCAAGAATAAACAGAGAGGCAGCATTTTGACAGAGAGGCCACTGATATGCATCTACACCGTGTATTTTGTCTAATATGAAAATGTTCCATAGAAAGGACAGTTTCATGCTCAACCCTCGTTATAAACATTAGGAGTTCATATAAACATATTAAATTATTATTGAATTCGAGTGATATGACTTTTTAAACGGATAATCTTATTTATTATCTAGTCTGAGCATTATCTAGTCTGAGCATGATGATAAAGATAATGTAGATGTATTATACACACAGTGATAATCGCCAGCATCAAGGTTATTCTTCAACATACACAATATTGTGTTGCCGCACTAAATCAGACATCACATTTAGGCTAAGATTGTATTTTAAATCACATTTTTAATTGAAATTCAAGATGCAGCAGGATTTTGTATCACGTGACCAAACATTCCGTAAAACTTTATTTGTTTTACGACATCATAAGTCAAAGCGGTTTTGGCTTTGCGAACAGGAAACAAAGCGAAAGTTTTTTACTCCCCACCATGATCAATCAAATTCTGCATTAAACGGCATATTTTATCCCACCTTATTTTATCCCTGACCGAACCTCTTGGTCAGTTGGTAGCGCGCTGGACTAATTATCCGAGGATCACAGGCTGGATCCACGGCCCGATCAGATAACTTGTTTGGGGACTGGTTGTCACGTAATCGTTTATAGTTCATGGACGACACATAGTTATAACAATGTTCATTACTTTTAAATTACTGGTGTTTAGCCTATCATTCGATATCTCGTCATGCGCGTATTGCCATGTTGACGAGATTTGCATTAAATACCATTTTCCTGGGTCACGCATGGGACAAGTCCGTCCCTCTCTATTTATGTTAATATTTCTCTGCATAATGTGGGATAAAATATTCAACAATACCATATATCAGTTTCTAATCCAGTTTAATGTCTGACATAACTAATATTTTCAGTTGTACAAATACGTTGTGATTGCTACATGATTGTGTCTTTTTCCATCTGTTCACCTCTAGATCTAAATGCTAACTGACTATTTCCCTCTAACATTTGCTTCGTGAAACTCAGTTATGAATCCCATTGGTCAGTGGTCAGTGTTCTGTGCGTGATTATTGCTGATTGGCTAGATTACTAAAGATACGGAATCAATGAAACCCTGTGAACGGGATAAACAAACCACCCAAATATTTACAAGCTTGACCAATACAAACATACCGGCCTTGTGTCAACTACTATTCTTTAATCTCTCCCTCATCGATAAGCTTATTTGTACATATGTGCACTTTGTGACTGTCATGTTTCAATAAAGTAATCGCAAAATATTCCACCTACAAATTGGTCGAGCAAAAGTGTGTATACAGATAAAGCTTAGATCTAGAGGTGTACAGATGGAAAAAGACACAATCATGTAGCAATCACAACGTATTTGTACATATGTGCACTTTGTGACTGTCACGTTTCACTAAAGTAATCCCAAAATATTCCACCTACAAATTCCTACCATAACGTTACATGGTTATGAAATCCGTCTACGGCTACCCCCGTATTTCTGAGTATTTGGCAAAAGTCTATGCATTTTTTTTACTGGCAAACCAGCTATCACAGGAAAATTGTGAGTTGTTAAAATGACAGCCGTGATTTGACTGTAAATCCGTTTCATACAGCGAAGAACCAAACCCAACAAACAACAAACAATTTTATCCCATTTCCCATAGTGCACTGTTGACATTATTGAAAGGGTATGATTTTATCGCGGTGCCCATTCACTACGGGGTGAAAACTGAACAAAGGTGTTCAGTTGTGCATGAATTAAAAATCAATTTCTTTCTTAAAAATCACAAACGGCCAAAGAAAACAATACATAATAACTAGCTTTTTTAGTCAAAAGGAAACCACAGGGTCAAAAAAGTATATATTAGCATATCTCGTATAACATGTTTGAACATTATTGCTGCTACATGGTATCACTTTGTGTTATGGTCATAGACATGTATACATTGTATGTCTTATATTGAATAAAAAAAATAAAATCAAGTACATTGTCAGTGTCTACAGGTGCGTAAGGGGGACAATAACAGCCAAAGGAGTAAGGGTTTAAAAATTATATTTTGGCTGCCTCATGTATATGGGTAGGTAATTAATTTCACTGGATACATTTTCTTCGTAGCACTTCTAAGAGTCTGTTGAGGTTTATATGTGTCTAAAGCAATGGTTACAGCTGAGTCTCGATCGGCGGTCGACAGGAACAATACTATTTTCAGGAGGAGTGATGGCAACTACATGGTGGATAATTTTTATATAGCATTTTGAGACGGGATATTGTTCTGCGTGTTTCAAGTGTGGGCCAATGGAGGGTGTCTATCATATTAGTTACTGAGCTTGTGTTATGATACATGTTTGTCACGAATCTGGCTGCACGTCTTTGTTTATCCGATGTGTTGTTACTTTTGGGTGTAAGACCTAGATAATTGACATGATTTACTTTTCAAAGATGTATGTTTATCAGACATAAGATAGGCCTGAAGACAGTGTCCTGTGGGACTCGGACTTGTACCTTGTCTGACATGATTGCTCAAGTACAACAGTTTTGGTCCTATTTGGATGAAGTCAAATATCCAGATGAAAGCATTTGAATTAATTCCATAGTATGTAAGTGTGTATAAGAGGTGCTGGAGGGCTACCTTATCGAAAGCTTTAGCAAAATCAATAATGATGATGTCAAATGCATGTAAGTGAAATTGGCCTGTAATATATAGTATTATGTATATTTCCTTTGTTATAGATTGGGCATCCATTTGTATTTCCAATCAGTTTGGATTTTGCCCAAGAGACAGAGACTTTTTAAATAGTGAAGTCAGCATTCGGGATATTTCTGTTCCGCATTTCTTTAATGTCTGCAGTGTATTTTATCTGGACATGAGACTTTGTGGATTTTAAGGTTTTGTAATAGTTTGTTATTCCATTTTCTGTTATATTGATGCTTGGCACGAATGGATGAGGGCTGGGGCCTTTGTCATGAAAAGCATCAGATGTTATTGGTTAAAAGGAATCTCATCTTGGAATTATCTTATGAGGTTTTGTTTTGTGGTTTCGATTTAAGGAGACCATTTGCAAGTTATGGTCTGGCTTTCAGTTTTTTTAGTCTTGATATAAGAGAATAGTTGTTGTTTTTTATTTAAGAGTGTTCTGGGTTATCTTTTTTCTGAAATCGGAATGTCAAAGATACTGTTTTCAATGTACAGTCGAAACCCGATGGCTCGAATTTCCGGTTGGCTCGAACTCTAGTCAAAGCACCGATTTTTTATTACTATATATTCATATAAAATTTTGTCGGATGGCGGATTCGCGAGGCTCGAATTATCGGATGGCTCGAACTGTTTTCACAATCTACACGCAGAGTTGTCGTTCCTTGCTATCACATACAACTCTGCGAAAGGCTCAGCACGCCATTTTGTCTATAAAATAGTTAAAACCGAACAAACGCATTCAGTGTATATTTGATTGGATATTTAAGATCGCATACATTTAATTAAGAAATATGACTTTTTTAATGTACGATAAATCGTGCAAAAACTTGCGAGTTTTAATGCAACTCTTTGAAACTATTTTATTGCCAATTTACGCAGATGGAATCATTGCACGCACTTTATAAATGTAAACAATCGAACATAATGTTTATTGAGTGACGTTAGGAATTGCTTCGACGTGTGTATGTATGTTAGTTTCTTAACATCAAAAAAACATATCAATTTTATAATAATGAATTAAGACTGATATAAGATATCATGGTATAAGATGGTTTTCTTTAATGCAGTGAATGCAATGTAACCGTCGTGCAAGAGATTGTTTAGTATACTGTAACCTCAATGATGAACGCTTGGTATGATCATGACATGAATGAGACGCTTTCATAACAATAGTCCGTTCTGAGCCCAACACAGTATACACTTATTTCATGGATGCGCGGTACACAGTCAACACTGTTTCCCAAGGTATCAGGGATGACTTTGGTACTGTTGCCCGAGGCCGATAGGCCGAGGGCAACAGTTCCAAATGTCAGCCCTGATACCGAGGGACAACAGTTTTGACTGTTCACCAAGCATTCATGAAATAAGTGTTTTATTACCTGATCGAATTTCCAACATAGAAATAAAAGCAAACTAAATTTTTATTTACACACAACAGTAATCGATAAAATAAATAATTTTGACTGATTAACTGTAAAATGACGTCATTTTTTCGACGAAATGACGTCATTATTCCAGCGGGCAACAGTTCAAACTGTTGACCGGTCAACAGTTCGATATTCACCGGTAACAGTTTAAAACATTGCAAATTTCTTTTTTTACGAGGAAATAGCATTTATATAAGACATCAGGTAATAAAGGTGAATGTAATGTAACCGTCGTGCAAGAGATTGCTGTTTTCACAGTCCCGTTGACAATCCTGTTAATCGATTAGGACCCGCTTGATTAAAGGCACTCAATATTTGATTTAATTAACACCAGTTGCAAACATGTCATGGACTTAATCGTTAATTGATTTGAGTAAGAGATGACATTTCGTATTAATGTAATCAGAAATTATCTCGAGTAGAGAGAAAACTCACAGCATGTTCAATCTCAACTGTATGATGTGATAGAAAGCTTCGTTTCTCGACGACAGCCAAGGAACGCAACACAGACTGACATAATGTTATTATTAAATTATAAATATATTAATAAATGTAGAACTGTTTCATATGTTAATGATGTGCGTTTAGTGCTTAGGCATGTTTTGTTTCTTAGTGCTATGTGTTACCAGAAAATGTGCTACGTTAAAACGCGTTGATATAATTTACTATATGTTATGTATTTGATTCTATGTGTTGCTGTTTTGGTAAATACAAGTATTATGTATATATTTGGTTCTTATTAATTAAAAGCAGAAAGTAGTATGAAATGGTACGGAATTTAAGCAATATTTATACTCTTCAACTAAAGGTGAAAATGTACTGTTAACTTGTTCATAAACAAAAGTTTATTAGAAATCGGATGGCTCGAATTCCGGATGGCTCGAACTTTTGTTGCCGGTCCCGACGAGTTCGAGCCATCGGATTTCGACTATATAACCAATGTGCTTGGCGCTGCTATTTTTTTGTTGCTTCTAAGTGTCTGTAGGTGATTGATTTTTAAGTTTTGTTGTTGAATATAAGATATTTGTGAGTTTATGTGGTAACCATAACGGACATCTACATCTGTATCTGCATAGATTCGTCATACTGTCAGAAATTGAAATTCTATTATGGTGCACGAGGAGCGTAAAAAAGTAGGAGCGATATGAAGTGAGAAAATTAGGGCTTCCTATCGGCATAAACCGTAAATGTTACACGTTAGAAATTAGTGATAGAAACAGCTAATTAATATTCGCACCATCTGGTCGAGACCAAATCGGCTACCGTGGCAGCGCCAGAGCCGTAGCCCCACCGAAAAAGCTATAGTCATTTATTTGACTGGTACTTAATATATCTGGTAAAGGAGTCCCCTTAAAAAGTTCAGGTTGGCTAGCTCACTGTTGAAGGATGCCGAAGAATGAGTTTCAGCAAAAGTGGCAGGTTATGCGTTACATTATAGGATTCTACGAGGAAATCAGCTGTAATCTGTTAATAAATAGTGTAGCAGGAATCTAATACTGTTGGAATACCGGGGCACAGCCATTGTTAGTTTCAGATATGTTACTGGATAATGTTAACAAGGGGTTTCATTCTTTTGAAAACACGGAGCGCTTATGGTTTGATTGGCATGTTTAAAGAGTTCCCCATTCAAATGAGAGGAGCTGGTGTTGTGGCGCCGGTTTGTTGCCTAGCGTACGGCTCTTCAATGCACCATCTCCTTTATCAATGTATAATTTGGGCTTTAATAACGGTATTGACGTATTCTTTCTGAGTTGCGCGAAGATGATATAAATTTAAACTATATGATGCGATATCTAAAAAAAATCAATAAAGACAAGATGTATGTGATACTCGCTTTAGTTTCATTTGATTGTGCCTCACACATTACGGTCCTGGTGTTCTGGTCTATCTATAACCATTGGGTAGTTTAATTGATAATTAAATTGGAATGTTTTATCTTTAATGCTGCCTAATTGAATGAGGTTAAGTGTTTTATGAATACAAGTGAGCCGAGTGTAAAGTCCTTTAAACCGGTTTATATTCCAAATGCTTTGTATGCACCGTTACTAAGGCGTTGGTCCTAGTTTTCTTTTTGAGTGTGTGTGTTATTTAACATGTGTGTCTACTTAATTTGTAATATATATCGTTGTTTGGCAATCACTTGTCACAAATAAAGGATCGCAGTGTATTATTAGGTTTTTTCCTGATGGTGCAGCTCAGGGTTTACTTTGTGCATATTCTGATAGGGGCTCTCCACTGTTCAGCGATATTCCAGGAAAGGATCGTTTAAGCGAGGTGTCGGCCCTTTGTTTTGAGTCTCTGCTGGTATTTTTAGAATTGTGTCTCAGGAAGACTTTTTAGTAACCTTTTCTCATACAATGTGAGATTTAAAACTTCGGTTGTTTTTTTCCATTTCTTAGTTGGTAACCTTTATTTATGTATGTTGATTGCAGTTGGGCTGAGTTATTCTTATATGAAGCGCACTACTCTTTCGTGAATGAAACTTGTATGCTCTTTTCGCTTCCCATTTCGCTATTTTGTCCACATTTTCGTATTGGATCTGTTTGTCGTGGTAAGACCTTATCTGGTGGAAGAATATACAGTTTCACAGTTGAACGACATTAATGTGTCGATGCTCGTAATAAAGGAATACTGACAGCGCATAGTTTTCGCTGAATGTTGGTCCTTTTTTCGTTTGTCTAATCCCTCATTGTAAAGTATTGTAGAAATATTCTATGTCCAAACATGAGTGGAATGGGCACCAGTGTCTATGATACATTATGTTTATCAATTAGTAAGAAAACTTATGCATCAGGGTCAGAGGCTGAGTTTCGCAGCTCCTCTTTGCCCGGAAACGTTGTTGCAGGATAATTGTTCGCTACATTTAGTACAACACTCATTGATTTGTGCTGAGCTGCTTTCCGCAGAGTGTATTCCCGTCTATGCATTCAACTTTGTCAAATGTTAGTCCTCAGAGGTTGTAAGTAGTACATTTATTTTAAGTTTTAAGTTGACGGAATATTTTTTACATTCTTTCTTATCCCTTATTTTTCGACAATATTCTGTGGATATCGCGGTAATTTGTTTCATGGATGGACTAAATTTCTTTGTATACCATGGTTTACTATGGTAAGAAAATTACTCTTAACGACAATACGCTTTAAATTCTAAACACTGACGCTGATAACGTAAATACTTACAATGGGATTAACTGGGTTTCACACCTTAAATCCATTTTATAAGACCAGGATTAAGGATGTTCATAAGTTAATCAATTTTACATGTTTATTTACTCAGAGTCAATGCAGCAATGATATTAGGTATTTTCCAACAATACAGGTGTTATTATATAAACAATTCTAGTCGTATTGAATCGTATTGTTTATTCAACCACTAGTTTGAATCAGAAAAAATCCTGTCTGTTATAAGAGACTAACAATGATTAATCTAATTAATAAATGAATCAAAACCCTCAATGCACTGCGGTTGTTAGCTAGTGTGTGAAAAGCGGGCACTATTCGTCGGTCAGTATCCGTTTCGGCCCGTTTTTCTTTCTGTCTATCGGTAGATTGATAAGCCTATAGACCATCTAGTTTCAAACGCTATCTATGGAAGGCTTTGGGGTTCGTGCATGCATCGATTTCTTCGGGTTGCTTAAAAGAAAATGAAGATTCTGATTAAAATCGATGACAATATGTTCGCTGGTTACTCGGGTATGAATTTGAGATCAAAAGGTCAAGAGTCAAAGTCTTCAGAATTTATCTTGAAAACAATCTCTCACAATATGTATAAAGAAAGTTTCATCTGAGGAACATTTCAATAAGTTTGCTGGTTAATATTGAGTCAAGGAAGACTCTTATCGATGTTGAGATCAATATCAATTCAGTATAATGTTGTTCCTTCAATGCAAAGAATTGATGCGCAAAACTGCAACATATATAGGTAACTAAAAATATTCACTTTGTACAAGCGATGTAAATTTAAAAACTTCAAATGGAATATGAACAAATTGTTTTACAGAACAGAAATGTCGGTCCTTAAAAATATAACGATAAACAACTGGCACTTACATGTAATAGGTCTTTAACATAAATGCTGGTTAAAGATTGCAGTATCCAACTTTACTGAAAGTGTTGTTTTAAACCCCATTTTAAAACAATATAATAGTCACAAAACATTTTTTTAAACATTTAAATTAGCTCACATTATATTAAAAATGTATGTACCGAATGAGTTTGATACAGTTATCGCATATTTCAGATAACACAGTTTTGCGAATGAAAATGTCCATTTATGATATTCATTTCGATTGTTGAGACAAATTTAAAAGGGACTTATTCACTCTTGGGCAAAAGGGTAATG
Organism: Dreissena polymorpha; assembly: GCF_020536995.1. Classification (NCBI taxonomy): domain Eukaryota; kingdom Metazoa; phylum Mollusca; class Bivalvia; order Myida; family Dreissenidae; genus Dreissena; species Dreissena polymorpha. Next base: position 86,886,083 of record NC_068355.1, on the reverse strand, counting down.
TACTATAGGTCATGGATTCAATAAAAAATGTATGCATTATATTAAAAAAAGCAGAGTAATTCCTGACTTCACTTCTGTATATTAGATCAATTAAAAAATGCCCTCTCAATACAAAAAAATGCTGATGATGCGTGTTAGCATTTCCTTTTTTACGTCCTGGTTCGAACCGCAGAACAGGCATATTTTGTTTTCTTTTTAATTACACTAATTTAAAACTATTTAAAGACAACAGTTTTATTAGTAAATTCAGATGACATTGGTTTGATTATAAATGCAAGATGGAACAATCAACCACCAATTCAACTCATATGCGGCAATCAAAAACGGAAACGCGAATCACCTAGTGATTTTTTTATTCAACATGTGTTCTCCGTTTAATTCGCCTGTTACCTGTTAGCTAGAATAACGGATACCGTGTGGAAATGAAGAGTAGATTCATGGTTATAATCTGGTACACTGGAAAAAACGCTGTATGAATTTATCAACTTTATCAAATTGGTATTGATTGGTCGGAATATTTCAACCCTGTACCTCGACAGTACGTTGATGAATGGAATTTTGATGATTCAAAATAGATGAGTGGATAAATGATTTACTACGTAAACAATTAAATGCATTGAAAAGTGAACACATAAATAAATTGATGAATTGATAAGTAAATCAAGGATAGAATAAACTTAAAACTGATTGCATGCAATTAATTGGCTAATGATTGGGTGAATGGGTGAAAAAATAAGATTGAATGAATAAGTGTGGAAGTTAGTGTAAGAATGTAAACGGCAGATAGGACATATATCATCTTGCACGTGTTCCCCACGGGATAGTGTTATCTGGAATCTGAACTATTCATATTATGACGTTCCGCTTTTCCCAGTTTTAGGAGTAAATATTTATTTCCGAGTACACATGTCGATGATTACGTTTGATTCAATCTGATTTATTTCATTTTCAGTGGGAAACCCCAGGAGCGTGACCCAATCCATACGACTTTATTTTTCGACAGTAATTTACGATCATATTTTAAGCATTTCTCGTATACTAATAATAATGTTTGTCCAGTCATACAAAGGAAAGCGGTAAAATCAAAATTAAATTGAAAGGGCAATGTTTGAATTGGATGCAAGGTTGACATTATTCCCTCTATTGTTCCGCGAATCATGTATAATTTTTAATAGGAACAGAACTATATAATCTTGAAATTATATTTTAAAATAGGCCCGGTCCTTCACAGTAAAAAAATACAGAGGAGAAAGTAGTACGGATGTTTATAAATATCAAGTTCGGCTTATTCCGTTTGTTTCCGAAAACTAGGAAAAAAGTTGACATGATCTATAGTCTGTTTCTAAAAATATTACAGTGTATTCCGTCATTATTTCTGCGCCTCTATATACACTCCGTTATTTGGTCCGCTCGTTCATTATACTTGACAATGCTAATATTTGTAATTTAAAATCTTTAAGACACGTGTTGTCGTGTTTCCATCTAAAATACAACTGCATGTCAGTGAAAATAATATGATCTTACCTAAAAATGAAACCCTAAATTAAACCTTGACTGAAACCATTTAACTGTGAACTGCGGTTTACACCCATAACGCAGTGTGGTGTATTTACTGCATGCTCCGTCGAAGCTCATAAGCCATATACAAGCCTGAGATTGTTTGGTCCGCGCTTCGGGTAATTCTGCAGCAAGCGGAACAAAAGAGTTCTGCGTCTCTATATATACTCAGGTCATTTGGTTCGCTCATTCAAAATACTTGAATCTGCTATTATTTCATTTTAAAATTCTTAAGACATTCCCCCCCCCCAAAAAAAAAAGCCAATCCCCAGTTTAAAAAATATACCCCCCCCCCCCCCCCAAGAAACCTTCTTTCCGAAAATTTCCTCTCCTTGCATGATGAACAAATGTTCGCTCTCCCGTTATATATTCTCCATTTATTTGTTTTGGAACAAACGAGTTCTGCGCCTCTATATATACTCCCGTTATTTGGTCCGCTCATTCATAATACTTGAAAATGTTAATAATTTTATTTTTAAATCTTTAAGACAATCCCCTACCCCCCCCCCCAAAAAAAAATACCAAGCCCCAGTTTATAAAAAATCTACCCCCCCCCCCCCCCCAAAAAAAAAGAAACCCTCTTTCCGGAAAGTTGTTCCGGAACAAAAGAGTTCTGCGCCTCTACATATACTCCTGTTATTTGGTCCGCTCGTTCATTATACTTGAAAATGCTAATATTTGTAATTTAAAATCTATAAGACACTTCCCCATCCCAAAAAAATAACTAAATAAATACCAAGCCCCAGTTTTTAACCCCCTACCCCCCCCCCCCCCCTAAGAAATCCTCTTTCCGTAAAGTTCCTCTCCGTGCATGATGAATAAATGTTGGATGTAAAAGCATCGCGCTCACTATATATATACTCCCGTTATTTGTTCCGGACAAAAGAGTCTGCACCTCTATACTACATTCTGATTATTTGATATACAATGAAATGCTAATATTTTCATTTTGCCCGGGACAAATAACGGGAGTATATTAGAATACAACTTTTTTTCTCAAAAATATGTTCACTTACGAAATAAACTGCATATCTGAAGGAAATGATGATACAGAATAGATCTATACTATCGTAATAACCATAATACTGTATTTAAACGCCAACGAAAATAGGACAGAGAAAATATTATATGCTCACGCGAGAGGAAATTCAACATACTATATAGTTACCAAAGAAGAATCAAAGATAGTTTGGTCCGCGAAACAAAAGAGGGGATAATGCCCATTCGAACCATCATGATATTTTTTCAACCAAAGCTGATCACTTATTTTTATTAATCGTATTTGCTCTAAGGAAAAAAATATTTTTTATTGATGACCGATGCTTACACACACGCGTATACTTTGAGATAAGAACTCATTAACTTATCCGATAGAGGGCGATGTAAATGATTTTGATTGGTCGTTGATATTGCTTTTCCTTATATGGTCAATGACGTCACGTCTGCGTTCGCCATCTTGTGCTTTGCGATATTGATGACAAAAGACGGTATGTCGAGTTTAAATGGACGGCAAATATTGACAGATGTGCACTTCTTGGTAAGATTGTTAACTTTTCAACCATCTATATACCTTGTTCAACATTGTGCACAGCATTTTCAAGTAAAGATTCAACGACTGTTAGTGTTATCCTACCGCAACCCAAATTCGACGACACCTAAATTCGACGATGTTCTATTTGTATTGATTAAATGGATGATTATAGTCTTGGAATCATTTCAAAGTAATACAGCCGAGTTAAAAAATATTATTTTGTGCTATTAAACATTTCGTTATTCTTTCATTATTTGCTAAATATTGCATCATGTAGCCGTTACTTCGTCGAATTTGGGTCACACTGGGATAAATTATTATTGAAATGCTGCAAGTTCAATGAGTTAGGTCTTTGTCAAAACCAGTTAGAAGTTAGTTGATAAATTGACACAGAAAAAATACTATGCTGGGTTGTTAACATATCTGTTAGTTAAGCCATAAAGGATATGTTGGGAAACACAGCTCTAAGAGAAGCCAAAGCACACACATCATATGAGAAACTGCTATATAAGATTGTAGTTTCAATCATCCAACTCCTAGTTGCAATAATCCAACTCCCAGCTTTGAACCTCGGGTCGCTGGGAGTTGCAACTGATTACAGCATATTTCATGTCAAGTCTGATTTGATTTTTCTACCGCCTGGAATCCATGCAGTACTTAAATAATAATATTAGCAACATAAACTATTTTTTGGCATAAATGAGCACAAACAGATCAAATATATCACTAATGTGCAAATTAAAATAAATTAAATGATGTGGTGTGCTCGCATAATAATAATATTAAAAGGGCCTTTTCACAGATTTTTGCATGTTTCCGAAAAAGCCAAGTATTCCGAATTCGAAAATACGATTATCTCCGGATTCCCCTGCAAAATAGATCTCTTGTCTTATCAACCAATCGCAAAGCACCGACTTTCTTCAGAACATCTGTAAGATAGATCGAATTGTCAATGTAAAACTTCGGCTTTTGGTTTGATATATAAACATTTTTTATCAACATTTTGTTTTGAGCATGTATCCACAAACAACACACAACTTGATATCCATGGTAACAAGTATTGTGTTTGTTACGCTGTTTTAGGTTGATTGAATTGGATTTTATTGACAAACTTGAGACTTATTTTTTTTACATTGAATTTGGTTTAATCAAGAAGAACTTTGAGCTGTACGTATGTACCAATAAAAGCTCAGGGCATTCAAGTCCCACGAGTCGCTGGGAGTTTCAATAGGTTTTTTTCATGTTTACTCGTCTCCTGGAATACAGATGGCACTTTAATTGGTAATATGAGCAACATAAACTTTTGCGTAGCATAAATGAGCACAAACAAATATTAAATATACCCTTAATGCGCAAATGAAAACAACCAATCATCATACATCATCCCAAACTTCTGTTAGATAGATTGAATTTTTAATTCAAAACTTTTTCTTTTGGTTTGATATTGATCAGTTTTTATGCCCCAAGCAGGGTGGCATATAGCAGTTGAACTGTCTGTCTGTGTGTCCGTCAGAAAACTTTAACATTGGCCATAACTTTTGCAATATTGAATATCGCAACTTGATATTTGGCATGCATGTGCATCTCATGGAGCTGTACATTTTGAGTGATGAAATGTCAAGGTCATCCTTCAAGGTCAAAGGTCAAAAAACAAAATCCAAGGGAAGTAACGAGCTTTAAAGGGAGATAATGTATATTTTATATCATTTGGCAGGTACAGATCATTTTCACAAAGGGAGTAATATTTTTTAAAGGATATAATCTAAAACAAATTTTAAGGTCAAGGTCATCCTTCAAGGTCAAAAGTCAAAAATACAATCCAATGGAAATAATAAGTTATAAAATGGAGATAATTTCTAAACCTGCCAAATGATATATATATTTATTTTTTTTTCAAAGCGGCGCAATAGTGGGTATTGTGTTTCTGACAAACACATCTCTTGTTTAGAAAGTTGTTGTTGTGAGCATTTCTTCACAAAAGACACGCAAATTGATGTCCATAGTAACAAGCATTGTGTTTGTTACGATGTATTAGGTTGATTTAACTCAATACTATAGACGTACATGAGATGATGATTCTGGTTTTGTTGGAAATAAAGTTGATGGCGATGTAGCGACACAGAGAACTATCAGAAAATTACTCGAGGACTTTATGATGAATGACTTGCCAGTGCTTTCCACAGGATTTTTGTCAGGCGCCCTGGGGCTGATAGGGGTGACTCCCGACGTTGATTTTTTAAAATTTAACATGTCAATTCACGTTCTGTGGTTCGTTATAACTCAAAGAAAAACAGCGTCAAAAGACGTCATTAGGTGCACTATGACTCTTCAAGAAAATCCCCCAGTCATTTAAAAATATATATAATTTTTATACGCCCGTATAAAATACGGGACGTATTATGTGAAACCCCTTGGCGGGCGGCGGGCGGAAGGCATCACTTTGTCCGGACTCTAATTCAAATTGTATTCATCCGATCTTCACCAAACTTGGTCAGCAGTTGCATCTAGTTGATATCTAGGCCAAGTTCGAATATGGGTCATGCCGGGTCAAAAACTAGGTCATAGGGTCAATAAGTGCATTTTCAAAGGGGCCACTTTGTCCGGACTCTATTTCAAATTGTATTCATCCGATCTTCACCAAACTTGGTCAGCAGTTGCATCTAGTTGATATCTAGGCCAAGTTCGAATATGGGTCATGCCGGGTCAAAAACTAGGTCATAGGGTCAATAAGTGCATTTTCAAAGGGGCCACTTTGTCCGGACTCTATTTCAAATTGTATTCATCCGATCTTCACCAAACTTGGTCAGCAGTTGCATCTAGTTGATATATAGGCCAAGTTCGAATATGGGTCATGCCGGGTCAAAAACTAGGTCATAGGGTCAATTAGTGCATTTTCAACGGCGCCACTTTGTCCGGACTCTAATTCAAATTGTATTCATCCGATCTTCACCAAATTTGGTCAGAAGTTGTGTCTAGATGATATGTAGGTCAAGTTCAAATATGGGTCATGCCGTGTCAAAAACTAGGTCACGAGGTTACTTAGTGCATTTCAAGCATTTAGCATGGTGTCCGCTCTCTAATTGAAGTAGTTTTCATCTGATCTTCACCTAATTTGGTCAGAAGTTGTGTCTAGATGATATGTAGGTCAAGTTCGAACATGGGTCATGCCGGGTCAAAAACGAGGTCACATAGTGCATTTCAAGCATTAAGCATGTTGTCCGCTCTTTAATTGAAGTAGTTTTCATCTGATCTTCACCAAATTTAGTCAGATGTTACATCTAAGTGATATCTAGGTCAAGTTCAAATATGGGTCATGCCGGGTCAATAACTAGGTCTTGAGGACACTTTCAAGCATTGAGCATGGTGTCCAAAACCTTCGAACGGGCGTATCTTGTGACAGTTTGGCACTCTTGTTTATATTGTTTAATTGTTTTAAAACTTTCCTGCACAGATATTAAAATCCTGACTCGAACGATTCGCCAATACATCCGTTTCAACCCGACTCTATTACTGTATACTAAACTACTTTTCAAGTTTCTATTTATAAACTGATAATCCCGTTTATTCCGTTTTTATCAATCACTTTCTGGTAAATATTTACGATAAAAGCTCTCAATTTTTTCTTTTACACATACCTTGACATTTTTCTATAGCATCAAATAAATTTTAAGTGACTATTTATAGATTCTCTGAACATGCGCCAATCCCCTAACGTGTTGTGTGCTTGTTAAAACGCTCAATACACGCACGCTTTCTATGCAAATGACGTGACGTTGTACATGCTGCATAATTTTCGCACTCTTTTTAATTGAGATAAAGATTCGACACAAAATAAATTTGCACTGCTAATTTGAAGCAAGAATATTTTAACGTTGCCGCAACATTTACATTCGGAAGTGTGTTTCTGATTAAAAACGCATTAAAATTGGCTTACGGGAATGGGTTTTGGACTACACATTTAATTATTCCCATTTTAGATTTCAACAAATATTAACAGTTGCGTTATGAATTCAACAATAATTTGTTTAAATACTTTACGAGTCGAATAAATGTTTTGACGGAATTATGCATGAAATTCACGTTGTTCACAAGGATTACGGCCGGTTGCCATCATCAGTCTTATAAGTATCGATTATCGGACGAAACATTTAGAAGTGTTTGAATTAATTCAAAGAAAATTTGTTTAAGCGCATTACGTGTCCAATAAATGTCAGCAAAAACGAGGTGAATCAGTTCTATAAATGGACATGATGAAATATACATGTACTGGAATTAAATTGTTATGTAACCGGGAGTTATTTGCACAACTTACTCGCTATAAGTTATTGATTGTTTTCCACTTGCAGTTAATTTCACATATTAATTATGAGTCGTAGGTAACACTTGTTTACAGTTACATATATATTTTATTTATATTACGTAAATGGTACAATTTCTTGCTAATCAAGCTGCGATAAACTCTTTCGTGCCCGACGTCAATAAAAAATAATGGTCCATAGTTACCCCGCCCTCATAAGCATTCGCGTAACCGATTGGACGATGAACATCACAGTTTGACGACTGGAAAGTTACCTGATACATTCTTGTCAGCATTTAAATTACTGTGTAATGTGGCTCGAATAATCGATACGTGCGTCTTATCAGTGGATTATCCATTACCCCATGTGGTGTTAATGGCGATTACTTGTGAAAGTAGGTACCGAGTGCTCTTTGAAACAGGGAATATTGATACACTGATAGCGAAACCTAGATTTTTTTTGATGATCTCCACTTTCTTTTACTGAAAAATACACTTATCGGAAAATTTCAAGCGTCCCGGGGACTCTGATTTCGAAATTCAAGCGCCCCGGCGAGGGATCGTTAAATGGCCTGTGGAAAGCCCTGCTTGCGCACCTGCAAAGTTTCCACTCACTGACTCGGGTATTCTTGCTTTTCTAATTTAATAATTATTTCAATCTAAGCACTATTGATTTATTTCTTAAAATTTGACCCAGCATGTGTAGAAATATAACAAGATCAGGGATCATATTTTTTTTGGTTTTGTCGGTCCTAGACCGATTGGGGTCATGAAAGACCGATTGAAAATCCCAAACAGTCGGTCCAATTCTGTTTGCTATTAAAATTCCCATGTCATGAAATCGATTGCACAGTGTACATGCTAACACACCCTAATGACATTCTTATCTCGATTAGGTGTGAAAACCATTCGCTGCAGTTTCTAAACCGGTCTGGACCAGTTTATTGCACGTCAGACCAAGAATCAAAAACTTGTGAACAGCGGATTAAAAACGCATCCAAAAAGACGCGTCTGAATGCACGCGCTGTACCTTAACAAAACATGCAGATACATTTTCCACCAGCGTAATAATCCGGTAAAAATGAAGTTGCAAATCTGATCGACAGAACAGCCGAAAGTTATTTTTATGGGTGGAACTTCACATAAAATAGTACATAAGAAAAATAATATATATTGAATAAATCTTTAGTAAAACTGTGTTAGAATCGAAATAATTCGTGTACTTTATACTTTGTTGTTTAATAACTCACAACCGGAAAATTAGATGTGTGGTTTCAAATGCTTCGCTCTAGTGATTAAATCCCTACGCATCTAAACTATCGGACGTGGGTTATTTGACAAAAATTTATTTCTTAATTATTTGGTTTGTCGTTGTCAGTAGCCAACCTACGCACAGACATTTGTTTAGTTCAGTGAAGTTTGTAAGATATTATCGAGTCGACAACAATTTAAAACATCGGTATAGACTTACACAGATTAATAATATTGACAACGATGAAAAAAGTCTGATAAAACAGCACACGAAACAACAATGAAATACCAAATGATAAAACCAGTTGAGAAAACTCGTTACGTTTAACAAAAATGCCTAAGGGAATTTTACTTGTACATGTATTATACCACCTTCATGAATGGCAAAATCAATGGTATATATTTTAACGTAATTTGTCATGATTTCGGATACATATTTTCGGATACTTTTCCCCATTTATATCCGGACCGATTGATGTTGCGGGAAAATATGATCCCTGAACAAGATATATACATTTCCAGAAAGGAAATTCATTTCTGCGATAAAAATCACTGCAAAATTGATGAAGTAATGGCTTTTCAAACGATGCACCCTGTTTTTGGGTGATTTTGAGTTGAATGCCTTGTCATATATATATATTTGATAGTGAAATATTTATTTTCAGAAAAGTTGATTTTCCGTTATAATATGATTATTTATCATTCAAAATGATGTTTTCACTAATAAATAGCATAGCCACATGCCAACCACCTGTGACTTAAAGCCAGGGGTTTTTCAGCTCTGTCTGCGCCTCCGGGAAACGGAGGCATTTCCAAAGCAAATGGACCCGTTCCCAATCAAATTATGATTGCATTTTTCCCAATTCCAAAAAATAAAATCTTCCAATATTGTAAAAAGTAAACATAATTTATATTGAAAGAGTGACTTCCCTTCATTCGCGACGTAATAAAACATTTAGTGACACAGATTTTTTGGTGTATTTGCCGGATGCATTTACTCTCAGCGATGACGTTTGAACTGTTCCGCATTATACAAAAGAGTATATAGAGCCGCACAATACACATTCTATACCATATCTGAGACGCTTATTTTCAATCATGGCTTCGCACAATAGTAAATATTACATTTAAAAAACACGAAAAATAGACGCTAAAAGATGTGTAACGATATCATCGATGTTTTCGAAACGCTCAGAATCTTCCGAAATTACTGCTGCGAGTAACCCTGAACAGACAGGCTCGGACGATACGCAGCAAAATGTAACAGCAACAGAAGTAATGCCAGGGCCGTCAATCACAAAATCGGCAACTGAATGCTCAGAGCCTTGTAAGAAAGTTGTAGTTCAATCGTCATTTAATACATTAAAGTATGAAATGAAATACCCATGGCTCTATTTAAGCTCGGCCAAAAATGTTGCTGTAACATGTGTTTGGGCAGTGTGTTTTGCTTTGCATGTGTTTATAAAGAAAATTGTTAAACCACAGACTTATTTAAGCATGATTAATTCAATTTTTTTTCCCCAAAAATGAGCCGTTTCACGAAACAAAAATTCCCAAAACGGGCAATTGTGACGATAAAAAATTCCCAATTTGGTCAGACTCCTTTTCCCAAAGTAGGCAGAAAAACCCCTGAAAGCATTGCCCCAGATAATTATTTGGGAAATAGGGTTTTCACCCATCAATTTTAAAATAGGGTGATTTCATTCTTGATATAGGGTGAAGTGAGTTATAAAAATGCCAGGGCCCTCAATCCATTTTAGGAAAAGCGGGTCCCTACACTCATAAGGGGAAATTTTCGCGGCGTTTCCCTTTTTTGGGATTTTTATGTCCCCCCCTATGGGGGACATATTGTTTTTGGCCTGTCTGTTGGTTGGTTGGTCTGTTGGTCTGTTTGCGCCAACTTTAACATTTACAATAACTTTTGCAATATTGAAGATAGCAACTTTATATTTGGCATGCATATGTATCTCATGGAGCTGCACATTTTGAGTGGTGAAAGCTCAAGGTCAAGGTCATCCTTCAAGGTCAAAGGTCAAATATATGGGTCAAAATCACTAATTTAATGTCCACTTTTGCAGTATTTCAATATTCAAGATAGCAACTTGATATTTTTGGCATGCATGCGTATCTCATGGTGCTGCACATTTTGAGTGGTGAAAGGTCAAGGTCATCCTTCAAGGTCAGAGGTCAAATATGTGGCCAAAATCGCTCATTTTATGAGTACTTTTGCAATATTGAAGATAGCAACTTGATTTTTGGCATGCATGTGTATCTCATGGAGCTGCACATTTTGAGTGGTGAAAGGTCAAGGTCAATCTTCAGGGTCAGAGGTCAAATATATGTGGCCCAAATCGCTTATTTTATGAATACTTTTGCAATATTGAAGATAGCAACTTGATATTTGGCATGCATGTGTATCTCATGGAGCTGCACATTTTGAGTGGTGAAAGGTCAAGGTCATCCTTCAAGGTCAAATATATGGGTCAAAATTGCTTATGTAATGTCACTTCTGCAATATTGAAGCTAGCAATTTTATATTCGAAATGCATGTGTATCTCATGGAGCTGCACATTTTGAGTGGTGATGGGTCAAGGTCAAGGTCATCCTTCAAGGTCAAACGTCATATAGGGGGACATTGTGTTTCACAAACGCAGCTTGTTTTACTTACTCTCTCATTATTACATTTGTACATGTATGCACTATATTCATTTCTTTTTCATGAGTAAGTATGTTTAACAAGAGTAAATTGAAATAGAATTGAGATATAATAATCATGAGACACATCTTTAAAAAAAAAAAAAAAAATCAGGGGGAATTTTTGCCCCCAAAAGGGGAAAAAAGTATACTTTTCAGGTGGGGGACTGCGGCCGAAATTCGGCTGCAGATTTGATAGATTGAGGGCCCTGAATGCATACCTTAAAATAATTGCTGCTTTACTTCTGTTGAAGGTGCATACTTGTATTGATTCAAAAAAACTGAAAACTATCTAATTAACTTTAAAAAATAGGGATGGCAACGAAAACTGACTTTGGTATTTGAATATTCGGTCATTCTTCCTAAAGGATATTCTGATATTTGGTCAACATCTGTTGGAAAAAATCAACAAAATCAATTTTCTTTACCGCAGTGTCCGACAAATCCGGAGCCCGGGGGCTACCGAAATTTTTCATTGGGCTACTGAAATTTTCCAGCTGACGCCCGCCGGGCTACTATAAATCTATAAGAGCGGTAGCCCGGTTTATTGACAGACATACGTAGAATAAACACGCTGGCCATGTGTTTGTACATTGTGTATTGCTTATAATCCGATAACAAAGTGCAATCAATTATCTAATCAGTCACCGATCACTTGCGGTAATGTCGTAAACAGTAACAGTGTATTTTAATCATCCAATCAGAATCAACATTTGTCGTCTGCTAATAATATAATGAGAGCCGGTTGGATAGTTGGCGCACATGATGCAACATCATTTCGCAGTTTGGAATTCTTAGTTAACCGCAACAATGAGTAATAGCGGCAATGTTTTTGATGTCGTTAAATATCCAAGGACGCCGAACATTAAATAAATTAAAACAATAGCGGACTCTTCAAAACGGTAACAAAACTGAAAATGAATATTAATAACAGCGTTGTGAACGCGGTTAACACCTGCTAATTAGTTTGCATAGTCAATCAATAATTGGATTAATCGATTGTTAATCAATAATCCCATATATGCCCGATTTATATTTTTTAAACCAAATTATGGGTGGGTAATATAGACGATAAGAGTCATAAATACAAACGTTTGAAATTTTCTTAATTGTCAAATAAATTTCGGCATATGGTTCTATTTAAAGATATGATGAAATAAGCTACCAATCAGGACCGTTGTAATGCAACATGCGTAAATCACCTGCCACGGTTTGCACGCGTTGTGTACAGCTATTCAAGGTTACAAAATTCTACATTTAATAAATGAATTTCTTTGTCCAGATAAAAAGCACGCGAAAATTGGCGTGGATGTATTTATTTGTAAATAAAAATTTCGTAGCGGGTACAACATTGAGATCATTAAATTTCCATTAAAAGTTTCGTTGTGAATTTCAACTAAAGTACCGGGGTATCTCGTGAATTATTTGGCATTGACATTTCCTCTTAATAAAATATAATGTTAACACGCTGTATCGTTACTGTTACGCTGTATCAGTTCCTTCATTATGGAAACAATTATTGTATTGTATACTGACTGCACACAAGTGTCGTAACATAGGGATACAATACATAAATTCGGACAGTACTTAAAGTCAGACACATGTAAATAAATGATTTAATACTCTTGATTTCTTGAAACTGGGTATTTGTTGTTAAAAAGGGCAATTGCATTGATTAAAATAACACCATACGAGTCAATCGTATTGATCATCTAAACGCTTTATTTACCTTTCTGACTTAACGTGCTGTCCGAATTTAAGTACACATACATGTGCACATACATGTAATATCTACATGTGGTATATGATTTTATTTGGTACATTTACATTTAAGTACACGGTGCCTGTACGGTAACATTAATTTACGATATTGACTGTGTACATCAGACTACTTGCTGTATTATGTATATGTTACGTATGTATACATATTATGTAAATGTAAATGAAGAAATAAAATAGATGAAAACCTGCCTCTTATCATTTTGTAGGAAAATTTATTGGCTACCAAATATTTTTATTGGTAGCCCATGCAGTGGGCTACCTGAAAAAGAAGAAATTTGTCGGACACTTACCGTACAATTACTCCGTGAATTCTACTTTTGTTTTTTACTGGAAGTTAACCCGAAGTGTCTTAATATTGACACAGCGTTGCCGTCGCTAATTCGAAGTTGATTTTGTTGATTATTTTTTATTAGATGTTGATCAGTTGAAAACAAGAGTAAATTTATGTCAAACATCATTGTTTATCGGTCAGCACTTAAATTGTTTGATATTCAAAATTGGTTTTTTGCCATTTTTTAGCCTCGGATCGTATAATACACAGTAAACCGCGTAATAGTATCTTTGGACTAGATTGGGCCGTGAAATACAACAGCATTTGGGTTTTAATTCAATACGATGCATCCATCAAGATCAATTAGCAACCCTTATCATAAAAACCATGGTGTGAATGCCTGATAAAATCAATAATTGGCCGATAAGTCGCTATTAAGATGTCAAGTGTCCACTCAAGTGGAAGAAATGGTTTGTTAATTTGAGGCAATAAAGAGATTAGGGATGTTTAATGAAAGCCAGAGGGAGCTTGAATAGCTAATTGTCACCTACCGGTTTCACCGGGGGACTTATGGTTTTCACTCTGTGTCCGTCAGTCTGTCACACTTTTCTGGATCCTGCGATAACTTAAAAAGTTCTTAATATTTTTTCATGAAACTTGAAAAATGGATAGATGGCAATATGGACATTATGCACGTCATTTCATTTTTTCCTATGTCAAAAATTGTGGTTATTATGGCAACAAATAGACTAGAAATACTGCTGAAAATGGTGTGGTTTTTTTTTGGATCCTGCGATAACTTTAAAAGTTCTTCATATTTTTTCATGAAACTTGAAACATGGATAGATGGCAATATGGACATTATGCACTTAATTTCATTTTGTTCCTACGTCAAAAATTCTGGTTGCTATGGCAACAAATAGACTAGAAATACTGCTGAAAATGGTGTGTTTTTTTCTGGATCCTGCGATAACTTTAAAAGTTCTTAATATTTTTTCATGAAACTTGAAACATGGATAGATGGCAATATGGACATTATGCATGTCATTTCATTTTTTTTCTACGTCAAAAACAAATATAAAAAAAATTAAAAAACATTCTGACAATAGTGGAGCCGGTTACATAATGTGACATATATATTGCTTGGCAATAGTCTTGTTTTATTTTGAACTTATAGTCTAGAGAGTATGTTGTTTTTTACAAACATTTGGACTAATTGTCTCATATTGGGACGTTGGATACGCATTTACTAAATTTAATTAGAGCAATTAACATATTCGATTGGATAACACGATCTACATCAATCAAAAATCTTTTGCATAAGTTCTTATTTGTTTTGTTTACACCAAGTCGGGTTTTTCTTTACTCATTTAATCTTTGATCATTTAAAATGTAATTCGAGTCATTATATCAAGTAAGGGTCGGTGTTTTAATTGCTGACGCGATTTGCACCTATCATAATTTTGACACAAAGTGACTGTCTTTGGTCAAAAAAAGTTTCCTAAAGGTAGGCAATTAGCGGGATTTATGACAGGTATACTGTCATCACCATAGCGACACATTATGGCGCCTACCAGAATAAACACTCTGAAACGAGGAACAACTTTTTTTAGCAATGTTTGAAGCAAATTTCACGAATACAAAGTCTTTGAAATTACTCGATTTTTATGCCCCCCTTCGAAGAAGAGGGGGTATATTGTTTTGCTCATGTCGGTCCGTATGTCCGTCCAGCCACCCACCAGATGGTTTCCAGATGATAACTTAAGAATGCTTAGGCCTAGGATCATGAAACTTTATAGGTACATTGATCATGACTCGCAGATGACCCCTATTGATTTTGAGGTCACTAGGTCAAGGGTCAAGGTCACGGTGACCCTAAATAGTAAAATGGTTTCCGGATGATAACTCAAGAACGCTTATGCCTAGGATCATGAAACTTCATAGGTACATTGATCATGACTCGCAGATGACCCCTATTGATTTTCTAGTCACTAGGTCAAGGTCACAGTGACCCGAAATAGTAAAATTGTTTCCGGATGATAACTCAAGAACGCTTATGCCAAGGATCATGAAACTTCAAAGATACATTGATCATGACTCGCAGATGACCCCAATTGATTTTCAGGTCACTAGGTCAAAGGTCAAGGTCACGGTGACCTGAATAGTAAAATGGTTTCCGGATGATAACTCAAGAACGCTTATGCCTAGGATCATGAAACTTCATAGTTACATTGATCATGACTCGCAGATGACCCCTATTGATTTTGAGGTCACTAGGTCAAGGGTCAAGGTCACGGTGACCCGAAATAGTAAAATGGTTTCCGGATGATAACTCAAGAACGCTTATGCCTAGGATCATGAAACTTCATAGGTACATTGATCATGACTCGCAGATGACCCCTATTGATTTTCTGGTCACTAGGTCAAGGTCACAGTGACCCGAAATAGTAAAATTGTTTCCGGATGATAACTCAAGAACGCTTATGCCAAGGATCATGAAACTTCAAAGATACATTGATCATGACTCGCAGATGACCCCAATTGATTTTCAGGTCACTAGGTCAAAGGTCAAGGTCACGGTGACCCGAATAGTAAAATGGTTTCCGGATGATAACTCAAGAACTCTTATGCCTAGGATCATGAAACTTCATAGGTACATTGATCATGACTCGCAGATGACCCCTATTAATTTTCAGGTCTAAGGTCAAGGTCACAGTGACCCGAAATAGTAAAATGGTTTCCGAATGATAACTCAAGAACTCTTATGCCTAGGTTCATGAAACTTCATAGGTACATTGATCATGACTCGCAGATGACCCCTAATGATTTTCAGGTCACTAAGTCAAAGGTCACGGTGACTCAACTTAGAAAAATGGTTTCTGGATGATAACTCAAGAACGCTTACGCCTAGGATCATGAAATTCATAGGTACATCAACCCATGCGAAAGACAAAAAAATCTTACAGGACATGAGGTCCTATAACTTTTAAAATTTACAGGACCTCACCAGATTTTACCGGACCTTGTTCTTCTTTAACCAAATACCAGAGAATACCTTTAATAGAGTTTATTTGTATCATTATTTCGTTCACAATGTTTTACAATTCAAAATACGTCATTAAATTGAAGCCATGGCCTGTCCTTTTTCCAAACCTCTTGAAATCCTCTTTCGTCACGTTTTTCTTCTTCAAAAGCCTTCCTCCTCTTTTTATTTTCCTCTGCTCTTTAGTCAATACTCACCTGGCTTTTTCTTTTTTCGCCAGACTTAGCCCCGTCAAAATAACGTAGCAATGAAAATGAAATTATGAGTCTGACAGTGACACACTTTAAAGCTAGTTTTAGTGTTTAGTTAAAAAATAATAATCAGGCTCAGAAATTAATAGATTAAGACTTTACACAAATAATAGGTATTGCAAAAACGTAAAACAAACACAATATGAAACAAAATCACCAGGTCCTGATAAAAAATACACATATTCGCAACCGGTTGAATTGCTGATTTTCGCTTTCAATGTTGACACCGAACAGGCAAAGGCCGTATGGTTCCCCGCTTTCGCTTTACAATCATCACAAGGATTGAAACCAGTAAAATTCATTTCAACTAATCAAAAATGTGTTGTGTCGCTTACGTCACAAAACAACGCGCAGTATTTGACAGGTTCAAAGAATAGCACTACGAGTTTGTTACGTCACAAGTAAAGATAGCAAGTTCGACTGGTTTGTAACAAATCTTTTTATTTCATTGTCAAACCGTCTATCAAAGTAGATTAATTCATACCAGTCAGTATTTTTTGACATATTCGTAGTTTCATTTCCAATCAAAACATAGTTTTACCAATTTTTTTTTTTTTCGTTTCGGACACGAGGACCGCCAGTTTCGGGAAAGATACCAGACCTCTAAGCAAATTTGATCGGAAATGTCCGAGGTCCGACGTCTTTCGCATGGGTTGGGTACATTGATCATGACTCGCAGATGACCCCTATTGACTTTCAGGTCACTAGGTCAAAGGTCACGGTGACTACTTAACACAGTAAAATGGTTTCTGGATGATAACACAAGAAAGCTTTCGCCTAGGATCATGCCAGTTCATAGGTACATTGATCATGACTTGCAGATGACCCCTATTGATTTTCAGGTCACTAGGTCAAAGGTCAAGGTCACAGTGCCAAAAAACGTATTCACACAATGGCTGCCACTACAACTGACAGCCCATATGGGGGGCATGCATGTTTTACAAACAGCCCTTGTTTTCTTTTTTTTCTTCCTAATATGCGGTTCGGAAAATAGTATTTGAATATTTGGTTCAGGACCAAATATTCGGATATTGGGATATTGGTTGACATCCCTGTTAATAAACTGATGTTTCATAACATCTTAAATCCTTCAAACTGGCCATAATAAAAACTTTAAACTTAAAAAAAAATCGATAACATGAATGATTCTGCACTTATCGGCTCTTGCTTTCTTGGTTTGAAAAACGTTGCAATCGACTGATATTTTGGTGCAACAATCGCGAACATCTTTCGACCTCTTACACACTTTTATTTCGCATTGTAATAAAAACTGAAAGTACAGAAGCTTTACAAATACATGCACAATGAGCGACTGATTATGTCAGTTTGAAAACCCATGTATGTCGTCGTAAATAATTTGGTCAGACGCTTTATGTAACTATGAAATCTAGTCTACAGAGCGTTTGAATACGTTTGACTGTTTTCCTGCTCTGCCATCCAGGCGCTTGCATAACGAAAGCGTCACTGTGTTACGTTAATAATTCCAAAGTCAAGAGAAAATACAGAGATAAGCAAAGCATTTTGTGCGAAGCTATTGTATTGTACGCCTCAAATTTGACGAATTTGCGTAAATGTCAAATTGGTTACGTTTTCTATACGCATGATATTGTATTTCTTTGCGTTTTAAAACATTGTAATAGGGTTAAAGACGCAGAAAAGCAGCTTATCAGGGGCACTGACTTAAAGTGATATTATGCGCATCTAACAGTATATGCTATGTTTGTAGGTGTCTATCTCAACCATTGTTTATTTTTGGTGTTTTCACTTCATATACACTTATATTTGTTATGCAGCATTAACATACTAAAACAATATCCCGGAAAAATAAAAATAATGCATTTGAATATCAACAGTACTTTCGTTTGACAACTGATCATGCATGTTCAATGCGAATCTAAATTTAGTTTTAGTGCAGATTCGTTTATACGACACAAAGACACAATTTTGTTTTACAGATCATTTTCATTTCCTGCAACAATATCTATTCATACGACACACAAACACTAACTCAGATCCTAATATAAAAACAGTTCCGCTCGGCTAAGAGGACTGTGACAGTCATGTAAAATATTGAATATAATAATATTTTTTTACAAACATCTGGTTGTAAGATGAGTTGCAGATAATTGGTCAGTTACCACATTTTAACTAACTCTTTTAACCTTAAAATTCTTTTCAGCTCAATTCAACAGTAAAAAATGCGCATAATATCACTTTAAGCACTCACAAATATACATAAAAAAAAGAAAAAAATTGAAGAGGTTGAATGGGAAATTCATTTCAAGATGGATTTTAGTACCCTGCATTTGGGTTTTAACTGATGCTTTCGATTGGTATGAATTGATTGATACTGGCTTCAAAGGAGGTTTTCTTGAAGATTCTACAATTGCATAGCGAAGGTTTATTTGTAATCAAAAGTAATTAAGGGGGCTTTTATGAAATACCAACATGTGAGAATAATGGGATAGAATACACGATAAAAACTGTAAAATAGTTATACAGCTGTCAAATTTCCTACACAACTTCTATGTCTGACCTAATTTCTTACATAACTTCTTCGTCTGATGGAAATGTAAGCTTCAAAAAGCTTCTAAACAAGCAAAGACATTTAGTCTTCAGAAAATTATACACTTAGCAAACTATTAAATTAAGACAAATATTTGCATTCTAATGCTCAAAATTCCATGCTGGTACACAGTCGTGCAATGCTGAAAACTGAGAATTCTAGATGTAATTCCTGTGTTCATTTGTTGTTAAGATCTTTAGTAGGTTTTAAATACTTTGCTAGTAAATCTTTTCATATTGTTACAATACATATTTACAATTGAGTGTGCACTGTTAGCTAGAAATTAATAGATTAACTGCTTTAGTTTTACAATAACAATGTTTTGCTTTTATTTTGGATAATTAAATAAATGTGTAGGTATTTCAAAATTTAAAATGCCTTTTCATTAGTTAGATCTCTGCTGCAATAAATATCCAGCCAATCATTAAAGTTAACTTCACGTCTTGTCTACTTTTTTTATGCCCCCGGATCGAATGATCGGGAGTATATTGTTTTTGGCCTGTCTGTCAGTCTGTCTGTCTGTCATTGTATTTGTCTGTCTGTCATTGTGTGTGTCTGTCTAAAACTTTAATCTTGGTCCTAACTTTTGCAATAGTGAAGATAGCAACTTGATAGTTGGCATGCATATGTATCTCAATTCTCATGGAGCTGCACATTTTGAGTGGCGAAAGTTAAGGTCAAAGGTCAAATATATTGCTTCAAAGCGGCGCAGTAGGGGGCATTGTGTTTCACAAAAACAGCTCTTGTTGTTGTTTTTTTATGTCTATGGGTTTTAAAATATTGTAATATTTGCTCAACGTCTCCGTTTTTGTTATGCTCCCTTTCAAAGAAGAGGGGGTTTATTGTTTTTCTGGATGTTGGTCAGTCTGTCGGTAGACCAGTTTGTTTCCGATTAAAAACCTGTCTTTGAATTGATCAATTGGCTTGAAACTTTGCATGTGCATTGGCCTTTGACAGTAGATGACCTCTATTGAAATTTGGCTCACTAAGTCAAAGGTCAAGGCCACTGTCACAATAAATGTGAAAATAGGTTTTGATGAATAACTTTTCAACCAATTGACTGATTGGCTTGATATTCGTTATGTGCATTGGCCTTTGACAGTAGATGATCCCTATTCAAATTGGGGTAACTAGGTCAAAGGTCAAGGTCACTGTCACAATAAGTGTGAAAATGGTTTCCGGTCAATAAGTTGTCAACGAATTGACCAATTTGGCTTGATACTTCACATGTGCATTGGCCTTGGACAGTAGTTGATCCCTATTGAACTTTGGGTCACTAGTTCAAAGCCCTGTTTTGGTGTGGGGGGGGGGGGGGCGGCGGCATATGTCTGGAACGCGGAACTCTTGTTAAATAATGAAACAAAATGTGTCAAAGTGGAGTTTCACACTAGTGTTATATGTCTGGGTTCGAAAATGTTGCTGAATTTAATTAAACTTTTGAATCAATTATAAGTATAAATACATTTACTTAATTTAACAATGTTATTTTCTTATAGATAAATGTCTTGGCTATTGTTAAACAGTTTGCTTGGTATAATTTTTGCTTTTGGAAGCAAATTTTACAATATTGCTTAGACTGTCGTGTTGTGCAGACTTTTTTACAATATTCCTTCAGTGTTCTCCATAAAAGTTTGAGTAGCCAGTTATATTTTCAAAGTTAGCCAGCGACTAAGAACTCACACTGGCGTTTTTTTAACTGCTTTGCATTGATATTTTGTGGGAAAGTAGCCGGCACCACGATTCTTAGTAGCCGATGGGTGAAATCATCGGCTGCTAGTGCTTCTGGAGAACACTGTTCCTTGTATATATTAATAATAATAGTATATATAGAGATTTTTCTTATAGGTCCTTATGATCAGAGACAACAATGATGGTGTTTGTGTATGAACAGTTGATAATTACATGCATGATGTTGGTATTATAAGAGTTGATCATTATGATGACAACAATTTACCAGTGTTTTTTCACCATTTTGTAATGGGGCCGGGTCCCATTGGATGGGTAAAATTCGCGGCATACAATAAATTTGTAATCCGAAACCCATTCCCGTAAGTCGATGTTAATGCGTTTTTTTTCTGAAAAACACTTCCGAATGTAAATGTTACCCCAACATTAAAATACTCTTGCTTCAAATTAGCAGTGCAAATTTATTTTGTGTCGAATCTTTTTCTCGATTAAAAAGAGCTCGAAAAATATGCAGCATGTACAACGTCGCGTCATTTGCATAGAAAGCGTTTGTGTATTGAGCGTTTAACAAGCACACAACTCGTCAAGGGATTGACGCATGTTCAGAGGCAATATTTCATCAAATCTATAAATAGTCACTTAAAATATATTTGATATTATAGAAAATGGCAAGGTTTGTGTTAAAGAAATAATTGAGAAATTTTATCGTAAATATTTACCTGAAAGTGATTTATAAAAACGGAATAAACTCGATTATCGGTTAATAAATAGAACCTTTAAAAGTATTAAGTATACAGTAATAGTCGGATGGAAACGGATGTATTGGGGAATCGTTCCAGTCGGGATTTTACTATCTGTGCGGGAAAGTTTTAAATCAATTAAACAATATAAAAAATTATATATATTTTTTAATTACTGGGGGATTTTCTTGACGAGTCATTGCGCACCAAATGACGTCTTTTGACGCGTTTTTAGCTCATCTGTATTTTTTTTTTTTAAATTAGGAGCTATTGTCATCACCTTGGCGTTGACGTCCGTTTAAGTTTTGCGTTTAGGTACACTTTTCTTATAAAGTATTAATGCTATTGCATTCAAACTTGGTACACTTACTTACTATCATGAGGGGACTGGGCAGGCAAAGTTAGATAATTCTGGCCTGCATTTTGACAGAATTATGTGCCCTTTTTATACTTAGAAAATTTAAAATTTTGGTTAAGTTTTGTGTTTAGGTCCATTTTATTAGCTCATCTATTTTTTGAAAAAAAAATTATGAGCTATTGTCATCACCTTGGCGTCAGCGTTGGCGTTGGCGTCCGGTTAAGTTTTGCGTTTAGGTCCACTTTTCTCAGAAAGTATCAATGCTATTGCATTCAAACTTGGTACACTTACTTACTATCATGAGGGGACTGGGCAGGCAAAGTTAGATAACTCTGGCGTGCATTTTGACAGAATTATGTGCCCTTTTTATACTTAAAAAATTGAAAATTTTGGTTAAGTTTTGTGTTAAGGTCCATTTTATTCCTTAAGTTTCAAAGCTTTGCTTTCATACTTGCAACACTTACTAACTATCATAAGGGGACTGTGCAGGCAAAGTTATGTAACTCTGACTGGCATTTTGACAGAATTATGTGCCCTTTTTATACTCAGAAAATTGAAAATTTGGTTAAGTTTTGTGTGCACGCCCACTTTTTTCCTAAAGAATCAAAGCCATTGCTTTCATACTTGCAACACATACTAATTATCGTAAGGGGACTGTGCAAGCAAAGTTATGTAACTCTGACTGGCATTTTTACGGAATTATGGGCCCTTTATACTTGCAAATTTGGTTAAGTTTTGTGTTTTGGTCCACTTCACCCCTAAAGTATCATAGATATTGCTTTCATACTTGGAACACTCGCAAATTATCATAAGGGGACAGTAAAGGACAAGTTGCATAACTCTGGTTGTCATTTTTACCGAATTATGGTCCTTTTTTGACTTAGTAACTTTGAATATATGGTTACATTTTGTGTTTAGTTTCACTTTACTTCTAAAGTATCAAGGCTATTGCTTTTAAACTTTAAATACTTCCATGGTGCTATCATGAGGGTACTGTACCTGGCAAGTTTAATTTTACCTTGACCTTTGAATGACCTTGACTCTCAAGGTCAAATTATTAAATTTTGCTTAAACTGCCATAACTTCTTTATTTATGATTAGATTTGATTGATACTTTGACAAAACAACTCTTACCTGACATACCACAATTGACTCCGTCCAAACAATCCCCCACGCCCCCCCTCCCCGAATCCCCCCTCAATCCCCCCATTTATTTTTTTAATTAAAGATCATCTAATAAATGACCACCACACCCTCACACTAAACCCCCCACCCCAAAAATTCAAAGCAGCATTAATTAAATTAAAAAAAACAACCCCTCCTGAACCACCCCTATCAGCCCCGGGGTGCCTGACAAAAATCCTGTGGAAAGCACTGATATATATATATATATATATATATATATATATATATATATATATATATATATATATATATATATATATATATATATATATATATATATAAGCCATACTTTAATCACAATAAAAAATCATTGTTTCATTTATGTACTGTGAAAATGCATATTTAATCTATTTAATGAATTGCAAGTATTGCAAATATTTCTTGGCTGTGACTTTGGGGTCTAGTGTTCCATGTGTAGCGATCTAAAACTGAACAATGATTTTGGGTTGCAAACACTTTCCTTTATGTCAAAATATGATTACTTATTAACAAAGTTTTATTTATTTAATATTTCAATGTGAGATGTATTTTTTAAGCTTCTTTATTTAAACTGATATTATTTTTTAAATTTTGGACAAAACATCTGAAAGTTATAAATTTTGTTATTCTGTCAATTTAAAATATTCATTTTGCTTTTTGTTTAGGTGCAACCAATAGTAGACCACCCCCACCAACCTTGGAGACTGAGAACTCCCCACCACCTAATGAGGCAGAACAACACTCCTCACCCACTAATGCAAAGGTTCCACATTCCTCTCCATTAAGTGCTCTACTGATGCTAGAAATCACTCCACTCAATCATTGGATGATTTAGTGTCTAATGTGGAGGATGAAAACCAATCTGAGCCATCTTTATGAGTAAACATCATGAAAATATGGAAGCAGAGATCAACTCAAACCAGAATAATGAAGAAGGGAACAAATTGCCAAGAAATCTAGGAGCAGACAATGAATCACAACATACAATTCAAAACGAGAACACAGCTGCTGTGAAAACTGAAAACAAATCCACTTGTAGTGTGGTAGAAGAGAACAATTTTCCTTCCATTGTTGAAAACAGGAATGAAAACTTTCCTCATGAAGAAATAAAAAAGAATTCCCATCCAAGCATTGAGGCAAGGACTAATTTCTATCCTGCTTTTGAAACAAAAATGAATTCTCCTTATAATTTAAAAGACAATCCCTGTCCTGATGTGGAAGTGGAGAAAGTCTTCCCACCGATAGTGGCAGATCAGCTATCAACATGCACTGCAAAGAAAATGAACTCTTCACACACCTCTTCAGAGACAGAAGAGCAATCCTCAGACAATGTGGAGACTGGAAATCAACCCCAGCCTGTAACCAAGGAAGCTGGAAACCAACAACAGTCTGTAGCCAAGGAAGCTGGAAACCAACCAGAGTCTTTAACCAAGGAAGCAGGGAACCAACCACAGTCTTTCTCCAAGGAGGCTGGAAACCAACCACAGTCTTCATCTAAAGAGGCTGGAAATCAATCACAACTTTCATCCAAGAAAGCTGAAACCCATCCCCAGTTAGTATCTAATGAAGTTGGAAACCAACCGCAGTCTTCATCTAATGAAGCCAAAATTTCACCCACTACAGGGCATGCAAATAACCCCTCACTACCTTGTGTGGAAATATTAGGCCAGCCTCCTACTACTGGTCAGGCAGGAGACAATATCCAATCCACAGCTGAAAACATCAAGAGGCCAGCTGATACCGAGGCTGGGGCTGCAATAAATAAGTCTTCCATGTATAAAACGAAAACAGATCAATCAGAATCAATAAAACATATGCCAGAAAATTTTGTTAACCAAATGGTTAACATAAAAAATGAAAACTCCTCAAGCACAGAAAAGATAGAGGTTATGTCAGAAAATTGTGTGAACCAAAAGGTCAACAACAACAAAGACAAATCTTCAAGAACAGAGACAAATATTGAGGCTATGTCAGAAAGGTGTGTGAACCAAAACGTTGACATTAAGAACAAAAAATCTGAAATCATTGGAGATGATTTAAAAACTGTATCAACGACTGTACAGCCTTCCTCAGAGCAAGTGGATGCGGATCACGCAGACTCCATAGTGGTCAATAGAAGGATGTCATTAGAGGAGCTAGACAAAGGGTACAAGGACTTGGGACTTCAGAGGTGAGTCACGCTGGTTTATGGTAAAATAACAATTGATAAGATTTATAGTATTGTTTTCATTTATGATGTAATAAGTTATAATATTTCAGGGATTTTCTTTGCATAACTTTGCAAAGCCAAATTTTTTTAAATCCCTATTTGAAAAACAAATTAAATAAGTGTCTGATCATTATTATATCTCAATTTTATTATGCCCCCCTTCGGAGAAGAGGGGGTATATTGTTTTGCACATGTCGGTCGGTCCGTCGGTCCATTTGTCGGTCTGTCCACCAGATGGTTTCCGGATGATAACTTAAGAACGCTTAGGCCTATGATCACGATACTTCATAGGTACATTGATCATGACTGGCAGATGACCCCCTATTGATTTTCAGGTCAGTAGGTCACGGTCAAGGTCGCAGTGACTCAAAATAGTAAAATGGTTTTCGAATGATAACTCAACAATGCTTACCCCTAGGATCATGAAACTTCATAGGTACATTGATCTAGACTGGCAAATGACTCCTATTGATTTTCAGGTCACTAGGTCAAAGGTCAAGGTCACAGTGACTCGGAACAGTAAAAAATGTCACTGTGATTTATATGATTTTGTTCATAGAATTACATTAATAATAAAGAGTTATAGTAAATTAGTTTTCCCCGTAGCAATCAGTAGAATTTGTGGGCAAAAAAATCCCAAAATTGCTTTGTTCCCAAAATGGCCAGGAAAAGAATTGTATGTACCAGTGGTCCCATTCATGTGCTTGAATCACATACACATGTTTATAAAACATTGATTCTTTTAAAACTATCATGAAATATAACTGACAGGCACATAGGAAAAATCTCAGTACATGTACATTCACTGTCACTTTCCTAATTGTGTTATATTACAGAGTTTTTTTTATGGCAATTTCGGGGCCGATATTCGGCCCCATTCCTCTCAAAAAAGGGTATATATTTTTCCCCCATTTTGTAAAAAAAATCCCCTCCAGAAGTTAAAAAAAAAAAAAAAAAAAAAAATTTTTTTTTAAGAAAGAACTGTCTCATAATCATGATAAATATATCTCAAATTTATTTCATAAACAACTAACAAAGTATATAACTATAATTTATTTTATTTTGAATTATTATAAAGAGTTGTATTAAATAGTTTTTCCCAAATCAGTGGACTTTTCACATTAATTGCATTTTTCTTTCAAAATGGCCAAGAAAAGGCCTGATGTATCTATATAGTGTCAGTATTTGTTGATAAAATCATTCCCAGGGGTTGAAGAATTTTTCCAGAGCCACTCGCCCTGCAGGGCGAGTAGGCCTGACAATCCACTCGCCCTTCACTTTAATCTACTTGCCCTGCATTAAAAAAATAGATATCTATATTTATAGTTATGATCAACCAGAACCTTCTAAACCTACTTAACATAGTGACGCTAAACTGCAAACAAATTATCTACATTATCTGATGGATTATATTTGCTTTCCTTACGTTTTCTGCACCTCTTTCCTTTTCTCAATTCTTTCTGCTTCTCGTTTTGACAACCTTTCTAATTCTTCCTGTTCCCTGTCGCCACCACCTTGCAGATATTTTAAAATAGAACCCTTTTCCATTTTAATATTTCAGAAGCACTTTTTACTGAAAGACACGCTTGATTGACAAACGGTTTCAATATGGTAAATTTTGCTTAAGGCTTCTGATCACGAAATTCGGAATTACAATGTATTCTGTTTATTAAATTTTTTTTCTGTTTATTTTTAATTAAATATAAGAAGTATTATAATTAACCAGTGATGTATTATTGTTTTATTGATATTTACATTATAATTCACGGAATGACCAATATATTTAACAGTTTTATTCACTTTTAATCGATAAGCTAAGAGCACTGACAACGACGAAAAGAGCGCAGCCGATTTCGAGAATTATTTTACTGTGCCCGTGACGTCATTTTTCATTGTCAAAATGAAAGTGCAGTTTCTTTGTGTACTTAAAGTATTTTTTGTTCGTTTGAAAAAAAAATCGCAATTTGTATCAATGTGGAAGGAGTTCTGGAACTGAATTTATATTTCTCAACTTGAAAAACAGCACTCGCCCGGTCAGTCGAGTATTTAACAAATTTTACTCACCCGACCGTCAACTTCACTCGCATATGCGAGCGGTCGAGTGGATTCTTCAACCCCTGATTTCAATTTGGTCCATTTTATTGATAAAAAATGCTCAAATTTGCCATTTTATCGATTTAAAAGATCCCAATTAGACTCAAAATGGCTAAGAAAACTGAGACTGTGCATGAAGGCTGAACTGTCTGCAAATAATGTTGAAAAAATCATTGATATATATTTTAAGAAAAAGGACTAAGACATTCGGCTGTGAATATTATATTCATACAAACATGTGTATTAATATAATAAATATCATTACATAGAAACAAGTGAATTTTTAATTTTCCCCTTTTCCTAAAATACGACGCATTTTTTCCCCTTTGGACGGGCCCCGCCACCATTCCCCTATAAGTGAAAAAAAACACTGTATTAGAATCTGTTGTGTTATATAAATAAACCTAGGAGTGACAGTCTAGGCCAACACAAAAAATAGGTCCGTTTCTGTGACAGTCTAGGCCAACAAAAAAAATAGGTCCGTTTCTGTTCTCCTTGGGGCAAAAAACAGGGTCAGTAGGTAGGGATTTTTTTATTATTATTTTTCGGGTACTAGATTGGAAGGCTACTTAAGCTTATAATAAGAAATACATGTATATATATGCTTTGTTTGCTTGATATTACATCTTATTTGAACTATAATGAACGAAAAAAAAAAAAAAAAATTTGGCGACCCCAATAAAAAGTTGATGGTCGGCGCCGATTCGGGAGACAAAGTTGGGGGACCAGAAATGGACAGGTCTATTTTTTTTTGGCCCTAGGTACATGTATTTGCACATGTGAAGAAATTGACTTGAACATGCAACATGTGCTTTCCCTAATCATGGGGAATTAACAGCAGCTGCAAAGTTAATTTTAGGATATATGTTTGGCAGTTACATCATTATTTTGAATTGGAAAGCAACAGCAAAGGTTATAATGTTTTTATTTCTACAAGTTAGTGTAATGTTACTGTGACTTCAACAGTAGTAGCTGTTCCAACAGCAAGTTAACATTAAAATAAGATGTTAACACAGATATTGATACTTAATCGTAACTCATTACATAGAAAATCAGGCAAATGCTGAATGGTTGCAACTTTACATGTACATTGTACAACTGGTGCATGTAATATCCTTCATGCATACAAACATTCAGAATATACAACAATTATGGGAGTACATGTCATGTTATGTCTCTTATATCAGCTTATATAATTCATGTAGACCCTCTGGGTTTGCTTTTTTAAAACAAAAGGAAATAAATGAATGAAAGTGCATAGATAATTCAGGGATCTAGCTAGGTTCAAAATTTAGGGAGAAGTCACTTCTCTCAAAAGCCAAAAATAGGGAGAAGTGGCAATTTTTGTGAGAAATGGTATATTTGCATCACAGATCCCAGTTTTAATTAAATTGATGCATTATTATTTAAAAGATAAATGATACATGTATGCGACATTTGCATCATGTCAGATTATATTAAAATCTATTGCATTACAAAAAATTCATCCTTCTTACATTTTGTCTTTATATGCTAGGTGTTGCTGAAAGTCAGGAAACAGTGCTTCAGCTAGGCCTTAATGGAAGGGTGTCCCACCCTGCCCTTCCGAAGCCCCGTTCTTCCCTTGCAATGCCATGCCCTGCCCGTTAATTAAAAAAAAAAAAATTAAAAACATATTATAATTTATCAATCTTTTATTAATTATTCCTCATTGTAGACAATATATTGTAACAATTATTAATAACATAAAAATTAATATGCAACAGGGAGCATTCCAAAAACGACCACGTGCTCGAAAATGACCTTTTGACTTAATTTTTCGCATTAAACAGGGCTTGACACTAACTTTGTTTACCTACTTACCCAAAGGACCACCAGCTTTCAGAAATTACTGGTTCTCCAAGATTTCATCTTTCAAAATATTCATGAATGGCCGATTGGATGTTTATGGTGAATCCAGAGTATGTCAAGGAATCTAGAATCATGTTTGAATTCTGCAAACAGATTTCTTTAATTTGATGCATGTTACTGGAATCATTTATATTACATCAACACCTGATTCCCATGAATCTAAATCAAGCATAAAGTGGACATAAGCAATTGTCTTTACAATATCAGTGCTGGGGATAGATGGAATGGCATGGCAAGCGGTTTGACGCATAATCCCAAGAAACTAGGTTTCTCATGAGAACCTAGGTTCTCAGAATGAGAACCTAGGTTCTCGCTTGAAGATTTCACATGGCTTCCAGAACCCAAGTTTTCAAATGAGAACCTAGGTTTTCATGAGAACCTAGGTTTTCAGAATTACGCTTCTTTAATACTAATTCCGTGGTTTTCATTTGGGAATCATAGGTTCTCATGAGAACCTAGGTTCTCATGAGAACCTAGGTTTCCAGAATTACGCGTTGGACGGCGTAAACTTGCTCAATTGGAATACCGGACACATATTATTCAGGACGAAGGATCAATGGGGTTCACATATGATTACACACGTGCTGGAAAGAATGAAAACACAACATTCAGAACTTTATTTTTGCAGATATCTCAAGTTATTAAAATATGTTTGCAAAGTCTTTAGTGCATAAGTTTTTCTTGCAGTGTGGGGCGATATCTTACGATTGAATAATACATTATAACACATTATCAATAGAGATTTCTATTTATACCATAATGATTGCTTAATATATCACAGACATACTTAAAATAGAAAACTTAACCGTACAGTCGTTTGAGGCCTGAACAAGGGAACTGATGAATTATGTAACGATTGATCTGAATTTTTTTCAATTTTTAGTCTCAAAATAATAATGACAATTAAAGATGTATTTCATAAACATCTATTCCATTCTGCTATCCAAGTTTTGTTGATTATTATTAAGCATTGGCTGAACATTGTTAAAAAAAATGTGCTAGGGGAGTAACATTTACTGTTTCACGTCTATTTCTTATCATTCGACACATATGCGGCCAGCATGTACCAAGCAATTGGAAACAACTGGAGATTAATTAACTTTTTCTTTAAACATATTCTTCTCAGAAACTACTGGTCCAATGCTGAGGAAATTTCTCAGGAATGTTCCTGGGGTGAACCTCTTTCAAATTTGTTCAAATTATCCCCCTGGGGTCAAATTTGACCCTGCCCCGGGGGTCACAAAATTGAAAATTTGTTTGTATAAGGCCTATTTTGTGAAAACTTTCAAAATATTCTCGTCCATAACCATTGGGCCTAGGGCTATCAAATTTGGTATGTAGAGACATCTTATAGTCCTCTACCAAGTTTGTTCAAATTATGCCCCTTGGGTCAAGTTTGACCCTGCCCTGGGGGTCACAAAATTGAACATATGCTTATATAGGGTCTATTTTGTGAAAACTTTCAAAATCTTCTCGTCCATAACCATTGGGCCTAGGGCTACCAAATTTGGTATGTAGTGACATCTTATAGTCCTCTACCAAGCTTGTTCAAATTATGCCCCTGGGGTCAAGTTTGACCCTGCCCCGAGGTTCACAAAATTGAACATACTGTCTTTATCCTAATAAATGCGCCCGGGCACAATGCAAATCACAAAGGGGGCGCGTTTATTTTACCCCCCTTTAGGTATAATATGAGCCGACACCTAAAATGTGTTTACCGGTATTTGCGAAAAATTCCAAGTTCATTTAGCAATCTTAAACATAGGCCATCCTTAAAAAATTGTTTGTTTGGCATAACCCGACCCAGGTAAATTTGGGTGGATAGATAGGAAGGGATTTTTTGTTTTTGTATATTTTTTTTCTGACATGGAACTCTGACATATACCAAACTGAAAGGTAATTATCAAATAAATCTCCAGGTCTTCTGCCTCCTTAAAGGAAATTGGTAAAGATTTTTCTGCACCGTCGGTATCACCGCACGTGTATTTGTAAGTCTATTTTTTGTATAAAGAACATCGAAAATATAATAGAAACAATGAAAAATACTTTATCCGAAAACGAGAGTTCGAAAAATTGTACGCATTTTGCACATGAAATAAAATGTGCATATCGTTTGACTACAGAAAATGAAAACAAGTAACCTAGCAAATACGTAATTAACATACTATTTGGTTGACATATTACTTTACAATAGCATAATTTGTGAGTAAAAAACATCAAAGTAATTATAACATTTTAATTTCAATCAAGAACAGAAAGGTGTAACATCTTCGACATGAAACTAATTATTTAATTATCATCCTTTAATTCAGATTGATAGACAGTAAAAAGTTGTAAAATGATCAGCTTAAAAATAATTTATTAAGTGTAACGTTTCTTTTCATTTGCTAATTTTTTATACGACTTTTGCCAACGGCCGTTATATTGCAGGCAGACGACAATATAAACTGTGTATTCCATTATCTGCGCATGAATGACCCAATATTACCCGATAGCAAACTCAATATTGATTGGCCAGCTACCATATGCGCTTCAAAACGTTCATGGAAACAAAGAGAAAAATGGTTAAAAAAAAACAAACAATTCGGATTAAAATGGCGGATGTTTTCAATGAAATTTCAAGAGATTTTAGCATATTCGCAAATTATATTTTTCTTGAGCCAAATTCGCTATATTTTTGCAAATGGCGAATGACAGCGCGAGCCCTGTAATAGTAAGCATTTATTCCAATAATAACACGTTCGCAATGCTCGCGCTGTCATTCGCCATTTGAGCCATTTGCGTAAATATTGATGCGAAAATCTAGTAAAATTTCGTTGAAAACATCCGCCATTTTAATCTGGACTGATTTTCTATATTTGTCTCTTTGTTTCAATGAAAGTGTTCACAATTCGAACAGTTAACGAAACCCGGTCTGTACCCGATTAGACATCGCTTGACCTTATTGTTATTGAAGTGCACATGGTAGCTGGCCAATCAACATTGAGCTCGCTTACACATGACATGACGTTGTCGATTGAAACGTGAGAACGGGTGGAGCTATCGGATATTGGGTCATTCATGTGCAGATGTATAATTTGAATACACATTTAATATCCGACGCAGTCTGCCTTCAAAATAGCGGCCGGTCGCAAAGTCGTATAAAGAGATAAACAAATGAAAAAAAAACGTGACAATACCCGTCAATAAATATTTCTAAGCTGACCACTATTTATCTTTCTAACGAATATTTACTGATCTGAATTAAAGAGTCATAATTAAATAATTAGTTATATGGCAACAATATTACACATCTCTGCCGATTGCCAAATTAAATTGAACGTTAATTAATTAATTTGTTTTTTTACTCCCAAACTATCCTGAACGACAGCAGCGTATTTAAATTGAAGGGATACGAGAAAAACAGGAGCGGTTTAATTGTATTTAAAGTCTAATTAATCGCATATGCATATGTCAAATAAATAGGCCACTCAAATAAATACGGGTTCGCGTTTTGTTCATTGCTTTTCTAGATATCATTGAAAGAGCATTCAATTAAATGACGCAAATAACCGAAAAGGATAAAAAGCGGAATGGAAAAATTTTCCGGAAAGTGACCCAAAAAAAAGTCAGTCGGGCCGATTTTAGTGGGTCGGTCGGGTTATGCCAAACAAAAGAATTTTTAAGGATGGCCTATCACAATTAGTTTTACCAGAATACTACACCCTATTATCATTCTGCCTTGGCATCGATCCGCCGAATCACGCCTCGTCGTGACACGCGGTGATTCGCCGAGGAGAAATATGTACAAATATTGATTGTATACTATAACAAATGTTGAATAATTTTCAAATTAACAAATAAAAGAATTTCAAATTAACAAATATAAGAAACAGGTACAGATAAAACCCCGTTTAATATTCTTATTTATATGCGATTGTTTAAACATTTCGTCAGCTTCTCTGCATACTTCATACAGTTACCATCGAATGTCATCTGTCAAAACAATGATTAGGTAGGTCAGTAACCATATTGAAGAAATTTACACAGTTAAATCTCGGAAACAAGACTTGCCTTAAACATAAAAAAAACAATATCTATTTGCATAAGATCTACAGTACAGCCAAAGCGGAACAAACGTATTTCGCGATCCGGGGCGGCAAGGCGAAACGAGTCGATGCCGCGTCAGTCGTTGAAGCCGCGTCAGTATGCGGTGGCAAGTCGAATTTCGCCGCGAAACTTCGTATCTGTCCGCCAAGGCATGCCGCGATCCGCTACATGATGCCGAGTCGATGCGCATCATGAAATAAAAAATCTTTTTAAAATTATTAGTTACATGTAGTTAACAAATTTTGAAAGAACTATTATAATAATAAGTAAAATCATAATAAATTTATTGTGCGCGGATTGTATTAGCATATACATGTAAGCATAGTTAATGTGTCTGGCCAATTAAGTTTGTTTCCCGCCCATAGTGTATGTATTTCACACATAAAAAAGGTCATGTAATTATGTTTTCGCACATACGAGTGGTCAAGGCTCCAGCATATGGTGGATTTATAAATTAATTGCATGTTGATTTTGCTATTATATTTTAGCTGAGAAAATTAGCAGTTTGAAGCCACATCAATAATCAAGACGGTGACGACGTATTTGTTGTTTTGTTAATTATCAGCTTATTATAACTATTGTTTGAATATGCGTATATAAACACGTTTCATTTTGTTCATATTATACAGTTAATATCGCTACTAATTACCCGATAATCCTGTATATTCCAGTTTTAAAGCAAATGCTGGTAAATATTTACGACACACAAAAATTCTCGATATTTCCTTAAGTATGAAATACATTTTGGCATTTGTTACTATTTATAGAGATGATGAAATAACGTCTAATCGGGGCGTTTTTTTCCCCACTGAACACGTGATTTACGCCTGACGTGATGTTCATGTATTTATACAACACAAAATACACCCAAACTTTCCAAATGACGTTCTACATGTCTGCATAATTTTCGCGCGCTTTTTATGAAACAAAGGATATTTTAGCACTGTTTATTTGACGCTAGAATTTGCCAAAGGTCGCGTAAGCATTAAAATTTGGAAGTGTGTTTTGGATTACAAATTTAAGAATGATAATAGTACGAAACATTAACAGTTGCGTGTAATTAATTCTACGCTACACATACATGTACATGTAGGTGGATATCTTTTCACTCGATCCGGCGCGTACATATGCGGCGGATTTACTCCGCGAAAGTATGCGAGGTTAATACAGACTCGGCGTCGTTGCGCGGATCCATGCCGAGTGCCACGGCGATACGCCGCGTGAACACATGATTCGGCCGCCGCGTACTAATAATCTGGCCGTGGCGTAGCCGCGGATTATGTTTGTGCCGCCTTGGCTGTACTGTAGTAGCTAAAATACACAGACGTCACAAATATAAATAATGTTGACCATTTGAATAAAATCAAATGTTGGTTTATTTTTTAAATGATTACTTTCACTTCTTATGGATTTTCAGAAAATGACTTGTGTACATGTGCATCTAAATTTTAAATTGACACATTGCTTCTGGTGTTGTACGCGTGTTCAGTGGGAATACCGCCGTCCCGATTTCGCTGCTATTTAAGTTGTCTATTGGTCGTTGCAGACAAATATGAACTGTACACGACACTTGTGTGCAGTCAGTATACAATACAATACTTGTTTTAATAATGAAGGAACTGAAACAGCGTAATGGTAATGATACAGCGTGTTTGAATTATATTTTATTAAGAGGAAATGTTAATGCCAAGTAATTCGCGAGATACCCCGGTAATTTAGTTTAAATTCACAACGAGACTTTTAATGGAAATTAAAATTAATTATCTCAATGTTGTACCCGCTATGAAATGTTTAATCACAAATAAATACACCCACGCCAATTTTCGCGCGCTTTTTATCAGAACAAAGAAATTCATTTAATTCACGTGCACTATGTATATGTAGCTAGAATTTGTAGCCGAAAATAGCTGTACACGACGAGTGCAAACCATGTCAGGTCACCTGGTGATTTACGCATGTTGGAATACAACTGTTCTGATTGGGCGCTTATCACATCAAATCTTAAATAGAATTATATGCCGAAAATGAGCAATTTTATCGTCAACATTAACCAGAATTTGCTTTTAAAAATGGAAATCGGGCATATGCGGGATTATCAAGTAATGTATAAAGACGGGAGAAGTTGCATGTATGCGATTGAGACAGTTGAAACGTATGTATCGGGGATTCGAGAGACTTGGGATGATACGATTATTACAATCAGTTATGAGTTCTTAATGGCTTCAAACTGTTAATTGATTTATCAAACACAAAATTATCACTCCTCCATGTGCAGTGTCCTACAGCTAGGTGCAAGCACGGTTTTGTTTTATACGCGGCCTTTAAAAAGACAGAAAAACTGTCACGGTGTGAAATACGTGTTGAAATTTGAAAACAACAACGCTAACAATCCCATATTGTTCTACAGACAAATTAATTTTGTTTTTCGTGGAGGGGATTGGCTTTGATAGTTTATGTCCAAAAATGAAGTTAATCTACATTTAATAAACTTTATGATTCGGAACTTGTAATCAGTTTCTATCCAAGGTATATTATAGTTAATAAGAGTGTTCGCTGAGTGTCACGTCATCAGCAATTTCCTCGGCATCTTGCCGAGGCGTGTCTCGGCAAACAGATGCGAACAGACGCGGCAACTTGGCAACCAAATGGTCGATGCCGAGTAGACTCCGCTTGATGTCGTCAAACTCCGCGGATCGTGGAAATTGTTGGTTTTGCGTGAGCTGTACTGTACCTTGTTGATAAAAAAATAAAATGCATTTACTTTATCCCTTAGCAGCCGAGAAATAGGGGCGCTATTATTTTGATCACTTCTTCATTTTATTTGACGATAGGGGCGCGTTTATTTGGGGGGGAGCGTTTATTAGGATAAAGACGGTATGCTTATATAAGGCCTATTTTGTGAAAACTTTAAAAATCTTCTTGTCCATAACTGTATGGCATAGGGCTACCAAATTTGGTATGTAGTGACATGTAATAGCTCTCTTCTTAGTTTGTTCAAATTATGCCCCTGGGGTCAAATTTGAAACTGCCCCGGGGGTCACAAAATTGAATATATGCTTATAAAGGGCTTATTTTGTGAAAACTTTAAAAATCTTCTGTCCATAACCATTGGGCTTAGGGCTACCAAATTTGGTATGTAGTGACATCTTATAGTCCTCTACCAAGTTTGTTCAAATTATGCCCCTGGGGTCAAGTTTGACCATGCCCCAAGGGTCACAAAATTGAACATATGCTTCTATAAGGCCTATTGTTGGAAAACTTTAAAATTTTCTTGTCCATAACCGTATGGCATAGGGCTACTAAATTTGGTATGTAGTGACATGTAATAGTTCTCTTCTATTAGTCTATTCTATTATATTATCTCTTCTATTATCTTCTATATTGTAGGGAACAATTTATTTGATTGCATGATCAATTAAGAAGGAA
Source organism: Dreissena polymorpha (assembly GCF_020536995.1). Lineage (NCBI taxonomy): Eukaryota > Metazoa > Mollusca > Bivalvia > Myida > Dreissenidae > Dreissena > Dreissena polymorpha. The sequence goes on along the minus strand of NC_068355.1, from coordinate 86,849,184 downwards.
ATTAAAATATTTGTTAAAGCTTCGTCATCTTTCTGGAAATTTGCGCTCAGTACTGATTTTGCCCGGTATTTAATTTATTGTCCCCTACCAGTTTCACCGGAGGGGACTAATGGTTTGCGCTCTGTGTGTCTACTGTCTGTCAGTTTGTCACACTTCTCTGGATCCTGCGATAACTTAAAAAGTTTTTCATATTTCTTCATGAAACTTGAAACATGGATAGATGGCAATATGGACATATATATGCACGTCATTTCATTTTGTTCCTACGTCGAAAATTCTGGTTTGCAATAAAATATAAAATAAAATAAATTCTTACAATGGTGGAGCCGGTAGGAAACATATATTGCTTCGCAATAGTCTTGTTTATGTCTGATTAGTTAGCAGATGGCACAGAAATGAATGGTAACTGACTAAGAATCTTCACTACTTTTCAAAAATCTTATAAGTCAACGATACGTTGCAGATGTCCGCTATCATGAAATATTCTCAGTGATCAATTAGCAAAGTAAAGCAGTGCAATATAATGTTGTAAAGCAATATGCTAACGAAATTATATATTAATTACGTATTTGCTAGGTAACTGATTCTCATTTTTCTGCAGTCAAACTATATGTACATTTTATTTAATGAGCACAACACATACATTTTTATGCCCCCCTTCGAAGAAGAGGGGTATATAATTTTGCATATGAGTGTTGAATAGTTGGTGAAAAGATCATCTAAAATTCCCCTTTTCGCCCAAAACGACGCAAAATTCCACCTTCTAAGAGCCCCGGCCCCAATCCCCCAAAGTGTAGCAAGGGCCCTGTATTCACACAATGGCTGCCACTACAACTGACAACCCATATGTGGGGCATGCATGTTTTACAAACAGCCCTTGTTTTTTATTGTAGTTTTCGGATGCAGCATTTTTTGTCGTTTCTAAATTTATTTCCTTAATAAACAAACCTATAATGATGAATACTCATGCGGTGATACAGACGGTCTGATTTATAATATTTTGAATTGTATTCACCAGAAATTGCTCCAAGAAAGACTATAAAATAGTACAATAAGTTAGGGCTCAATGGCACAAGCTAATCTTTGATGACACTTTCCTCCTAGACTGGGTTTGTTTTTTAAAGAGAAATCCTTTTTATGTCCTCTTTCAAAGAAAAGGGGTATAAAGTTCTCGCACTGTCTGTCAGTTTGTCACACTTTTCGTGTCCGCTCTCTAATCCACCAGGTGGTTGTCAGACGATAACTCAAGAACGCTTGGGCCTAGGATCATGAAACTTCATAGGTACATTGATCATGACTTGCAGATGACCCCTATTGATATTGAGGTCACTAGGTCAAAGGTCAAGGTCACGGTGACCCGAAATAGTAAAATTGTTTTTGAATGATAACTCAAGAACGCATACGCCTAGGATCATGAAACTTCATGGGTAGATTGATCATGACTTGCAGATGACCCGTATTGATTTTGAGGTCACTAGGTCAAAGGTCAAGGTCAGGGTGACCCGAAATAGTAAAATGGTTTCCGGATGATAACTCAAGAACGCATACGCCTAGGATCATGAAACTTCATGGGTAGATTGATCATGACTCGCAGATGACCCCTAATGATTTTGAGGTCACTAGGTCAAAGGTCAAGGTCACTGTGACCCGAAATAGTAAAATGGTTTTCGGATGATAACTCAAGAACGCATATGCCTAGGATCATGAAACTTCATAGGTAGATTGATCATGACTTGCAGATGACCCCTATTGATTTTCAGGTCACAAGGTCAAAGGTCAAGGTCACGGTGACTCGAAATAGTAAAATGATTCTGGATGATAACTCAAGAACGCTTTTGCCTAGGATCATGACACTTCATAGGTACATTGATCGTGACCCGCAGATGACCCCTATTGATTTTCAGGTCACTAGGTCAAAGGTCAAGGTCACAGTGACAAAAATCGTATTCACACAATGGCTGCCACTACAACGGACAGCCCATATGGGGGGCATGCATGTTTTACAAACAGCCCTTGTTGTTAAATAAATCAAAGCGCACAGTAGGTGGCATTGTTTCTGACAAACACATCGTGGTAAAAGGTCAAGGTCATCCTTCAAGGTCTATGGTCAAAAATACAAATCCAAAAGAAGTAATAAGCTTTAAAGGGAGATAATTATTCAATATTGAAAATAGCAACTTGATATTTGGCATGCATATGTATCTCATGGATTATTCAATATTGAACATAGCAACTTGATATTTGGAATGCATATGTATCTCATGGACCTGCACATTTTGAGTGGTGAATCTACAGTCACGGTAGTGGCTTTTAATTATTTGCTACTAAAAATAGAGATTTGTTAGAGACAATTATTTTCAAGGGAAGTAATTTACATAATTATAAATCTCAGATTATATATTTCCTTACCAAGAATTTTAAGTTCTTTTCACAGTAACTGTTATTGTACAGATTTTTTATTTTGAATATTTTTAAATCAAATGATTGATTTGTCAAAGGTTTGTTTTAAATGATATAATTATAATTTCTTTCCTGTACTAATTTGTGAATGGTAGGGTTCATTACATACATGTGGAACTCTGGCTATGATATCTTTGATAAACCACAGGGCTTGGTTTTCAGTGATGTCTGACTCTGACATTGTCATTTTTGATTATCTACAACTCCCCCCCCCCCCCCCCCCCCCCCCCCCCCCCCCCCCGGTTTGATTGGACAATGATAAATAGAAATTTTATTTCAAATCGGCGCAGTAGGGGGCATTGTGTTTCCGACAAACGCATCTCTTGTTGACGAAAAATTCCACAAAAACATTAAGGGTTGTCCTTGATTAGCCTGTGCAGACTGCACGCATATGCATTAATCCTCATTATGTGTCTATATATTCCTTTCCAGATGTCCACATTGCAAACTGACCACAGATGACATCCAAATGTTCAAGAACCACGTCGTGACATGTTCAGGGTTCAAGCGCACCCTAGATGCTAACAAGGTGAGTTTCTCCTACCTTGGGGACCGATTCTCCTGTGACACCTGCTGTCTGTCCTGGACAAGCAAAGGAGAGTTTGAGGAGCACCTGGTGTGTCACATCCTGGACTCTCCTTACATCTGTCTCACCTGCAAGCAATCCTTCAACAGCAGGGACCGCATCGAGCAGCACATCAACACCAGCCACGCCTTGGGGGAGGCCAGGTGTGGTTTGAAAGGGATCAGGAAGGGCAGGCAACACGTGGAGGATTTGATGGTCAAGAAGAAGCTAATTGTGACTGGGAAAGTGAATATTCTTAAGACTCCACAGACGCCTGTTGCTCCAGTTGCAGTCTTAACCAGTACACCCACAAGTGGAACAGCTTCTGTTACTTCAACTTTTACTATGTTAACAAGTGCATCAACAATTAAAACTCTATCTACTGGAACTGCTTCTGTTTCTACAATTGAAATTACAAGTTCATCGACAATTAAACCTGTTACTACAACTGCAATGGCAAGTTCATCTACAATTAAACCTGTTACTTCAACTGCATTATCAAGTGCATCAACAATTAAACCTTTATCCACTGGAACTGCTTCTGTTTCTACTATTGCATTTACGAGTTCATCAACTATTAAACCTGTTACTACAACTGCATCGACGAGTTCATCAACAATTAAACCTTTATCGTCTGGAACTGCTTCTGTTTCTACAATTGCATTAACAAGTTCATCGACAATAAAACCTGTTACTACAACTGCATTGCAGAGTTCATCAACTATTAAACCTGTTACTACAACTGCATTAATAAGTTCATCGACAATTCAACCTTCAACTACTGGAACACCTTCTGTTTCTACAATTGCAGTATTAAGTTTGGCACCAAGTGGACCTCCGCCCCCTTATTTTTCAGCTCACAGTGTTGTGCCAGGCCTTGTTAAAAATGTTACCAGTGCTGTAAATGAGAGACCTGCAGAGAGGAAGTTGTTGCCATCATCCAATCCTTATTCTGCATTCCAGTTGACCCCACGAACCATAGCAAAGACTGCTCCACATGTGCCAAGTACCAACAATGCCTTGCTGTCCGCAACCTCAAATATTTCTGGTACTCCATCAGTAACCAGTAGTTCTCTCAAAGGCAAGGAAGGCAATCAGAGTTACATGTTTGGTGTAATGAATCCAAAAACCAAAGAAATTGAGCCTACATATGTCTCAAAGAAGATTTTCAACGTCTTGAACACAGCTAACGTTCACAATGTTCCTCTGAACCCAAAACCAGAAGTGCAGTACAGTGTAAAACATATCACTGAATACACTTGCACCCAGCAGTTCATTACCCCAGTGTCATCCATACAGAGTGTGGCCCCTATGGGTTCCACTCAGCAACCCATGTTCCTGGTATTTCCAAGCACAGTTACCGGAACTCATGTTGGAGGCATTCCAGTGACAAATCCTGTTGTAAATTCAACACCGCCCATTATTTTTCTTCCCCCTCCGACAAGTGTAACAACAACTAGTAAGCCAATGCCCAATCTAAATCAGCCACATTTTGTTATTCAATCTCCCATAAGTGTAACAACAACAAGTAAGCCAGTGCCCAATACAAATCCGACACAGTTTGTTATTCAATCTCCCACAAGCGTAACAACAACAATAAGGCCGATGCCCAACCAAAATCTGCCACAGTTTGTATCCCTGCTAAACAGCGCAACGTTAAGCACTGTTGCATTTACGGCTAACCCAGTGGTGATTCCAGAGTCACAGGCAAGTCTCATAAAGTCAGTCTTCTCAGTCTCTAGTTTAAACAGACAATCAGGTGGAACAGCCAATGACAAACCTGATCAGCATCTTAGTGCAGGTGTGTCAATGCCAAATCCTAGACCTGACATAGTTAAAGCTTCAAATGTACCAAGAAGTGACCTCAATCCAAGACCTGACATACTGACATCTCCAAATGCACCAAGAAAATTACCTATTCCAGTTTACAAAAAAATGCTGTTTAAGCTTAAAGCTGGTCAGGGTTTTGTCTGTGAACCCTGTAAGAAATTCACTAAGGAAGAATACACCTTTAGGAAACATTTATGGGTGCATTTTCATGGAGTTTCGAAAGCTTGCGGAACCTGTACTCCTGAAATGATCAGAGATCATGTGATTCTTAAATGCAAATTGATAAATGAAATTGTGTGTAATCTTATAAAGACCTCCTTAGTAGATTCTAAAAGTGGTTTGGATGTTCCAGTGAAAGCTGTGACTCAAGAGGGTGAAGTTATTGAAATTATCGATGATGAGCCAGAGACGTCTTCAGCCAGTCCTAAAGACAAGCCTACAGAAATAATTGTGTTGGATGATGACATTGATAAGGGAGAAGACTGTGAGGCAATTATAATAGGTGAAACATGCAGTGTTGTTCAAGCAAATAATGATGGCAAGTTTCCTCAACCTGAACAAGACAATGGCACAAAGGATCAAGCCTTGTTACCCAACACTGCTGTCAATCCAAGCCCTGTTAAATCAGATGATCATATTGGAGTAGAAAAGGTAGGGGATTCAGATGCAAATACTCAACCTGAGAAACATGTGCAGTGTGTGTCAAAGGATTCAAAGGGAGAAAACAAGGATGATGACAAGAATGTTGATAGGGACTTACTTAACAAGTCTTTGACTTACTCAAGTGAGGCTGAAACAGAATCAGCAGTTGCTGAAGTCATTGACTCCAATCTGAAGACATATGATCCCAGACAGACTGCAGACGAATTAGGTAAAATATTAGAGGATGCCATAATTCCTGCTCCTACTGAATGTGTGGCAGTGAAAGAAGGCTTTAAACTTACTCCTGCGTCAAAAACAAATGCAAATACAGGGAAAATTAAAGAATTTGATGAAAATTTAATTTCAGCAAATGGTCACAATGCTTTCTATGTTTGCGGTTATGAAAACTGTGCGTTTGTGACCCTTTCGTCAAATTCCTACAGGTCGCATTTGAAAACAAAAGAGCATGAGCATGAGTATAGCTATGTCTGCGGCCACTGTGGGTATAAGGATTATGTTGAGGACAGCCATGTGCGACACATGTTTTCACACACCAGCAGTAAGCTGTTTTTTCTATACCAGTGCCCGCTGCGCCTATGCAAGTTCAAGACCAACTTACTTCATTTCTATGTGGAACATTTACAACTTCATAATAGCAGTGAAATGGCTATCAAGTGCTCGTACTGCAATAAGGCATTTCCTACTATTGAAAGTCTTGTAGATCATTTGAAACAGAATGTTCTGAAGTTTGTGTCATGCCCTTATTGTTCCTTTAAGTTTGCTGACAAGAAAGTGATACTGGAACATATAAAACTGTGTCATCCTGACAAAATGAGGATGGTAACTGTGACTGGACAGGTGGTTTGTTGTGAACGGGATATAAACTTCTACGTTGTTCCAAAGTCAAAGAAAGCCTCCGCCCAAGATGGTGGAAATGTAGATAAAACAGCATCTGAGCCCTCAAACATAGATATACCAGCTTTGTTAGATAAAGTCCAGAACTCTGACACCACCAATGAACCAGAAAGGATGGAAACACATGAACAAGAGTCTGGAAATGAAGATGTGTCTGACGAAATAAGTTTACCTGAGGCAGATCAGCCTCTTATGAAAGAAAGGCAAAAGAATGCAGAGAGTTTGGCAGCTAAGAATGTGGAAGATAACACAAAATCATGTTCTCAGAGTGTGGCATGTAAGAATGTGCAAGATAAGGCAAATTCAAATTCAAATGTCTTGAAAGCTATTCATGATTCTACAGGTCCAAAATGTTTGCTGTGCCGTCACCCAGGATGTGAATACCTGAGTTACAATCAGCATAGACATTCCCAACATTTGTCAGTTCATGAGATGGAACCAGAACGGCATAGACGCTTCTTATGCAATCGTTGCCCAAAGGGCTTTGACAAGCTGGAAAAATGGAAACAACATTCAGCGAACCATGTAGGTAACCATGAGATCAATGTCTACTGTTGTGTGCAGTGTTCCTTCCAGTCAAACATGAAGAGTCACATTAATGACCACTGTAAGGACGCCCACTCTCCAGCCAGTATGTACTCACTGAAGGTGGAAGTGGTGGAGTGTAAAGCCTTCACGTGCAAGTTCTGTAAGTTCATGTCCAGAATACAGGAACAGTTGGTGCAGCATGAGAACGCTGTACATAAAGTGAAGCCGAGTGAGTTGTCAACTTCAGAAGAGAAAGATGGGCAGTCAGTGGATGAAAGGTGTTCATCTAGCAGTACAGTGCAAAAGGGTAGCACTAAAAAGCAAAAGTACCATTGCCATTATTGTGTACCTATCACGTATTTCAAACACAAAGCATATCTCAAGGAACACATAGTGAATGGGCATGGTGACATTTCCAATAAGCAATTCATATCCTATAAATGTAAGCACTGTGTGTTCACGGCAACAATGAAGGAAATTATTATTGCGCACATTAACAAGGATCATACAGGAATGCCTGTACGGGTATTGAGAAAAATGGAATTTATTGATCAACCAGCAGATTTGGGTGAAGAAAAGCAATCAAGTACCCCAAAAGAAGAAAATAAGCTGCTTGCAATTGCTACAGTAAATGAAAAGACTGAAAAAGAGAAACAGGATAAACATCTTATAGAAATTGTTATTCCTGATGGGAATGTATTTAAGGACCCATTTGTGTGTCCGGTGTGTCATTTTACATCAAATTTAAGAATAAATGCCATGAAACATTTGAAGGAGCATCCAGAGTTGAAACCTGTGAGACCCACTCAGACTCCAAGCAAGAAGACTGCAAGAAAGTCATCGACTTTGGTGGTGAACCTTGGAGGAGTGACAACACCAAGCAAGAAATACACGAGTGCCTTGCACCAAGAGATTCCTGGCAGTGCATCACTTGTAAACCCTTTCACAAAGGTCAAGGAAGCTGTCACAAAGGTCAAGGAAGCAGCAGCACAACATGAATTTGAGATGTGCAGCCCCTCAAAGGATTATTATATTCTGGGTGAAAGCCGTTTGCATTCAGCACTGTCGGCTTGTTTTGTACCAGTGGAGCAAGAGTTAAGGTTCAAATGCAGAATTTGCCAGCAAAAAATCGCCAAGAAGTTTGTTCTGCATAGACATATCTTGGACCACTTGAACATTGTGTTCTTTAAGTGTAGGTATTGCAGTGAAGGTGCTATTGAAAGGACTTTACTGGTGGGCCACATACAGAAGGAGCACAACTTGGAGCCCTTGATTTACACCACAGTAAGCAGACAGGAGTTGGAGGTGCAATTCAAGGACAGAATCTTCAGTCAGAATTTCTCTGATGATCTTGGGGTCACAGCCAGTGAAGCACAACAATCCACCAGACCAACTGACCATGGACTGAAAACTGAACCAGTGCGTGAGGTTACACACAAGCTTGACTTACATAACAAAGGTCCAGCTTCAGAAAAGAAAGAAAATAAAGCAGCCAATTTTGGCACTGTTAGAAAGTGTCCGTTGTGTCGCTACGCGACTAGGGGTCTGACGGTGTTGACAAATCACATCGCTGCTCACAATGATCCCCTCAAACGTTTTCTGTGCAGTGAATGCGACTACAGAGCTGACCGGTACAGTGTGATCAAGCATGTGTATCGTGTTTGCCACCCAAATCCGGCTAAAGTGATTGAAGTTGATGAAGCAAAACTAAGTGCATGCATCAGCAATGCAACAAAAGCTGAGGACCTAGGAGAAAGTGGAGTAAAGCCTACAGTAGTAGAAACCAAACTCTCTTCTAGCAGTGAATTAGAAAGAAAGAGATCGTCAGAGGACAAGTCAAGAGGGGAAAAGTTGGGAGCCTCCAGTGTTGAGTCAAATACTTCTAGCCATACTTTTGTGCTGAATTCATCAGGCCAGCAGACCCCACTTGAATCCTTCACAGTTTCAAAGTCCGGTGTTTATGAGATAAAAACAATGTACAAATGCAAAATCTGCGGGTCAAAGAAGGAGACCCTGTCTGCGATGTATAGTCATTTTAAATCACCTAATTCACCTAAATGTAACGGACCATATTACCAGTGCTCTAAATGTTCCTTTGAAAGTTCAACCAAGGTGGCCATTAGAAAACATGGTCAGAAGAGGCATCCAAAGATCAGAGTAACATGTCGTAAATTACCCATCAAAGGCAAAATGAAACTTCTCAAGGTGCCAATTAAGCAAGATAACCCTGTGGCCAATCTCTTGAGAAAGCAGATGAAAAATGAAAGCAAATTCTTGCCTGATGTTTATAAAGATGATTATGATGAGTCCCCACAACAGGTAAACGTGCATTCTAGTGTGATCAAATGCTGCCTGTGTCTGGCATACCACTGCCCTAACCTGAGCAAGCTCCAGTATCACATGAACACTGTACACCAGGGTGACATGCTTCACTGCACTGCGTGTGCCTACAAGACCAGGCTAGTCAAGAACATGTTCAACCATTGCAAGACCGTACACATGCAGGACCGTGTATTGTATTCTAGCAAGAATGCAGACCTGACCACAGAAGTGACATCTTTCAAAAGTAGCAGAGAATGGAAGTCACCCAAAAGTAGCACAGAATTGAAGTCTCCCATAAGAAGCACAGAACGTAAGTCTCCCAAAAGTAAGGGGACTCCCAGTAGTGCTTCCAGCAATAATTCCCCCAATGCAGGATGTGTGAAATGCCCCAAATGTGATGTTACATTTGCCAGGGTGCATTCGTTGAAATCTCATCTATTTACACACTTTAAGTACTTTCCACACACTTGCTGTTACTGCCGACAAAGATTTGTCAGGAAGGGATATCTCAAAAAACATTCATTACGTCTGCATCCTCATAAAGAACCTAAAAACAAATATATTGGAAATCAGGAAATTGAACAGAAAGTAGAAAAAATCCTTCAATCGCTGAGAGGCAAGCCACGTATTTTAGGGCAAAATGCAATGAAAGTTGAACAGGAAAGTGCTACACACCCAGGTTCAGCTAGTGGTAGCCGTTTTGATTCTGCAAATCATAAGCCTAGTTGTGAGAAGACTGATCGTAAACGGCCGCTGGAAGTGGATTCTGACACTGAGAGTCCTCCCAGGAAACAGAAATTCAGGCCACAAGCGCAGGAGGACAAAGGTTGGTGAACTTAAAACTCTTTAATGCTCAGATACCCATTTGGACGCAATTTGTAGTTTCTTAGAAAATCATATTAGATTTAAGACCATTGAAAAGGCTTCATTTCCAACGCTACAATACTGATGAGAAGGAAACGGCATAAAACCTGAAGAGCGTTCAAGTTACTTGTAGACTTTTAAACCAGGTTTTCCGAAGGAAAAAACTGGTTATTAAATTGGCGAATGTCGGCTGGCGGGCGGGCACATAAGTTCAACATCATTGGACGGTGTGTTGCGTGAAAGAATTACGTGGATATCTCCAAGGTCAAGGTCACACTTTGAGTTCAAAGGTTAAAAATGGCCATAAATGAGCTTGTCCGGGCCATAACTATGTCGTTCATTGTAGGATTTTGAAATCATTCTGCACATTTGTTCACCATCATTGGACGGTGTGTCGCGCAAAAGAATTACGTAGATATTTCCAAGTTCAAGGTCACACTTTGAGTTCAAACGTCAAAAATGGCCATAAATGAGTTTGTCCGGGCCATAACTATATCGTTCATTGTGAGATTTTAAAATCATTTGGCACTTCGTTCACCATCATTGGAAGGTGTGTTGCGCAAAAGAATTACGTCAATATCTCCAAGGTCAAGGTCACACTTTGAGTTCAAAGGTCAAAAATGATCATAAATGAGCTTATCTGGGCCATAACTATGTTGTTCATTGTGAGATTTTAAAATCATTTGGCACATTTGTTCACCATCATTGGACAGTTTTTCATGCGAAAGAATTACGGCGATATCTGCAACGTCAAGGTCACACTGTGAGTTCAAAGGTCAAAAATGGCCATAAATGATCTTGTCCAGGCCATTACTATGTCATTCATTGTTAGATTTTAAATTACTTAGTACATTTGTGGTGTGTCATTCGAAAGAATTACGTCGATATCTCCAAGGTCCACTCGTATTTTGAGTTCAAAAGTAAAAAATGGCCATAAACGAGCTTGTCCGGGCCATAACTATGTCATTCATTGTGAGATTTTAAAATGACTGTACATTAATTTTGTTCACAGTCATTGGACGGTGTGTCATGCGAAAGAATTTAAGAGTTCAAGGGTCAGAATGGCCATAAATGATAATGGCATAATAATTCTTTAAAATCGCCATAAATTAGCTACTCTTGTTTTGTTAAGACAGCATGCAAAATATTCTGTGTCAATGCAGCATGTGGGGGTATATGTCACGTCCGTGACAAAGTTCTAGTTATAAATATGTTTTTTTGGAAACCTGGTTTTGTGACAATTTTGTCCCTTGTCTGGTATTATGTTGCTTGCATTTAGCCATTTTTCTTTGCTTTTGAGTGGGGAAGGGTTTCAAAGTTGGATCCTTTTCAGTTAACCAGTGCCATCTAAGCTAGAGCTTTGAGATCCCATACTCATTCTTGTTTGTAACTTAGAGCCAGATAACAGACTTATATTTTCCCAAAGTGTCATTAAATCAGTTTTATTATTATACAGTAGTTGGTATAATAAAACAATTTAATATTCAAGATATTCAATAACATTTGCCTCCCAACAGGATTTGAACCAGGAACCTTTGGTAGCAAGTTTAACAGGCTACCACTGGTTATTTGCATTTAGAATTTAACAATCATTGTAAATGTTGTGTTCTAGGCATATTTTGAAAAGCCTTGATTGATTATACATCAACAGAAATTAATTTTAAATATTTTGTTATTATACCCCCACAAACGAAGTTTAGGGAGGTATATAGGAATGAGCTTGTCTGTCGGTCGGTCCGTATTAAGTGTCTGCTCTCTTTTTCAAGTAGTTTTCATCCGATCTTCACCAAACTTGGTCAGAAGTTGTATCTAGATGATGCCTAGGCCAAGTTCCAACATGGGCCTTGCTGGGTCAAAAACTAGGTCACCAGGTCACTTAGTGCGTTTTAAACATTCAGCATGTTGTCCGCTCTCTAATTCAAGTAGTTTTCATCCGATCTTCACCAAACTTGGTCAGAGGTTGTATCTAGATGATGTTCAGGCCAAGTTCGAACATGGGCCTTGCCAGGTCAAAAACTAGGTCACTGGGTCACTTAGTGCGTTTTAAACATTCAGCATGTTGTCCGCTCTCTTATTCAAGTAGTTTTTATCCGATCTTCACCAAACTTAGTCAGAAGTTGTATCTACATGATGTCTAGGCTAAGTTCAAACATGGGCCTTGCCGGGTCAAAAACTAGGTCATGGGGTCACTTGGTGCGTTTTAAACATTCAGCATGTTGTCCGCTCTCTAATTCAAGTAGTTTTCATCCGATCTTCACCAAACTTGGTCAGAAGTTGTATCTAGATGATTTGAAGGCCAAGTTCGAACATGGGCCATGCCAGATCAAAAACTAGGTCACAGGTTCACTTAGTACGTTTTACACATTGAGCATGGTGTCCGCTCTCTATTTCAAGTAGTTTAAATCCGATCTTCACCACACTTGGTCAGAAGTTGTAACTAGATGATGTGTAGGTCAAGTTCGAAAATGGGCCATGCAGGGTCAAAAACTAGGTCACGGGGTCACTTAGTGTGTTTTAAACCTCACCGTGTTGTCCGCTCTCTAATTCAAGTAGTTTTTATTCAATCTTCACCAAAATTGGTCAGAAGTTGTATCTTGATTATGTCTGGGGCAAGTTTGAATATGGGTCATGCCGGGTCAAAACAAGGTCACGGGGTCACTTAGTGCGTTTTTAACATCACAATGTTGTCCGCTCTCGAATTCAAGTAGTTTTTATCCAATCTTCACCAAACTTGGTCAGAAGTTGTATCTAGATGATGTCTAGATCAAGTTTGAATATGGGTCATACCGGGTCAAAAACTAGGTCACAGGGTATCTTAGTGCGTTTTAAACATCACTATATTGTCGGCTCTCTAATTCAAGTAGTTTTCATCCAATCCTCACCAAACTTGGTCACAAATTTTATCTAAATGATCTCTAGGACAAGTTTGAACATGGGCCATGCCGGGCCTAAAACTAGGTCACGGGGTCACTCAGTGCGTTTTTTAACATTCAGCATGGTGTCTGCTCTCTAATTCAAGTAGTTTACATCCGATCTTCACCAAACTTGGTAAGAAGTTTTATGGAGATGATATTAAGGCCAAGTTAGAATATGGGCCTTTCTGGGTCAAAAACTAGGTCAAGGGGTCACTTAGTGCGTTTTAAAAATTGAGCATGGTGTCTGCTGTTTTTTGTGAAGACGACACGCAAAATGTTATGTGTCAATGCGGCATGTGGGGGTATTCGTCACGTCTGTGACAAAGCTCTTGTTTATTACTGTTATTTCCTTGTTTGAATATAATGGTCCATTAGTTCTGTACCAGGTTATAACAAAATCACATGTTTCATCTTACATCAATAATGCTTCCTACAAAGCTTTATATACTTGCATGGATGATGTTTTTTTAGCAACACACCCCCATGACCTTATTTTGACCTTGACTTTGATCTTGTGATAACTCAATATGCATTTAACCCATAACCACTTAGATACGTATTTTCACGCATTTGTAGTCCCTTAGAAAGTTATATAATTAATTTAAGAGCTTTCTTTACTAGATTCAAGTTTTTAAGGCTTCATTTTCCAACCCTTAAATACTTATGAGCAGCAAACAGCATAAAAGCTGAACAGACTGCGAGTTACTCTCAGGCTGTTATGGTTTTATGGTGGTTGCAAAAGCAATTTCCACTTTGCTTCTTATGGGGGAAAGGTTTAAAATAGGTGTATAAAACCTGATATGTGTGTATACATACATGGCCATATGGAGAATATGCAGCTTTTTTAAGGCTTTTCCTAAAAAAATGTGGTTGCTATCGTGACAGAAAAAATAGGTGTATTTTACTAAAATCTGGATCCTGCAACTTAAGTAAGTATGATGAAATTCTGCGTGTGGATGGATTGCCAAATGGGGGATATGCACTTTATTTCAATTTTTTGTGTTTGCCCACATCTTCTGGTAGCTATGGTTACAGAAATAAATGATAACTTAATCTTGATCCTGCGAAAACTCGAAATGTACTTAAGCTAGTTGGATGAAATTTGTGGATATGTTGTTCTTATTCAGATTACACTCAAGGTAGTGAAGGAATAATTTGTTTTATGTTTCCTTTATGATTTCTCAGATGTGAAGCCCCCTGTGCCATACAAGTATGAAATTGTGAAGGACAAAGTGCTGGGTAACCTGTACAAGTGCCTGCTGTGCGAGGAACTAATACCCTCCGAGAGGTCATTGCACCAACATTACACACAGGTGCACGGCATAACCAGATACAAGTGCTGCTACTGCAAATATCTCTCACAAATGAGGTAAGTTTCTTTCTCAATTATCCTGTGCATGCTTTTTTATCTGGAACCAGGGATCATATTTTCCCACAACATCAATCGGTCTGGATTGAAAATGGGGGGGGGGGGTAGTATTCGAAAATTTACATCCGAAATCCATACATGCCAGAATTGTTCAGGTCAGATTCGGGACATTCCAAACAAAATTGTCGGGATACAAAAAGCAGGACACCTAAAACGATCAATCATTCCACCTCTTCTTTAGTCAGTAGTGAGTTTATTACTTACAAAAACTCCAATTTTCTGCCCAATTTTGACGATATATGTGTTTCAGAAATTGGTGAACACAGCGTTCTTCATAAACTGAATTGTGGGTTTTCCCTGGATGCCTCACTTTGACATCCAATGGGTACAGGGATATCCCAGTGAACATATGTAAATGGTGTGACGCGAAGTGCACTTTTCTAATTCAACCAATCGTCAATTAATTCTAAATTTAGATTGATGAAATTTGTTTCAAATTATTTTCTGCAAAATCAGTCGAAAACGAAAGTTAATTTGTGTGAAACATCGATGCGTATCGTCAGCATCCAATTTGTTTGATGTACAAAATCGGTGTTTTGACAGGTTTTATAACCTTAGGAGGTATAATACACAGCATAAAAGTGTCATTGGCGTTTATTTCTGTATGATACATATTTCGAGAGACCCCTATCATAAAAACACCTTTGTGTGAATGCCTGATAAAATCAATATTTTGCCGATAAATCGCCGATAAGGTGTCAAAAACAACACTGGTGCACTCGAGTAGCAGAAGCGGGTTGTTAATTGGGAGGCAATAAAGGGATTAGCAATGGTAAGTTTTAGCCAGACAGAGCTTGAATAGCCAATTTTATTGGGAACTTATAGACTTTAAATCGTTTTTTTACGTATGTTGGTACATAATCGGACCGACTGTTTGGAATTTCCAATCGGTCTTTCATGACCCCAATCTGTCTAGGACCGACAAAACCGAAAAAAATATGATCCCTGTCTGGAACATTAAATGAAAAGTGTGAGACAAAGTGCTCACCCAAATGTTAATCTCAATTTCTGCATAATGCTCTGGTTAAGGTAAATGGGCAAAATCTTCATATCACTGTTTTTTATAAAGGTGTTAAACTGAAACTTCACACATGCGAGGGGTCATTGTGTGAGGTCACTTACCAAGTTTCATAACTCTGACCTTCAACTAAGCAGAATAATGCCCCTTCATGTTTGTACATAAAATATATAACCTCTGAACCAGTACAGATATTCAGTTGAAACTTCTCACATGTCTTTTGGATCATATTGTCATATTGCAGGGTCATTGGCAAAAGTCAATAACTGTGACATGAATTTAGCAGATTAGTTCCCCTTTTTGTACTTAAAAAATCTGGGTTAATATGTGAAAATTAGTTCCCTTTTTTGTACTTAAGAAATCTGGGTTAATATGTGAAAAAGTTCCATATCTCTTAGATATTGTAAAAAATAACTAACATTTTGTTTTCGTGGTCTTGGTAAACAGTCAATGACCAAGACCTGTAACTTTGAACAGCCTTTTATGAGGATTATGCCCATTTTGTACATGGGGAAAGTCAGGTGAAGTTTTGCATGATCCTCAAAATCATGCAAGATCACCAACAGGGGCTCATAACTCTAAGGTGCAATAAAGCAGAATTATGCCCCTTGTTTGTCTGTACGGAGAAATTTCAGGTAAATGTTTGTTTGCAACAACTTCTATCTGTAGCTGGCATGCAGACCTACAGTGGAGTTTCATTTGAGGCCAGTTGGGTTGAAAGCAAGGTCACAGTAGCTCAAAATAGAGATAACAAGAAATATCTTTAAAAAAGATATACGGCGTAAATAGTTTAATGAATGAGATCAAGGATAGCGAATGTCTTTTTCTGTGCAGTTCTTAGCTGCATCACACGCAGTACGGGATGATACGGGGAGTTTTCGCGGCTTATTTTACATTATAACATATTGCTGGTCTTAAACCTATAGATAAAAACAGAAAACCAAAAGAAGAATGGAAGTGAAATTAAAACATACGAGTCAACCGGCCACACGAGAAGTATCCGTATTTATAGGCGCGTTCTTCGAACAAACATGTTTTAGTGGTTTGTCGGGCATTGCTATTTGATTCGATTATTAACAGTATGGAGAATCATCGTGCTCATGCTTAAAGTGATATTATGGGCATTTTGCACTGTTGAATTGAGCTGAAAAGAATTAACAGGTCAAAATAGTTAGTTAAAATGTGGTTACTGATCAATTATCTGCAACTCACCTTGCTACCAGTTGTTTATAAAAGTATATTTTATATTCGATATTCTTACGTGACCCACCCAGTCCTGTAAGCCGAAATGATCCGTAAAACAATATTGTGTCTTTGTGTCGTATGAACAAATCTGCACTAAAACTAAATTTAGGTTCAACTCGTAAACGCATTATCAGTTGTCAAACGAAAGTACGGTTGATATTCAAATGCATTATTTTTCTCTTTCTGGTATATTGTTTTAGTATGTTGATGCTGCATTAATTAATATATGTGTATATGAAGTAGAAACATCAAAAATAATCAACAGTTGCGATGGACACCTATAAACTGTTACATGCTCATAATATCACTTTAGTACATTAGGCAATATGGTGGAATAATTATTGTTAAATTTATCAAAAGTAATATTTATCATTGTATTGTTGAAAACACATTAAGAATCTATTATTGACATACCATACTTATATTGCTGAATATCTTCATTTAACATATTTCTGGTCTAAAGAAAATTCCAGGTCACCTAGTTCACGGATAGCATCTTTATTATATAACGATTATTTTACTGGCTGCGAACTCCGGTGATGACCTGTTTATAAACTCTGAATGTCCGCGAATTGACCCGAAACCTCGCGGGTTGAAATGCAATGCTTTAAAGTGAGGCCTCGCTTCCACTGCTCTTTATACTTTTACATGTTAACATGTTGACAGGAATATGGAAGTAAGTACTAAATATGAGAACATAGCCTTTTAAGTATAAACGCTTTTGCGCTGGTAATACTCTGAAAATAAAAGGTGTACGCACAAACTGTATTGATGTCGAGAATTGAGTGTAAAACTGTTCTATCTATTAAGCCTTTTCATTAGAGATAAAATTGTTTCATACAGTAAAACAGTGTTACAAAGACGCGGATATGTTTCCAATGTTCTGGTGGTATACTCAAATCAGCCAATGGAATAAATGAAGTGTATTAATTCGTACCTAGCCGCGGGAAATTTTATTTGAATTTTATTGGACACTTACAAAGGTCAGGCTAAGGTGAAAAGCTGGCTTAATACAGCTTACGCCGAAAAAATGTGCTGTCAACAACATCAGTAGGATGGTTAATTGTGCTAACAATTTTAGTCGTGTTCTGAGAAAACTGGGCATAATGCATGTGCATCAAGTCCGCAATGGCTAATAAGGGACAACACTTTCCGCTTTTATGGCATTCTTCGTTTAAAGGGGCCTTTTCACGTTTAGGTTAATTGACAAAATGAAAAAAAATGTTTCAGATTCGCAAATTTTCGTTGTAGTTATGATATTTGTGAGGAAACAGTAAAACTGAACATTTACCATGCTCTAAAATATCCATTATATGCATGCTTTGACATTTTAAAAACCTGAAAATAATAAAGCGTTGCAACGCGAACTGATTGAATGATTTGGAGAGTTTTGTTGTTGGCGTTACATTTTGTGATACTATGAAAATTGCATATATATAGTATTTAATTGATCGCTTATTGTATGAGCACCGATGGCCTAGTGGTATGGGCGATAGGCTTTTACTCCAGGGGTCAGTGGTTCGAGTCAAGTTGAGGGTTACTATTTTTTTCTTTATTTAATTTTATTCTTGTTTTTTACTTAAGCTTTTTAGATCCAATCTTTACATTTATCAACATAAAGCATTTAAGGGGTGTTGCTGCAGTTTTGCTGATTTTGTTCAAAATTTATATTCAAGTACTATATACAAATACTATATGAAAAATTAAATAAAAATATAGGGTCACCCGCCTTGTTTTGATTTTATTCACCATTTTATAACATGTACTTTTTCATTTAAACTGGAAAATCTCTAATTGCCTCAAACCAATTAATAACCTATGAAATAGACAACATATAGATATTATATAAGCTGAGATACATAAAAGACCATTAATTAAACAACACAATGCCCAAAATATGGAGAACACAAGTTAAATTTAAAAAAAATATAATAATTTTAATGTTACCCCAAAAAACATCAAATTTGTACTATATTTAACACCAAAATGTAATTTAAAAAAATTCTGTCAAATAGAATTCTACAAAACTGCTCAAATATGCTCATCTACGTGTTGTCATCATAAAACACAAATAAAAAAAGGGGGTCACCGCACTTTTAACCGAGATTTTTTATGTCCCCCACTATAGTAGTGGGGGACATATTGTTTTTGCCCTGTCTGTTGGTTGGTTGGTCTGTTGGTTGATTGGTTGGTCTGTTGGTTTGGGCCAACTTTAACATTTTGCAATAACTTTTGCTATATTGAATATAGCAACTTGATATTTGGCATGCATGTGTATCTCATGGAGCTGCACATTTTGAGTGGTGAAAGGTCAAGGTCATCCTTCAAGGTCAAAGGT
Source organism: Dreissena polymorpha (assembly GCF_020536995.1). NCBI lineage: Eukaryota > Metazoa > Mollusca > Bivalvia > Myida > Dreissenidae > Dreissena > Dreissena polymorpha. Next base: position 86,830,113 of record NC_068355.1, on the reverse strand, counting down.
CAAATATATGTGGCCAAAATCGCTCATTTTATGAATACTTTTGCAATATTGAAAATAGCAACTTGATATTTGGCATGCATGTGTATTTCATGGAGCTGCACATTTTGAGTGGTGAAAGGTCAAGGTCATCCTTCAAGGTCAAAGGTCAAATATATGTGGCCAAAATCGCTCATTTTATGAATACTTTTGCAATATTGAAGATAGCAACTTGATATTTGGCATGCATGTGTATCTCATGGAGCTGCACATTTTGAGTGGTGAAAGGTCAAGGTCATCCTTCAAGGTCAGAGGTCAAATATATGTGGCCAAAATCGCTTATTTTATGAATACTTTTGCAATATTGAAGATAGCAACTTGATATTTGGCATGCATGTGTAACTTATGGAGCTGCACATTTTGAGTGGTGAAAGGTCAAGGTCATCCTTCAAGGTCAGAGGTAAAATATATGTGGCCCAAATCGCTTACTTTATGAATACTTTTGCAATATTGAAGATAGCAACTTGATATTTAGCATGCATGTGTATCTCATGGAGCTGCACATTTTGAGTGGTGAAAGGTCAAGGTCATCCTTCTAGGTCAAATATATGGGTCAAAATTGCTCATGTAATGTAACTTCTGCAATATTGAAGCTAGCAATTTTATATTTGACATGCATGTGTATCTCATGGAGCTGCACATTTTGAGTGGTGAAGGGTCAAGGTAAAGGTCATCCTTCAAGGTCAAACGTCATATAGGGGGACATTGTGTTTCACAAACACATCTTGTTGTTTTAACTATCCCTACCGTCTACGTCAAATGTTAAAAAAATACATCAATTAGGCAAAACCCAAGTACCGGTACATAGATTATAAGAAATATGCATAAACATTAGAAATTGTTTACAATCTTAACTGGGATCACAACAGCTTACCAAAAGACATTAATAAAAAAACAATATTTAATGACAAACATAATACCATACAGTATCAAACTCGACCTTAATCATTAATAACTTACATGTACTTGTTCACAGATTTTGGCTTGTTTAGGAGTTTGTGATTAAATGCTTTAAATTGATAAATTTAAACGACATGACTGAAAGCCCGAGTATGAAACAAGAATGAAATGAAAGAAATAAAAAAAAGTAAAAAAAAAAAAGTTAACCCCACCTGGGATCGAACCACTGACAATTGAATTATGAACCAACTCGGTCATTTCTGTTGATACTGATAACAAAAATATTGAGTTGTGATAATAGCATCATCGGTGTTGCTATAAATATATTCTCCGTTAAATAAACTGCGCAACACCCCTTAATGACAAACTTCAATAACTGCTAAAATCTGTGAAAAGGCCCCTTTAAATGAAGTTTCTTCTTAGCAAAAACCCAATTAAGGCGGAAAGTGTCGTCCCTGATTACCCTGTGCGAACTGCACAGGCTAATCTGGGACGACACTTTACGCACATGCATTAAGCCCAGTTTTCTCAGAACACGGCTAAATTTATGTGCGGATAGGTAACAGGCTGACCTAACAAAGGATTGTTTATGGGGCTATTGGGTTCAAAGTCACAGTTACTTCTAGTCTCATTTATAAGACGCGCAAAGAATTTAGAGATACTTTTTATATGGGCTAAATTCTTTGGAACGTCTCATCGTTGAAGGACCTTTTTTGTGGTGTAAACCAGAAAGTTTAAATTTTCATCAATTTGCGTAAAATTGCAAAATAACATTACCAACTCATTCAGTTTTAATTCAGAAGTTCATTTTTACATCAAATATCGTCGATTCGAAGTTAGAAAGGCATAAATTCTTCAGTTAAACTTCTGCTTAAATCGCAAAACAATCACTGACCTGTAGCCATGTCATGAAACTGATTTAAATATGAACCAATCAGAAGAAGGCATTACGGTGTAACGTGTACGCGTAATTTTATTTAACATGAGCTTTTAACACGGACTTTTACGTAACTAGATCTAGTATGCTAAACATTGTGGATTTAATAAGCATATGTTCAAAACAGATATGGTGCAGTTTCTATTCACTGTTCTAAGTTTCAGGAAGTGTTTATGCATGTCTTTTTCGCACCTCTGTCTGTGTTGTTTTATGTACTTACATTCTACGTTACAAAGGACGGTATACTGTACAATCTGTATCAATATTATTTATGTACAGTATACAAATAAAAGATGTAATTTATTTCAGAACTTTTTAATTGTCAATTTAGAAAAAAAACAATGCTAAATTAATCCAGAAAAGTATAACATCGGTTTACTATGTAACGCGCTGCACCACAACAGACGAACGCAAACTGTATATTACGCTGTTTATTCTTCCACTTTAAACCAGATGCTTTACATCGAGGTCGTGTTATCGATTTATATCTACACAGCGAGCGAATCGAGAGATATTGAAAAATTGAATAGTGGTTGGATTTAAATTGCTCAGGCGTGCAAAATTCAAAAGTGTCATTACATAATTTTTACGGAACATTATCGAGAAATGAATTATCTACACAGGTATGTAAATATTATTGCAATCCGTTGTTATTAAGTGTCTTATATCGGGGCTTGAATGTTGCGCACAAAATCCTTGCGCAACAATATAGACAAAGAACAAAAAATTCCCACCACATAATTGGTCTTTCACCCTTTGTACCCTCCAAATATTACCCATATAAAAAGTAGCATAATATTTGAGAGCGTCAAAAATTTGGACTAAGTTACTTCAATAAAAAATAGTTTCATTTCTATTATTTAATCCATTTCTGCCTAGCGTCTAGAAAAAAAGGCCTTGGCAAACAGCGTAGACCCAGAAGATAAGCTGCATGATGCGGCGTCTCATCAGGGTCTTCGCTGTTTGCTTAAAAATATTTCTGTAAGAAATATTCTAAATATAGAAATAAATGTACTAGACATCCCTAATTTCGAAATAAATTGATCCAATTAAGAAGGAATGGAGAGTCCAATAGGCATAAATGGGTTAAGTTTGGATAGAGGTTCAATTGTGTATTATGTTCGTGGAAATGGAATCTCAACCAAATTTAAAAACCAGCCAGTTTTCACTGACAAACTTAAATGTTATCTGGACATAGTGATGAGATTATGTGCTTTGGTTGCTCATAACAGGCAGATGGTGGTATTGCTTTAACATTTTTTTGTACAAGTAGCTTTCAGACCTATTTTGAGATTTTAACAAGTTAAGCATTGTGTTGTTTACTTTGTGAATATGTATGCTAGTTTATACTCTCGAGGCCAGCTCTTTTGATCCATTGTGCTAAATGTTGATCAGAATGTTTATCATCACAATTTCAATGACAATTTTGACTTTGGTTAAGTTTGTCATTATGTTACCATATAAAAAATCTAAGGAAAACCTTGTAACCACTATAAAAGCAATATTTATGCCTCAGTCTTAAAGGGGCCTTTTCACATATTTTGGCATATTTTGAAGTTTGTCATTAAATGCTTTATACTGATTAATTAAAACATTGAATCTAAAAAGCTCCAGTAAAAAGTCAAGAATAAAATTTAAAAAAGGAAAAAAAGTAGCTGGTACCAGGGCTTGAACCAGTGACCCCCGGAGTCCTGGAGTAAGTCTGAAGTAAAAACGCATTAGCCCTCTCGGCTATTCCGCTGGGTATACACAGTTTAAGTATTTTATACCTTATATAAGCAATCTTCGTTGTTTCGTAAATTTAAACGACAACAACAGAACTCTCCAAATTATTCAATCGTTTCGCGTTGCAACGCTTTATAATTTTTAGGTTTTCAAATCGTCAAAAGATACATATAATGGCTATATTGGACTATGGTAAATGTTCAGTAATACTGTTTCTTCACAAATATCATAACTAAAACGAAAATTTGCAAATCTGATACAACTTTTTTCAATTTTGTCAATTTACCAAACTGTGAAAAGGTCCCTTTAATGGAACTAGGAAAGGTTTATCTTGTCATTAGTTAGGCTAAGTTTGAATCTGGCAAAGTATGATAAAATACAAGAAACTTATATCATGTGTCATATCTTAGAAAAATGATTAAGCTTGTGAAGAATATTCAACAATATCTTGATTAAGTTTGACTGTTTGTCAAATGGGGTCAGAAAATAGGTCAACAGGTTAAATCTTAGAAAAACCTTGTTAACTATCTAGAAGCCATGTTTATTAATGTTATTTATTGAAGGTCCGACAGGCATTTGCTTTCAGATACTGACAATTTGGGATAAAGCTGCTGTGCGGCTTCAATTTTTAGCTCGGCTGTTTTGGAAGAAAACCCCGAGGTATTTTCATATCCAGCTCATCGTCAGACGTCTGCAGTCCGCATCGTGCTAAAACCTTTACATTTTGTTAAGGTTTTGAACATTGGCTCTTAAATCAAAGTGCTTCAACCTACAACTTTGAAACTTCACATGTAGCTGCCTCTTGATGAGTTATACATGCCACACCCATTTTTGGGTCACTAGGTCAAAGGTCGTGGTCACTGTGACCTCTAAAAAAAAAAAGCAAAAAAAATTCTGACAAGCTTTCATTTATTAAAAACTGCATACGCAGCCAAGCGTGGCATCCGTTATGCGGTGCTCTTGTCTCAGTATAACAGTTTTTATGCACCTGGTAGGGTGGCATATAGCAGTTGAACTGACCGTCAGTCAGTCTGTCCGTCCGCCTGTCCGAAAACTTTAACATTGGCCATAACTTTTGCAATATTGAAGATAGCAACTTGATATTTTGCATGCATGTGTATCTCATGAAGCTGCACATTTTGAGTGGTGAAAGGTCAAGGTCATCCTTCAAGGTCAAAAGTAAAAAAAATACAATCCAAGGGAAGTAATAAGCTTTAAAAGGGAGATAATTTATAAACCTGCCAAATTATATATTGAAATTTGATTTCAAAGCGGCTCAATAGGGGGCATTGTGTTTCTGACGAGCGCATCTCTTGTTCTTACTTTTCTCCGAACACTTTCAGATACTGACCTTAATTTTGGTGTGTTAGTCTACCTATACATGACTTACAGATCAAGTTTGAGCTTCATTCTGGTCCATTGAATTTTACAATGGACTGAATAATTTTATGGTACCTGTCAATATCAATAGACCCTAACTGTGTCATGATGTTTTTTATTGGAATAAATTTGCTATATGGCTTTTGTGTTATTTGAAATAAGCATTCTATCTTAATAATTTTGTTCGACTTTCTTATCAATAAGCTGACAATGTTTCTTGCAGCAGGCAATATATTCAGACATATAAACTACTTACCAATATGCTAACAATGTTTCTTGCAGCGGCAATATATTTTTACATATAGACTACTTACCAATATGCTAACAATGTTTCTTGCAGCGGCAATATATTCAGACATATAAACTACTTACCAATATGCTAACAATGTTTCTTGCAGCGGCAATACATTCAGACATATAAACTACTAACCAATATGCTTACAATGTTTCTTGCAGCGGCAATGTATTCAGACATATAACCGTGCATCATCGAGGCATGGAGGCTAAGCTGTATGATATGCAGACCAAGACTGTAAGGCTCAAGGAAGAAATGTCCCGCCGCTTCACCACTAAGACATCTGAGGCATCTGGCAGTCCTTCTCGAAGCCATGTCTCCCAGGGTTCGACCCACAGTCTGGCTAACCCCTCTAGTCAGGAACGCTCTATCTCAGGTGGGAGTTATACTACAAGCCGTTATCTGCTTTATTTGTGTCTATATGGGAGTGGTATTTCATTTGTTTGTTTTTTTCACGTGAGCTATGGTCAGGGATAATTAGCTCACCTGAGCGATAGCTCAGGGTGAGCTATTGTGATCACTCAGCGTCCGTCGTCTGTCCGTCCGTCTGTAAACAATTTGTAAACATCTTCTTCTACTAAACCATTGAGCCAATTTCAACTAAATTTTATGTGGAGCATCCCTAGGTCATGGGACAAAAAAATTGTTAAAAAAAATTTGATCACATGACCAAGATGGCCGCCATGACCATATATGGTAAAAACCTTAAAAAATCTTCTTGTCAGAAAACGCTTAAAAAAATTTCACAGGGATGACCTTTGAAGGCTCCCCTGCAAAAGTTGTTCAAAGAAATTTGATTCATCAAAACACATGGCTGCAGGAGCACGTTGAACTTTGCATGTTTCGTTTTTGCCTATTTTGTGAAAACTTTCAAAAATCTTCCACATTTTTTGTCCGATCCTTTCCAAACTTTCACGAACCTTATAAAAAATTAGCATTATTGGTCAATGAAGTACAGAATTATCTCCCCTTGAATTGACAAAATGGTGTTTATGCAATAAAGTCCAAATTTTTCATCCAATTCTTTCCAAACTTGTTTATATATCAGATTAAAGAGAATAAAATTTTCTTTATTATGGTTTTTCTTTCATGAAAATCCATAAAGGATAAGTGTTATTAATCGTTGCTTAATTAATGAACAATGCGAATTATCGGTATTGATTTTTTTCCTGACATGCCGTCCCAGATATTAACCGCTTTCAGCTGTAGACTGTGCATCAATACATCGCCGTGTTATTGACCTGAAAAATTCATACGCAGTTGGCATTAACACCGGTCATCAAGACAAATTACTGATGTGAAAACAAATCGTACATCGTAGAGGATTAAATAAACAATTACATCTGATTAAAGATTGCTGCCGATTTAAATCAATTTGAGTACTTTTTGCGTATATTTGATGCCGAATGGGAAGCTGTGTTTAGACTTAAGTTGAGAAAAATGGCAACGAGATACTTGCCTGTTGGTAGCTATAGAAACTTCAGCGTACAGTTTATAATGGGTGGCCATTCTCCGCTGTAGTCTACGGGCGGGTAGTGAACTGGTTGAGAAAAGTGGAAGCTTGTGGAAAAGCGGTTTGAGAAGTTTGTAAGAAAACCCTGAATTATCAGTCTTGTGGGAGAAGGCATTGCGTCTCCACGCAGAGGGCCCTTATCACATAAAGAATATAAGAACCATCAAGACCAACCAGGTAGGGTTTTTATTTTTTTAAACTAACACCCCGAATTTGGTCGTAATTTCTGTTGCTAAAGTTTACTGTTTAGGTTGTTTTGCATCAAAAATCGGCAAGATAGATCTAGCAAATTTGCCAATTTTTTTTATTAATAACGTAGGATTCATTGATTGTGAGCTTTTAAAACATTTTGACCTTTGAATAAAGCATAAATCAGGAAAAGAATTTTAACAGTAATTGAAAATACGATCAAATACGCCATTTTTGCTGACTGGGACAGGTCTTTTTTAGTTAAATAAAATGTTTTATTGTCCCCAACATATGAGCCCAGCAGCAAGAAATGTTTTTTTTTTTACTTTTTGTAAAACAAATATGGGCAACCTACCGTAATCCAAATTCGCCGACACCTTAATTCGACGATGTTCTATTTTTATCGATTAAATGGATGATCATTTCAAAGTAATACAGCCGAGTTTAAAATTATTATTTTGTGCTATTAAACATTCATTATTTCTTAAATTATTTGCTAAATATTGCTTCATGTAACCGTTACATCGTCAAATTTGGGTCACACCAGGATACAATTATTTAGCATTCAAACAACGATTGGGATAAAAACTAGAGGAACCCATGCTGAAATTTTCAATTTTAACTGTTTAGCAGAAGCCACCATACCCAATTTTCTTAGGTGTATGTGGAGGCTTCTGGCAGCATGATTCTGTGAATATAAATGGTGACATTTGATTCTGCATTAATTAAACATGTATTATTGACTTTTTTTAAAGTATGTGTGAAAAATATAATTTGTAACCACTGTTACAGGTTTTATCTGGTTCTTCAAAAGCAACACCTGCAGTCGAGTCCATGCCAGACAGAGGGTGCATGTGAATGAATTGCCTTTTGACTAACTTTGTGTTCTTTATCAAATACATGAAGATTTTTAAATATATGTGTATGTTGTTTTTTTAAGAAAATAGAATCACCAGAACAGGTACAGGCACCCTTTAAATGTGTCGAATCCAGGAGCTTCTGGGGGCCTCTGGCCCCCTTGTCCCCTGGACCCACCGAGGGCCCTGCGGCCCCATGGCCCCCAGCTTAAGTTCAGGATTTTCAAAATATCCAACTTTGACCCCTGCAAATGCTTTGCTAAAACTTTGGCTACAGTTTCTAAAATTTGCTACACAAAATTCCATTTGGCTAAAATGTTGGCCACAGAAATTTTTGGGCAAGAGGAGCCCTGTTTGGATTGTATTTGGGTCATCTAGGGTCAGCAACTAGGCACTAGGTCAAATAATAGAAAAACCTTGTGTAGACTATAGAGGTCAGTTTTCATCAGATTTTATTGAAATATAGTCAGAATGTTTGTCTTGTTAAAATCTGGATTGGGATTGACTTTGGGTCATCTAGGGTCAAAAACTAGGTCAGATTAAAAAAACAAACTTTTGTAGACAGTAGAGGTCACAGTTTTCATTAAATCTTTATGAAATTTGGCCAGAATATTAATCTTGATGAAATCTGGGTTGGGATTGTATTAGGGTCATCTGGGGTCAAAAACTAGGTCAAATCATAGAAAAACTTTGTGAAGACAATAGAGGTCATAGTTTTCATATGATCTTTATGAAATATGGTCAGAATGTTTATCTTGATAATATCTGATTTTGGATCGTATATGGGTCATCTAGGGTCAAAAATTAGGTCACCGGGCAAATTCTAGTAAAACCTTGTGTAGATGAAAGAGGTCACAGTTTTCATCACGTCTTAATGAAATTTGGCAGAATGTATTAATTAATGAAATTTGGCTTGGGATTGTATATGGGTCTAATAAAATTTAAGTTCATGAAGCAAGGTTAGTCAGGTGAGCGCTTCAGGGCCATCATGGCCCTCTTGTTGGACTTAATGTACTTAAGGTAGGTGTTGGCCCAGATTAGCATGTGCAGTCAGCAGCCACAACCAAAATCAGGGACACTTTCTGCCAATAATGGATTTTCGCTTACAAGAGACTTGCTTGAAAGGAAAAATACCAGAAAACCGGAACCGTCCTCCTTGATTAGCCTGTGCAAATTACACAGGCTAATCTGGGATGACACTTTATGCAAATGCATGAAGCCGTGTTTTCCCAGAGCAAAGCTATTTTGATTATCGCTATAAAGTATTGCATGTTTGGTATACATGTATAACATTTTAAAATGATCATGGTATTATTTAAAAAAGGAATTGGAACAATTGTTCTTATATGTAAACTCTAGCCAAATATTCAAATTAGATTTTAAAGAAAAGGCAATATTAGAGTAACTGTCCACAAATGTTGACCATCTGTAAACAGCGTGATTACAGTAAGACCAATTGCCTTGCCTTAAGGTCAAGGTCACATTATGTTGTCAAAGATGTTCATAGTGCAGCTTGTGAAATAATTGCAAGCATTTTAGCCGCATTCTGAGAAAACTGGGCTTAATGCATGTAAGTAAAGTGTCATCCCAGATTAGCCTGTGCAGTCCGCACAGGCTAATCAGGGATGACAATTTCCGCCTAAATGGATTTTTCATAAGAAGAGACTTTATTTAAACAAAAAATGTCATAAAAGCGGAAAGTGTCGCCCCTGATAAGCCTGTGTGGACTGCCCTGGCTAATCTGGGCCGACACTTTACGCACATGCATTTTTATGCCCAGTTTTCTCAGAACACGACTCATTTAATGAATAATTGGCTTGACATATTTCTGACAGGTGTAGATTATTTTTACATATGACATGCAGCTTTGGGTCTATTTGTCATCATTGATGAAACAAACATGTCATGTATTTTGCTAGAGATTCACTATTTATGTGCATGAGTTTACAACATATACATGTGCTTTATTCATATAGATTAAGGAGTAAATTAACATTAATCATGATGCAAACATGTGTTACTAAAGTTCAGATTGTGTTTGCTTGTTACAGGCTCAGTTGATGTGTCGGCCATCAAGATGCCACAGCAGTCAGTCAACCAGCGGCTTCAGTTCTGTTGCCCCCTTTGTACGGTGAAGGAAGGGTCCCTGTACATGTTCCGCCTACACCTTGCATGCCACCCCCAGTTCCTCAAGACCAGCAAAGGCACCGACAGGCTGGCAAGTTCATCCTGCACCTACTGTCCTTATGTGGCAACAGACAAGGACAGTTTGTCCACCCACATGGCTGCACATTCTAGGGACTTCGAGCTGAGGTGCCGGTATTGTCCCTATGACGCCCATCAAACTAGTAGCATCGTCTCTCATTGTCATCTCATGCATTCTTCTTATCAGCCAAACTGGTTTAACAAGCAGAAAAGGGAAGATAAGAATGGGCCAGCCAAGCTTGTAAGCTTTTGTCCCCCCATTTGTCTTAAAAGAGTGAAAGTTAATCCACAGCCTGTGCAGAAACGTTTTAAAAGGATCAGAATTGAAGAGGATAGTGACAGTGAAACAGAGGATCTGAATTTACTTACAAGGCTTGAAATGGAAAAAAATAAAGGTAACCATGATGGTCGTCTTCACAGTGCTGTTCTTCATGAAGGCAAGACAGTTGACAGCAAGGAAGGCTTGGCTGAGGGTAAAACAAATGTAGGAACAGCAGTTGAGGTCAATGGAGATGAACCAATGTTAGATGTTCCACAGATGATTGGATCAGAAACAAGTTGTGATAGAAGAAGAGATACTATTCTGGAAAAAAGTGAAAGTAATGTAAACAATGCCTCTAGTAAAACACAGACTTCAGGCAGCGAGACTCATAAACCAACAGTTGATAAAGACAAGAATAAAACTGGTAGTCATGGTGATATAGCTTTGACTGCTGGGACTGATGACTCTCATGGTCATGTGACTGCAGATGAATCTGCCGCTGCCATTATGACACTTTCTTTAGAAAATACCTCCAGAACTTCAGGGGCTATTAGACAACCGCAGCAGGACCACAGTAGTTTTGTGAAGAACGCAGGCAGTGGGTCTGGTGTGGAGACAGTAAGACAGTCTTCAGTGAGCTCTGAAATTAGTGAGGCTGAGGTGCAGGATTCACAGGGTTTAAGTGTAGGAGACCTGGATATAGACAGAGAGCTGCAAGACATAGAACGAGTCCTGGAGTATGCAAGGTCAGCCACTGTCCAGTCTCCCGAGCCGCAAACATCACATGAATAAGGGGGGAACCAGTCATCAAAGGAATGGGAACCAGTCATCACAGGAATAAGAGGGAAAACCAGTCATCCAATGAATGAAGGAAAAGGCAGAGTGAAGTGGTGGGACCAGTCATCATAGAATGAGGGGGGGGGGGTCATTACAGGATTGAGGGGGACCAGTCATTACAGGGACAGGAGGGGGGGGGGCAGTCAACACAGGAATTAGGGGGGACCAGTCATAATAGGAATAAAAAATAAACCAGTCATCACAGCAATGAGGGGGGGGGGGGGAAGTTATCATAGGAATGAGGGGGTGGGGGGCACAGCCATAACAGAAATGGTCTGTCACTGCCCAGTCTCGTGAGTCTCAATCATCACAGGAATGATTGGGGAACCAGTCATCACAGGAATAAGAGGGGAACCAGTCATTACAGGAATAACAGGGGGAACCAGTCATCACAGGAATAAGAGGGGGACCAGTTATCATAGGAATTAGGGGGGACCAGTCATCACAGGAATGATAGGGAACTGGTAATCACAGGAATAAGAGGGGGGACCAGTGATCACAGAAATGAGAGGGAAACCAGTCATCATAGGAATGGGGGCTCGGAAGACAGTTTAGAAGACCTAGAGTTATACCAGGAATAAGTAAGATAGCGCAGGACTATGTGAACCACTAAACAAGTAATAGCTATCTTGGTGCAATTGTATAGTTGTATGGAAATTGTTAAGCAATTGTACCAGACAGTAGGACTCCTGTCACCACACAGTTACATGATGTGTCTGACAAATAGAAAATGGTGTATATTTCATGAAAGTAAAATGTGTAGCTACATACTTTATTTGAATACTTTTCTTAATTCAGAGCATTATTTGTGCTTTTTTGGATGCTGCTATACCTTTACTTAAAATGAACAGGTTTGTTGCATATATTATGTTCTGTTTTATATTTCCTATGTTCAAACCATTTTAGACCATGTTCTTATTCATGCATGTTTATATACAAAGCAAATAATTTAATGTCGGGTGGACCAAAACAAGGTCTCATTAGTGGAATGCTAAGTTTGAATACCATGTTTAAGCTTCCCAATTGTTATGCCCCTTTTTTATACTTGGAAAATTGAAAATGTTGATAAGTTTTGTGTTTAGGTCCACTTTATTCCTAAAGTATTAAAGCTATTGCTTTAATACTTGCAACACTTACTAACTATCATAAGGGGATTGTGCAGGCAAAGTAATGTAAATCTGACTGGCATTTTGACAGAATTATGGCCCCTTTTGTACTTAGATAATTCAAAATTTGGTTAAGTTTTGTGTTTTGGTCCATTTTACTCCTGAAGTATAATAGCTATTGCTTTCTGACTTGGAATACTCGCTAACTATCATAAGGGGACTGTACAGGACAAGTTGCATAACTCTGGTTGTCATTTTGACGGAATTATGACCCTTTTTTGACTTAGTAACTTTGAATATTTTGTTAAATTTTGTGTTTAGATGCACTTTACTTCAAAAGTATCAAGGCTATTGCTTTCAAACTTCAAATACTTTCTTACTATCATGAGGGTACTGTACCTGGCAAGTTGAATTTGACCTTGCCTTTTGAATGACCTTGAATCTCAAAAAAAAATTGCTTAAATTACCATAACTTCTTTATTTAGGATCAGATTTGATTCATTTTTTGACAAAACAACACTTACCTGACATACCACAATGGACTCCACCCAAACCATCCCCCACGCCCCATCCCAGAATCTCCCCCCTCCCTCCCCCCCCCAAAAAAAAAAAAATTTTTTTTTCCCTTTTTTTGTTGTCTTATTTTTATGCCCCCCTTCGAAGAAGAGGGGGTATATTGCTTTGCTCATGTCGGTCGGTAGGTCGGTCGGTCGGTCCACCAGGTGGTTGTCAGACGATAACTCAAGAACGCTTGGGCCTAGGATCATGAAACTTCATAGGTACATTGAACATGACTTGCAGATGACCCCTATTGATTTTGAGGTCACTGGGTCAAAGGTCAAGGTCACGGTGACCTGAAATAGTAAAATGGTTTCCGGATGATAACTCAAGAACGCATACACCTAGGATCATGAAACTTCATGGGTAGATTGATCATGACTCGCAGATGACTCCTATTAATTTTGAGGTCACTAGGTCAAAGGTCAGGTCACGGTGACCCGAAATAATAAAATGATTTTTGGATGATAATTCAAGAACGCATATGCCTAGGATCATGAAACTTTATAGGTAGATTGATCATGACTCGCAGATGACCCCTATTGATTTTCAGGTCACTAAGTCAAAGGTCAAGGTCACGGTGACCCGAAATAGTAAAATGATTTTCGGATGATAACTCAAGAACGCATATGCCTAGGATCATGAAACTTCATAGGTAGATTGATCATGACTCGCAGATGACCCCTATTGATTTTGAGGTCACAAGGTCAAAGGTCAAGGTCACGGTGACCCAAAATAGTAAAATGATTTTCGGATGATAACTCAAGAACGCTTTTGCCTAGGATCATGACACTTCATAGGTACATTGATCGTGACTTGCAGATGACCCCTATTGATTTTCAGGTCACTAGGTCAAAGGTCAAGGTCACAGTGACAAAAGTCGTATTCACACAATGGCTGCCAGTACAACGGACAGCCCATATGGGGGGCATGCATGTTTTACAAACAGCCCTTGTTTAAATATCATCTAATAAATGACCCCCCCACATTATTACCCATGTCCAGCCCCCCCCCCCCCCCCCACACATACACAAAGGAAGTATTTTTTTAAATATGGTAAAAAAATTATTATTATTTTATTATTGAAAGACCGTCCAAACATCCCACCCAAGCTATTGCTATCAAACTTGAAATATAATCTTATAAGTTTGTTTTATGTCTTTACGAATGTTCAATATATTGTGGAAATTATACCTGATCTCAGAATCGTCTATAATGTACCACTTCTTTAAAACATAAGCAATCAATATGTTTCAATTATGGTCCTCTTCCAGTTAGAACATGACTATATTACCTTGACCTTATTGAATATGAACAATTTCCACATGATGGCTTACGTTATACTGTCAAGCACTCGTAAAGTAGAGCGTGCTGTCTACAGACAGCTCTTGTTTGTTTTGTTTTTATACATTATCTGTTTATCATGCTGCAACGTACAATGCATAAACCTTTTTTTCATTGTGAATCTGACAGTTGATAGACCTACCTTGTACAAAAATTGTACTTTGTAATGTTTTCTTGTTGAGAAGACAATATCATTGAAAGAAGCACATGTTTATGAAATGCTTGCATTTGTTTAAACTGTGCATTGTTCATACATGCTGTGCCTGTGAATGTCTCTCATTTAACGTACTTCATCGGCGATGTTCAGTGCATATTCATGTATGTCTACTTGCAATATAAAGTTATTTCATGTCATTTAGTATGTTGTTAGATGGCTGTTGTTTGTGTTTGTTATTTTAATATGTATGAGTTATAATGAAGGCATTAGTTACCATTGTGTCAAAAACGTATGACAGCGTAGTGTCTCATAATTCATTAATTGTTTGGATGGTTTGCTTTGAAAACTTCTTCATAAATGTCACTAGTCAATAAGGTTAAACTCTACAAAAGAACGTTTCTGTTTAAATGTCTTTGAAACCTTGAAAATCATTGTTTCACTATTTTCTATTCTTACTTTTTGTAAAGCATGTGAATCTCATTTAATTGCTTTGATTTACAAATGAGCTGGGCACTAGGAAAATATGGCTTAAAACATGTGTGAAAAGCGTCGTCCCAGATTATCTTGTCCTGTCTGCCCATGCAAATCAGGGACGACACTTTCAGATTTATCCTATTTTTCTTTTAAATAAAGTCTTCTCTTTGTAAAAAATCCAGTTAAGATGGAAAGAGTCTTCCCAGTATAGCCGACGCAGACTGCACAGGCTAATCTTGGACAACTCTTTATGCACATGCATTAAACATTTTCCAAAGCAAGTCTCAAATCAATCAGTCTTCGGGGTATTTTCAAGCTAAGTAACTTGTCATCTTCAATGGTTGTATATATGTAAAACTTAGATATGTTGGTTGAGGCTGTATTATGTTTTAAAGTCTAATACTATAGTACTTAGCATAATAAATATAAGGAATTCTACTTTTGTATTGAAGTTGTTATCCCCAAACCCAATCCACTATGATAATGCTGGAAATGAATTTAGTTTTGGACCCGTCAGGGGTTGTGTTGGAAGAGGTGGGGTGAATGTCACTATGTGTGAATGGATGGGGTAATTGTTAGTGAGTGGGTAGGGTGTTTGTGGATGTGTGAGTAGGTGGCGTGTTTGTGTGTGAATGGGTGGGATTTTTGTGTGTTAATGGGTGGTGTGTTTGTGTGTTAATTGGTGGGGTGCTTGTGTGTGAATGGGTGGGGTATTTGTGTGTCAATGGGTGGGGTGTTTGTGTTTGAAGGGGTGGGGTGTATGTGTTTGAAGGGGTGGGGTGTTGGTGTTTGAAGGGTTGGGTGTTTGTGTGTGAATGGATGGGGTGCTTGTGTGTGAATGGGTGGGATGTTTGTGTGTGAATAGATGAGGTGCTTGTGTGTGAATGGTGGGATGTTTGTTTGTGAATGGGTGGGATGCTTGTGTGTGAATGAGTTGGGTGTTAAAGGGTGGAATGTTTGTGTATAAATTGGTGGGATTTTTGTGTGTGAATGGTTGGGTGCTTGTGTATGAATGGGTGGGATGTTTTTGTGTGAATGGGTGGGATTTGTGTTTGTGAATGGATGGGATGTTAGTGTGTGAATGGGTGGGATGTTTGTGTGTGAATGAGTGGGGTGTTTGAGGGGTTGGGGTGTTTGTGTGTGAATGGGTGGGGTGTTTGTGTGTGCATGTGTGGAATGTTTGTGTATGAATGGGAGGGGTGTTTGTGTGTGAAATGGTTGAATGTTTGTGTGTGAATGTGTGGGGGCTTGTGTGTGAATGGGTGGAGTGTTTGTATGTGAATGGGTGGAGTGTTTGTGTGTGAAGGGGTGAGGTGTTTGTGTTTGGAGGGATGGGGTGTTTGTGTGTGAATGGTTGGTGTGTTTGTGTGTGAATGGGAGGTATGTTTGTGTGTGAATGGGTGGAGTGTTTGTGTTTGAATGGGTGGGGTGTGAGTGGGTGGGGGTGTATGTAAGTGGTTTGGTGGGTGCCATGAAATGGAAGATAGTTCTAAGACCGCTGAAAATGCCCTTTGTAGTGTGTAACATTGAATTATATTGGTACTTAGTAAGCCATTCAAGAAAGACGCTTACATCGCCAACAACTGTTCAGTCATTGTATTCAGTTCATTAAAACGATACTTTCCAAGTTATTTTTAGTCAGACTAGCGATTTTCACGGACCCCTCATATGAGGGGCCGCGTAAATGTAAAACAAACTCCGAAACTCCACTGCTGTCTGAACTCCTATAGACTAAATACAACAAATCAACAAAATGAAGTATCATATGAATTTACATGTATATATGACTTTAACATGGCTATGCATGTATACGTTACTCCGTCACAAGCGAGATGCTATTTACATAAATGACGACTGACCAAGCACCCATCTGTCTTCGCATCTGGTCGGTTTGACTTTGACATACGATAGTTTTATTAATACACTTAAGAGACTACGTACCAACATGTAGTAACCAAGTAGAAATCAAAATGGACATGAATGTTCCGATAATCACGAGGCCACAACCCTGCAGTCGCTAGACCAGTTAAATATGCAGCTACAAACCATATGGCCCATGTGTGCGCACGAATCTTGATACACCCGTGTGAAACAGAGGAATGGAACAATATATATTCGGACAGTCTTACCCGGCTCCGTGAGGTGGGTAGCAATAAAGCGACTCGCGCACCATAATCAGGGTAACACGAGTAGTACTCGAGCATGGCCCGGGTTAACTCGTTTTAGCTCGAGTTAGTATGCTGAACGCGCTCAATGCTTCACTTCGTGCTTGTTGTGAAGGATATTGTATAAAGAAACTGTTCGTATCCACTCGAGTTCTCCGGTACTTCAAACAGCAATTCAGTAAAACGTTTTACCACGCAGCATCCGTTACCCAGGTGAAAAGCGAAGATATAATGGTAGCGCTTCGCGTTCAAAGCTAGGAATCTGGCATTTTGGTGTTGAATACTATTACTTGTACATTTGATCGCTGGCGTTTTTTTAATTACCTGTTACATATGAGTCTCGCTCTGGGAAACGGTGCTTAATGCACGTGCAGTCCACACAGGTAAATCAGGGACGACTCTTAATGCACGTGCAGTTCACACAGGTAAATCAGGGACGACTCTTTCCGCCTGGAAACGATTTTCGTTTAGTATGGACTTCTTTTTAAAAAATCCATTGAAGCGGAGTTACGTCACTGAATAGCTTGCGCGGACTGCATGGGCTAATCTGGGACGATACTTTACGCAATTGCATTTAACCCAGTTCCCCGCGAGCGAGGCGCATATGTCTGCAAATTTGTAAAAAAGAGATGGATTGCCACGCGTATGAATCTTTCCGGTAGTCAAAACTTTAAGGTCACATAAGTCGACGTTTACTTTGAATGTATGGGCGACGTTCAAACTCCCTTTCAAAGAATTGCATCAGCAAGACATTGCGACGTGATATAAATCGATTCCACAAATAAGTAAAGAATCAATTCAATAGCTACATGTAAAAACGATTTCAAGGGATCAGCGTCTACCAGTATTTTGTTTGTTTTTGTTGGTTTGTTTATTAATATTTATACAGCATATTTTTTAATTCGAGTTCATTTAAGTACTTATCACATCATTTGTAGTTGGTCAATTATCCGTACTTGAAGTGTTATTCAAGGTAAGTTATTTTATGTAGTATTATAAGTTGATGTTTTGCCTTGTCATGGTCCTGTAAGCTTATTGTCAAATCCGGGCTAAATGCATGTGCGTAAAGTGCTGTCACAGATTAGTCTTTGAATCCGCACAGGCCAATCAGGGACGACACTTTCCGTCTAGATTGGATTTTCTTTTTGAAAACACTTTAACGAAAACAATTAATAAAAGCGGAAAGGGTCGTTCCTGATTGGCTTGTGCGGACTTCACAGGCTAATTTGGGACGACACTTTATGCACATGCATTAAGCCCGGTTTTCCAAGAGTGCGGTCCATTTGCTTGTATGTTTTATTGAATCAAAAGCTACCACTGGCTTCGCATTGCCAAAGCTGCAAACCGTGTCTTCTGCGGTCCATGTTATCTTTTCGCTGGTAAAACTAATGCGAACAATACGTCGGTGGCGTCAGCCATGACAGGCCAGGGCAACATCGGTAAGAAAATAGCAGCCACGGACCTGTCGATTCTCACGATTTAAGCGCGAAAATCACGCTTTTGATATTTGAATCACGCCACTAAACGTAACTGAGCATTTCTCTAACTTTTGAAATGTTTTGGTTCAACACGTTTATTGATGTCGATACTACCGGTAGTTCTTGAGATGCACTTCGAAGCCAGTCACTCGAGCTCCCGTAACTTTTTATTATTCAATTGTATAGTAAGTTGTTTGACAGGAAAATAAACAAACATTCCACGTCGACGTGCTGTTGGTGATTTGTCCCGTAAATTTTGTTTATGTTTATAAAATGGATCAATGTTCGCCTAAGAAACTGACGAAAAATCTAACGGGGGCTGGTAAGTGTAACACCAAAATGGACGACACCGTATTCTGATAAGGCGTCGTCGTAATTTCTATAGTTATTCTGTCAAGTTTACTTATAGACGACGCTACAATATTGTCAGACGAAATCCCATATCATTTTAGCCTCTAGGTTAGTGATACCATGGCCATCTATCAAATGCAGCCTATCTATGCCTGAATGATAAATTGCCCACACCATACAAAGTTATACCCTTTCGACTCTCACATTCCACGTGACCCCTTCGCCTCCCACATTCCACGTAAACACATTCCCCCCAACACACAAAAATACCTCCAGAACTGCAGGGGCTATTAGACAACCGCAGCAGGACCACAGTAGTTTTGTGAAGAACGCAGGCAGTGGGTCTGGTGTGGAGACAGTAAGACAGTCTTCAGTGAGCTCTGAAATTAGTGAGGCTGAGGTGCAGGATTCACAGGGTTTAAGTGTAGGAGACCTGGATATAGACAGAGAGCTGCAAGACATAGAACGAGTCCTGGAGTATGCAAGGTCAGCCACTGTCCAGTCTCCCGAGCCGCAAACATCACATGAATAAGGGGGGAACCAGTCATCAAAGGAATGGGAACCAGTCATCACAGGAATAAGAGGGAAAACCAGTCATCCAATGAATGAAGGAAAAGGCAGAGTGAAGTGGTGGGACCAGTCATCATAGGAATGAGGGGGGGGGTCATTACAGGATTGAGGGGGACCAGTCATTACAGGGACAGGAGGGGGGGGGGGGGGGCAGTCAACACAGGAATTAGGGGGGACCAGTCATAATAGGAATAAAAAATTAACCAGTCATCACAGCAATGAGGGGGGGGGGAAGTTATCATAGGAATGAGGGGGTGGGGGGCACAGCCATAACAGAAATGGTCTGTCACTGCCCAGTCTCGTGAGTCTCAATCATCACAGGAATGATTGGGGAACCAGTCATCACAGGAATAAGAGGGGAACCAGTCATTACAGGAATAACAGGGGGAACCAGTCATCACAGGAATAAGAGGGGGACCAGTTATCATAGGAATTAGGGGGGACCAGTCATCACAGGAATGATAGGGAACTGGTAATCACAGGAATAAGAGGGGGGACCAGTGATCACAGAAATGAGAGGGAAACCAGTCATCATAGGAATGGGGGCTCGGAAGACAGTTTAGAAGACCTAGAGTTATACCAGGAATAAGTAAGATAGCGCAGGACTATGTGAACCACTAAACAAGTAATAGCTATCTTGGTGCAATTGTATAGTTGTATGGAAATTGTTAAGCAATTGTACCAGACAGTAGGACTCCTGTCACCACACAGTTACATGATGTGTCTGACAAATAGAAAATGGTGTATATTTCATGAAAGTAAAATGTGTAGCTACATACTTTATTTGAATACTTTTCTTAATTCAGAGCATTATTTGTGCTTTTTTGGATGCTGCTATACCTTTACTTAAAATGAACAGGTTTGTTGCATATATTATGTTCTGTTTTATATTTCCTATGTTCAAACCATTTTAGACCATGTTCTTATTCATGCATGTTTATATACAAAGCAAATAATTTAATGTCGGGTGGACCAAAACAAGGTCTCATTAGTGGAATGCTAAGTTTGAATACCATGTTTAAGCTTCCCAATTGTTATGCCCCTTTTTTATACTTGGAAAATTGAAAATGTTGATAAGTTTTGTGTTTAGGTCCACTTTATTCCTAAAGTATTAAAGCTATTGCTTTAATACTTGCAACACTTACTAACTATCATAAGGGGATTGTGCAGGCGAAGTAATGTAAATCTGACTGGCATTTTGACAGAATTATGGTCCCTTTTGTACTTAGATAATTCAAAATTTGGTTAAGTTTTGTGTTTTGGTCCATTTTACTCCTGAAGTATAATAGCTATTGCTTTCTGACTTGGAATACTCGCTAACTATCATAAGGGGACTGTACAGGACAAGTTGCATAACTCTGGTTGTCATTTTGACGGAATTATGACCCTTTTTTGACTTAGTAACTTTGAATATTTTGTTAAATTTTGTGTTTAGATGCACTTTACTTCAAAAGTATCAAGGCTATTGCTTTCAAACTTCAAATATTTTCTTACTAGCATGAGGGTACTGTACCTGGCAAGTTGAATTTGACCTTGCCTTTTGAATGACCTTGAATCTCAAAAAAAATTTGCTTAAATTACCATAACTTCTTTATTTAGGATCAGATTTGATTCATTTTTTGACAAAACAACACTTACCTGACATACCACAATGGACTCCACCCAAACCATCCCCCACGCCCCATCCCAGAATCTCCCCCCTCCCTCCCCCCCCCCCCCCCCCCAAAAAAAAAAAATAATGTTTTTTTCCCTTTTTTTGTTGTCTTATTTTTATGCCCCCCTTCGAAGAAGAGGGGGTATATTGCTTTGCTCATGTCGGTCGGTAGGTCGGTCGGTCGGTCCACCAGGTGGTTGTCAGACGATAACTCAAGAACGCTTGGGCCTAGGATCATGAAACTTCATAGGTACATTGAACATGACTTGCAGATGACCCATATTGATTTTGAGGTCACTAGGACCTGAAATAGTAAAATGGTTTCCGGATGATAACTCAAGAACGCATACGCCTAGGATCATGAAACTTCATGGGTAGATTGATCATGACTCGCAGATGACTCCTATTAATTTTGAGGTCACTAGGTCAAAGGTCAGGTCACGGTGACCCGAAATAATAAAATGATTTTTGGATGATAATTCAAGAACGCATATGCCTAGGATCATGAAACTTTATAGGTAGATTGATCATGACTCGCAGATGACCCCTATTGATTTTCAGGTCACTAGGTCAAAGGTCAAGGTCACGGTGACCCGAAATTGTAAAATGATTTTCGGATGATAACTCAAGAACGCATATGCCTAGGATCATGAAACTTCATAGGTAGATTGATCGTGACTTGCAGATGACCCCTATTGATTTTCAGGTCACTAGGTCAAAGGTCAAGGTCACAGTGACAAAAGTCGTATTCACACAATGGCTGCCAGTACAACGGACAGCCCATATGGGGGGCATGCATGTTTTACAAACAGCCCTTGTTTAAATATCATCTAATAAATGACCCCCCCCCCCCCCACATTATTACCCATGTCCACCCCCCCCCCCCCACACATACACAAAGGAAGTATTTTTTTAAATATGGTAAAAAAATTATTATTATTTTATTATTGAAAGACCGTCCAAACATCCCACCCAAGCTATTGCTATCAAACTTGAAATATAATCTTATAAGTTTGTTTTATGTCTTTACGAATGTTCAATATATTGTGGAAATTATACCTGATCTCAGAATCGTCTATAATGTACCACTTCTTTAAAACATAAGCAATCAATATGTTTCAATTATGGTCCTCTTCCAGTTAGAACATGACTATATTACCTTGACCTTATTGAATATGAACAATTTCCACATGATGGCTTACGTTATACTGTCAAGCACTCGTAAAGTAGAGCGCGCTGTCTACAGACAGCTCTTGTTTGTTTTGTTTTTATACATTATCTGTTTATCATGCTGCAACGTACAATGCATAAACCTTTTTTTCATTGTGAATCTGACAGTTGATAGACCTACCTTGTACAAAAATTGTACTTTGTAATGTTTTCTTGTTGAGAAGACAATATCATTGAAAGAAGCACATGTTTATGAATTGCTTGCATTTGTTTAAACTGTGCATTGTTCATACATGCTGTGCCTGTGAATGTCTCTCATTTAACGTACTTCATCGGCGATGTTCAGTGCATATTCATGTATGTCTACTTGCAATATAAAGTTATTTCATGTCATTTAGTATGTTGTTAGATGGCTGTTGTTTGTGTTTGTTATTTTAATATGTATGAGTTACCATTAGGCATTAGTTACCATTGTGTCAAAAACGTATGACAGCGTAGTGTCTCATAATTCATTAATTGTTTGGATGGTTTGCTTTGAAACCTTCTTCATAAATGTCACTAGTCAATAAGGTTAAACTCTACAAAAGAACGTTTCTGTTTAAATGTCTTTGAAACCTTCAAAATCATTGTTTCACTATTTTCTATTCTTACTTTTTGTAAAGCATGTGAATCTCATTTAATTGCTTTGATTTACAAATGAGCTGGGCACTAGGAAAATATGGCTTAAAACATGTGTGAAAAGCGTCGTCCCAGATTATCTTGTCCTGTCTGCCCATGCAAATCAGGGACGACACTTTCAGATTTATCCTATTTTTCTTTTAAATAAAGTCTTCTCTTTGTAAAAAATCCAGTTAAGATGGAAAGAGTCTTCCCAGTATAGCCGACGCAGACTGCACAGGCTAATCTTGGACAACTCTTTATGCACATGCATTAAACCTTTTCCAGAGCAAGTCTCAAATCAATCAGTCTTCGGGGTATTTTCAAGCTAAGTAACTTGTCATCTTCAATGGTTGTATATATGTAAAACTTAGATATGTTGGTTGTATTATGTTTTAAAGTCTAATACTATAGTACTTAGCATAATAAATATAAGGAATTCTACTTTTGTATTGAAGTTGTTATCCCCAAACCCAATCCACTATGATAATGCTGGAAATGAATTTAGTTTTGGACCCGTCAGGGGTTGTGTTGGAAGAGGTGGGGTGAATGTCACTATGCGTGAATGGATGGGGTAATTGTTAGTGAGTGGGTAGGGTGTTTGTGGATGTGTGAGTAGGTGGCCTGTTTGTTACTGAATGGGTGGGGTTTTTGTGTGTGAATGGGTGGTGTGTTTGTGTGTTAATGGGTGGGGTGCTTGTGTGTGAATGGGTGAGGTATTTGTGTGTCAATGGGTGGGGTGTTTGTGTTTGAAGGGGTGGGGTGTATGTGTTTGAAGGGGTGGGGTGTTGGTGTTTGAAGGGTTGGGTGTTTGTGTGTGAATGGGTGGGGTGCTTGTGTGTGAATGGGTGGATGTTTGTGTGTGAATAGATGGGGTGCTTGTGTGTGAATGGTGGGATGTTTATTTGTGAATGGGTGGGATGCTTGTGTGTGAATGAGTTGGGTGTTAATGGGTGGAATGTTTGTGTATAAATTGGTGGGATTTTTGTGTGTGAATGGCTGGGTGCTTGTGTATGAATGGGTGGGATGTTTTTGTGTGAATGGGTGGGATTTGTGTTTGTGAATGGATGGGATGTTAGTGTGTGAATGGGTGGGATGTTTGTGTGTGAATAAGTGGGGTGTTTGAGGGGTTGGGGTGTTTGTGTGTGAATGGGTGGGGTGTTTGTGTGTGCATGTGTGGAATGTTTGTGTATAAATGGGAGGGGTGTTTGTGTGTGAAATGGTTGAATGTTTGTGTGTGAATGTGTGGGGGCTTGTGTGTGAATGGGTGGAGTGTTTGTATGTGAATGGGTGGAGTGATTGTGTGTGAAGGGGTGAGGTGTTTGTGTTTGGAGGGATGGGGTGTTTGTGTGTGAATGGTTGGTGTGTTTGTGTGTGAATGGGAGGTATGTGAGTGGGTGGGGGTGTATGTAAGTGGTTTGGTGGGTGCCATGAAATGGAAGATAGTACTAAGACCGCTAAAAATGCCCTTTGTAGTGTGTAACATTGAATTATATTGGTACTTAGTAAGCCATTCAAGAAAGACGCTTACATCGCCAACAACTGTTCAGTCATTGTATTCAGTTCATTAAGACGATACTTTCCAAGTTATTTTTAGTCAGACTAGCGATTTTCACGGACCCCTCATATGAGGGGCCGCGTAAATGTAAAACAAACTCCGAAACTCCACTGCTGTCTGAACTCCTCTAGACTAAATACAACACATCAACAAAATGAAGTATCATATGAATTTACATGTATATATGACTTTAACATGGTTATGTATGTATACGTTACTCCGTCACAAGCGAGATACTATTTACATAAATGACGACTGACCAAGCACCCATCTGTCTTCGCATCTGGTCGGTTTGACTTTGACATACGATAGTTTTATTAATACACTTATATAAGAGACTACGTACCAACATGTAGTAACCAAGTAGAAATAAAAATGGACATGAATGTTCCGATAATCACGAGGCCACAACCCTGCAGTCGCTAGACCAGTTAAATATGCAGCTACAAACCATATGGCCCATGTGTGCGCACGAATCTTGATACACCCGTGTGAAACAGAGGAATGGAACAAAATATATTCGGACAGTCTTACCCGGCTCCGTGAGGTGGGTAGCAATAAAGCGACTCGCGCACCATAATCAGGGTAACACGAGTAGTACTCGAGCATGGCCCGGGTTAACTCGTTTTAGCTCGAGTTAGTATGCTGAACGCGCTCAATGTTTCACTTCGTGCTTTTTGTGAAGGATATTGTATAAAGAAACTGTTCGTATCCACTCGAGTTCTCCGGTACTTCAAACAGCAATTCAGTAAAACGTATTACCACGCAGCATCCGTTACCCAGGTGAAAAGCGAAGATATAATGGTAGCGCTTCGCGTTCAAAGCTAGGAATCTGGCATTTTGGTGTTGAATACTATTACTTGTACATTTGATCGCTGGCGTTTTTTTAATTACCTGTTACATATGAGTCTCGCTCTGGGAAACGGTGCTTAATGCACGTGCAGTCCACACAGGTAAATCAGGGACGACTCTTAATGCACGTGCAGTTCACACAGGTAAATCAGGGACGACTCTTTCCGCCTGGAAACGATTTTCGTTTAGTATGGACTTCTTTTTAAAAAATCCATTGAAGCGGAGTTACGTCACTGAATAGCTTGCGCGGACTGCATGGGCTAATCTGGGACGATACTTTACGCAATTGCATTTAACCCAGTTCCCCGCGAGCGAGGCGCATATGTCTGCAAATTTGTAAAAAAGAGATGGATTGCCACGCGTATGAATCTTTCCGGTAGTCAAAACTTTAAGGTCACCTAAGTCGACGTTTACTTTGAATGTATGGGCGACGTTCAAACTCCCTTTCAAAGAATTGCATCAGCAAGACATTGCGACGTGATATAAATCGATTCCACAAATAAGTAAAGAATCAATTCAATAGCTACATGTAAAAACGATTTCAAGGGATCAGCGTCTACCAGTATTTTGTTTGTTTTTGTTGGTTTGTTTATTAATATTTATACAGCATATTTTTTAATTCGAGTTCATTTAAGTACTTATCACATCATTTGTAGTTGGTCAACTATCCATACTTGAAGTGTTATTCAAGGTAAGTTATTTTATGTAGTATTATAAGTTGATGTTTTGCCTTGTCCTGGTCCTGTAAGCTTATTGTCAAATCCGGGCTAAATGCATGTGCGTAAAGTGCTGTCACAGATTAGTCTTTGAATCCGCACAGGCCAATCAGGGACGACACTTTCCGTCTAGATTGGATTTTCTTTTTCAATTAATAAAAGCGGAAAGGGTCGTTCCTGATTGGCTTGTGCGGACTTCACAGGCTAATTTGGGACGACACTTTATGCACATGCATAAAGCCCGGTTTTCCAAGAGTGCGGTCCATTTGCTTGTATGTTTTATTGAATCAAAAGCTACCACTGGCTTCGCATGGGAGGCGGAAAACTACAACGGGCGAGGCATGGTATGGTCCGCTTCGCATTGCCAAAGCTGCAAACCGTGTCTTCTGCGGACCATGTTATCTTTTCGCTGGTAAAACTAATGCGAACAATACGTCGGTGGCGTCAGCCATGACAGGCCAGGGCAACATCGGTAAGAAAATAGCAGCCACGGACCTGTCGATTCTCACGATTTAAGCGCGAGAATCACGCTTTTGATATTTGAATCACGCCACTAAACGTAACTGAGCATTGCTCTTACTTTTGAAATGTTTTGGTTCAACACGTTTATTGATGTCGATACTACCGGTAGTTCTTGAGATGCACTTCGAAGCCAGTCACTCGAGCTCCCGTAACTTTTTATTATTCAATTGTATAGTAAGTTGTTTGACAGGAAAATAAACAAACATTCCACGTCGACGTGCTGTTGGTAATTTGTCCCGTAAATTTTGATTATGTTTATAAAATGGATCAATGTTCGCCTAAGAAACTGACGAAAAATCTAACGGGGGCTGGTAAGTGTAACACCAAAATGGACGACACCGTATTCTGATAAGGCGTCGTCGTAATTTCTATAGTTATTCTGTCAAGTTTACTTATAGACGACGCTACAATATTGTCAGACGAAATCCCATATCATTTTAGCCTCTAGGTTAGTGATACCATGGCCATCTATCAAATGCAGCCTATCTATGCCTGAATGATAAATTGCCCACACCATACAAAGTTATACCCTTTCGCCTCTCACATTCCACGTGACCCCTTCGCCTCCCACATTCCACGTAAACACATTCCCCCCAACACACACACATTTCACGTTGCCCCATTCGCCTCCCACATTTCATTCGCCCGCACATTTCACGTTACCCCTTCGCCCCGCGTACCACGTGACCCAATGAGACAGCAGCAATTGGAAAACACCCGTCTTTCTCTGCCTCATTATGTGGGCTTGGCAGCTTTTTAGTCATGCCATTTTTTTGCAAAGACATTTAAGAGTCATCCGAACAAAAATCCAGAAAACCAGTCCGGTGAATTCATTTACATTTCTTTAAAAGTATTTTCCCCCTCCAATACCCTTCTACTAAGATAAAGCTAATAAAATACTGAAAGCAATTAAGAAGACGGTTGCGTTAGAAACCTACCAACACAAGGGCACGAGGAAGAACGGGGAAATATTATTGCTTACTCGATTTTCATACTCAGCATTATGCGTTAACCCATTTATGCCTAGTGGACTCTCTCATCCTTCTAAATTGATAAATGTATTTCCAAAATAAGGGATGTCTATAATATTTATTTATATATTTAGAATATTTCTTACAGAAATTCCTTTAAGCAAACAGCGCAGACCCTGATGAGACGCCGCATCATTCGGCGTCGCATCTGGGTCTACGCTGTTTGCCGAGGCCTTTTTTCTAGACGCTAGAAATAAATGGGTTAATGCAGACTCATCTGGGAAATGCATACGTACACTACAACCAGGCACACGTAACATTCAGAAGGAGATACACATGTTATCAGCATATGCGGTGACCAAATCAAGCAATATATCGCTGTATGTTGCAACAAATCACCCATTTGGAGTACATGGCCGACGAGTATACAGATGTTTATACAATGGAAGAAATATCGATTGGACTCGACATTGTAAAAGTTCAGCACCTCGTTAAGTATTACAGAAAGCGTAATCAGTTTCTCTGAATTTTCCGCGAATCACTCAGTGTGCCGTTTTGGATCAGCTGACTATTTATTGCACAACTTTTTTTTACGGAGGATTACAGACAAAGTCGATGTATCTCGATTGTCACTGTGCGAGTCCTGACATGAACAGCTACGTTCAGCAGACGCAGACATAAAGAAATCCCGCGGCCACGTCTTGTAGAGTTAGAGGCCCACGTTCGATAATTTGCGGAACTTATCGTCGAGGTTTAAACATTCGTTCGATGTGCCAATGGTCAGACATATCAGGAGAACAGTTACGAAATCGCATGCCATTCAAGTTTTCGACAAAACGCTTCGCAATATGCAAATAGATTCTAATGAAGTTGATGAATAAAGTCGAGCTGCCATGCCAAACGAAAAGAAACTGCATTCAGTGTGTGTTATTAGATGGAAAGCGCGAGAGGCGACGACCTGCATACACGCAGACGCTCCTTCAAGACCCTCGTCAGTGCTTTTGAAGGATCGACTGAGCTCGAACTATGGTGATTCCTGGGCCGGTTCATTCAGTTTGGCTTCATCGTCAACAAGTACATCGTGACAAAACTGAAACCACTGTCGAAATGTGGATGGAAGAGAAAGAAGCAACGATTGTTCATGAGTTGTGTAGTTATGCTAAGTTAGCCGACAGTCTATGGTATAAACTTTATAAGGGCCTGGTTCTGAGAAAACTATGCTTATTGCATGTGCCTTAAGTGTAATCCCATATTAGCCCGTGTCGTCCCATATTAGCCTGTGTCGTCCCATATTAGCCTGTGTCGTCCCATATTAGCCTGTGTCGTCCCATGTTAGCCTGTGTCGTCCGCGCATGCTAATCATGGACGACTCTTTCCTCTTTAATATAAGTTTTTGTCTGAAGAACGTCTCTTCTGGACCGAAATCCAGTCTTGACGTATATCGCCATTTGTCAATGTGTGGTCACTATAAATAATCATTTACTTTACTGTTCGTTGAAAAACGACAGCTACACATAATCAAACAACTTATAACTTCTTAAGTGTATGAGGAACAAAATATGCATCGTCGACACACACCTTTAATGTACAAAATATGCGAAAGCTTGAACATAAGCAGACAAAACCTGTTACATATAATAGCCCGTCTTTATGTCAATAATTTACATCGTTTATAAAGAAATACTACGTTAATGCGTATCGATTATTCGTCAACGTGTGTTCGTTTAAAGTACTGCGACGTGGCAGGTTGCGGTATCGAGTCAGCCCGCGAGCATCTCGTACTCATTCAAAATGATCCGGCTAGAAGTGCTGACGTTGTTACTGATTGTCGGAATTGGTGTTTCTAATGCTGATGATGACGCCACTCCGTCCGTAGCAAGCGCTATTGTTGAGGTTGGTGAATGTGTTTTTATCGTTATTCCATGTCTTTAATAAACATGAATGTATACAACCGGTTTATTTAAATTACCGTAATAACTGTTTAGTTTTCGGACACTCTAATTTTTCGGACACACTTTTAACCAAAAATAATTAATATCATGTACTTCACTATTTTGGATCACAGGGATCGTTAGGTAAAAAATACTCTATTATACTATATACATATATACAAGGGATACAACTGTCAAATTTCCTGCACAACATCATGGTCTGAACAATAGCAAAAAAATCGCTTCCAAAAGCAATACTTACACCAAAAAACTGTATAACAACAGCTCAGACATTTATCTATCAGATAATAACTACGTTTATAGCAGTAAAAGTGTTCATAGTTGTGTTTGAAACGAAAGTTTCATGAAAAACGGTAAAATTTTCGAAATGCGACACTGGTGTGCACACTAGCTGAAATAATTTGCGTTCAGAATAAATCTGAACGCTGAAATTCCGGTCTGCAAAAACCATTACGAAAAATAAATACAATACTATTATATCAATATGCTTAAAATTGCAAAATAACATTACCAACTCAAAAAGTTTTAGTTAATTAGTCCATTATTACCTCAAATAGCGTCGAATTGAAGCTAAAAGGCATAATTTGTTTCAGTTAAACTTCTGCTTAAATCGCAATACAATCACTGACCTCTCGCCATGTTATGAAATATTTAAATATCAACCAATCAGAAGAAGGCATTACGGTGTAATAGGCTGCGTTATCGATTAAAATCTACCTGCCGTATACAGCGGGCACAGCGATAGGAATTGAAAATGTGAGTAGTGTGTTGATTTAAATTGGTCAGGCGTGCAAAATTGAAAGAGTCATTACATAATTCTTACGGAACATTATTGAGAAATGAATTATCTACACAGGTATGTAAATATTATTGCAATCCGTTGATATTAACTGTCTGATATCGGGGCTTGAATGTTGCGCACCAAATTCCTTGCGCATCAATATAGACAAAGAAGGAAAACTCTCGCTATTAAAAAGATGAGAGTGGACTATTGACGCCAAGAGTCTGCCAAAGCAAAAATCATCAAAAGACTCTTAGGCGGCAATTTATATTGACTAGTGTGCACACCCACTTTGACACATTTTGTTTCATAATTAAATAATTACAGAGAAGTTGAGCAAATTTTACCTTGTTTTATTATCCATAGACACTTTATTAATCAAAGTAGACACCTTCCATAATTGCATGTAACTGCATATATGTAAAACACCGTAAATATTAAATTTGTTTACATTTCTACCATCTTCAAGGATTTGTATGCAATTTGTCAGGTAATGTTACGTGGAACGTGAATGGCTGGATTTATTACTGCAGTGGAATTTCAACCAATCAAATCGCATGTTAGAAATACATGTGAACTATCCAAAATGAAAGTAAAATATTGTCATTGTGAAATTGAAGCAGATTGATATGAATTTCTAGCAAAATATGCTCACTAAATAGTAACTATGTTCTATTTCACTATGAAAAAAAACTATCCAAGGAATATGTACCAGCAAAAGAGCTTTATAACAAAGGAATACGAAAATTACTTCTAGAATTCTCAGTTTTCAGCTGTGCACACTTGTGTCCAAGTAAGGATTTTTGAGCATTTTGAATGAAACTTTCTCTCTTAGTTCAATGAAAAGCTTGTACTTTATTGCCAAGTGTATTATTTTCTGAAAGATAAATGTCTTGGCTGTTGTAATACAGTTTAATTGGTGTATTTATTGCATTTGGAAGCAAATTTTTCGCTATTGTTTACACCATGGTTGTGTGCAGGAATTTTCACAGTTGTATCCCTTGTATATATATGTAGTATAACATAATATTTTTACTTAACGGTCCCTATGTTTTGGATACCATGAACTTCTCTAATAATAAATGAATCTCAATTTTCGGACACTTGCATTTTTATCAGTATTGTAAAAAATACTGAGCTCCAATGGGGGATCTAACCCACGACCTCCAGAGTGGTAGTCAGACACTTTAAGGGCGCACCCCACTTTAAGTTCCACAACGCTGAAAAGCTAGCTCTACAGCAAGGCTGTTGGAAGTGACCTTAAATCACTACATCAGAAAACAACCTATCTGCGTTTTACAACATGATCAGTCATAAAACCTGGCAGATAATTTTGTGAAGACTTTGGACTAAATAATAAATGTTTTGAAACAGTAGCCTAATATAAACTTTTGACTATAACAATATCTGATAAGAAAGGTTTAATTTTCATTGTTCAAAGTATTTGTGTTTAGAATAAGTATGTGTGTTTCACAGAAAACAACTTCCAATTATAGGATATGAATTAAATGTGCAGTTGCATTGATCTACATTTATGGATTTTAAAAGATTTAGCAACAGGTTGAAGAAAACTGATTCATTGCAATCAATTTTGCTGTCTTTACGCTCCAGTTTTTGAGTGAGCATCATAGGAAAATAGTTAAAACCATTAAATGCTTGGTCAATTTTTGTATCTCTATATCTGTTATAAATTTATAAAGCAGTCATATAAATGAACATGATTCCAGGAGCCTATGGCCTCTAAGCCCTTTCCAGCTCAGACGCAAAACGAAAAAAGAAGATAATTTATGCAACAAGCATAAAACCAGAACAGCCTGTGAGTCACTTGCAGTCTGTTCAGGTTCTATGCTGTTTGCTGCTCATCAGTACAGTAGGTTGGAAATGAAGCATTTAAAACTTTAATTATTAAAAAAAGGTCTTTAATTGACAGTGATTTTTTGCCCAAAATTACAGCCTCTTACAGCCTCTTTCTCAATACCAAAACATTTTCCCCAATTTTCTGATCAAAATTTCCCCCAAAATATAATACACTTTTCCAATTAACTAAATTTCTGGTTTATTAAGTTTATTATACAGCAATTTTATTCCCTATCACTTTATAATATAAGTTTCAGAAAGCAGCTAAGCATGCACTTATAAACAATTGGTATACAGTTATTTATAATCATATTTAACATTATAACATGTTTAATTTTTCCCAGTTTCATTGTCTATCGAGCTTTTTTTCCCAAGTAGAAAGGCACAGGCTGTAAAATATAAAGCGAAAAAATCACTGATTGCATTTGATTTTCAAAGGGATTAAACTACATCAACATGCATATCAGAGTGGTAAAGTGTTTGTTAGGCTGCTATGTTTTATGAGTAAAATTGTATGTCCTTGCAGCACATGCAATAAGACTGCTATATGTTGGGCATTTGTGAACATGATTTCCAAATTCAGACACATTTTCTGTTTGCAGAGCTGCTCCGGGTGACGTTTGAATCGTCTACCAGAGGTCAAGAAGTTCATCTTTGATGACGTCCCTCTGTTGTATCCTTCAGTCATGTAACACTCAATTGTGCAGCATTCTGGGTAAACTGCGCATATATAATGCATGTGCTTAAAGTTAAATTACAGATTAGCCCATGCAGTATGCACAGGCTTATCAGGGACAACACTTTCTGTCTAAACGGAGATTATTAAAATTGAAAAATCTAGGGTCTGGGTGGTGAAATTTTCTAATATATTGATAAATGCAATAACTTGCTTTGTCGAACATACTTCTTATACTGGTATTTAAGCACAGTCTCGAAATTACTTTTGTCAAATATATTAAATTTAATTATATTTTCAAATGTATGTATCTACAGTCTGAAAATTGGGAAATAAAAAGGATCAGGGTGGAGCACCTGCTATTTTCCTCAAGATTTTTCCTCAATTGAAATACAGATGTGTTAACAAAGTTAAAAGGGCATTATAAATTAACATTGGGCCATAATACTTTACCTATCAATGCAATCCAAAATGCGTGGAAAATATTTCTGTTGACATTGTCATATACATGTATATTTATAAAACTTAACATTTGTGTTTTGTCCCTCAGGGCTTTAGTATGTCTGTAATGTATTTGTTATTTGCATGTACAATTACCTGGTACAGTCCTTAGGCTGCTATTTAATGATGGACAAGATATTAGATTGAGTAAGCATGATGCATTTTTAAGAATATTTCACATGATTATATGTACAATCATGTCTTGGTAAATTGTGTGTTTATACCCAGTACATGTATTATCAAATGAATAAAAACATTGAAACAGGAAAAGAAAAGAAATCACATGATCTTTTCAGATGCTGCACTGTCCAATGTTTTTAGCGAATCTGTTTTCGGAGAAAACCTGCGGTATTGTCATAGCCTGCTCGCCGTCCGCAGTCCGCCGGCATCGTGCTAACACCTTAATATTGGCTCTAAAATCAAAGTTCTTCCACCTACAACTTTGAAACTTAATATGTAGATGCACCTTGATGAGTTCTACACGCCACACCCATTTTGGGTCACTAGGTCAAAGGTCAAGGTCACTGTGACCTCTAGAAAAAAAAATGTCTGACAAGCTTTCGCAGCTGAGCGTGGCACCCGTTATGCGGTGCTCTTGTTTTATTTATGGAACAGTTTTGTTACCCCCATAATGTAGATTCATAATATTTTGAAATTACTATATCTTTACATTAATATTCAAACGGCCTTTCATATGCACTTTACATTATTTTTATTTGATATGACTTAACCCTTAGATACTAAAATACACACTCCCAAAATTATTCTAAATTTTAGACTTTTCTTACTAGATTTATTTTTGAAGGATTCATTTCCAATCCTAAGATACTGGAGCCCGTCTTATCAAACATCGTACGACCTTCTCACCTTAAGATGCATATTTCGAAGCGCCATATATACGTAACCGTCACATTTATAATTACTTTTGTTGAACATTTCCATTCATTTCCAAAGTAGATGTTAAGTATCCTATATATTTGAAACATACAGATCATAATCACGTATATTTTATAATTACAAAATTCAATCGTAAGTTAACATTGTCCTACGATCTTTGATAAGACGGACCCCAGTTGAGCAGCAAACAGCATAAAACCTAAACAGACTGGGAGTTACTCGAATGCTGTTCTTATTTTATGCTGGTTGCATACAGCCATTTTCACTTTGCTTTTGATGGGGAAATTAAGTGAGGTCCCCAGTATGTATGTTGTGACATAACATTATGTATGTGACCTTGCACTTTGTATGTGACCTTGACCCCTGCTCAGTCACGATGTCAAGTTTGTACCTAAGGGTGGCGCTCCTCCAGTCCTGCAGTTCCTGTCCAGTGACGGTCATGTGATCGAGGTACGTACTTTGTTTGCAGTCGCAAATAACACATGCTTAGCCTTCTGAACTCATTACCTGGCCACATTGTTTTATACAATTATCTGCAATGTTATGTTTGTACATGCCTTGCTGTTGGAAAACAGAGCTTAATGCATAAAGTGTCGTCCCTGATTAGCCTGTGCAGTCTACACAGGCTAATCAAGAAATACATTTTCTGCCTATTTCCTTAGCTGGATTTTTGCTTGAAACTAAAAAACTTTAAGTGGAAAGTGTTGTCCCTGAAGAGACATTCATACTGCACAGCCTAATCTGGGGTGTCACTTAACACACATTTTTCAAGCCCTGTGCACATTATTGAATTATGGGTTTGTTTTGACTTTACCCATGAAAAGTAAGGTACTAAATAGCACATATTAGATTGTTAAATTAATTGTGTTAACTTTAAGTACAAATTTATTTCCAAATCCAAAAGATGATATGTTCTTATATAAGTTGTGCATGATAATATATACAATTATGAAAAATTACTGTATGTCTTAAAGTACTTTTATTAATTGTATTTATAATTAAGCACAATTTATATAAGATCATATCATCTTTTGAATAAGTTTATGGCTTTGTGCTGTAACAAATGCCGATCCTTCACTACAGTCGTTTTAAATACATCATCCTAAATCAATGAATAACTAACTTCACATACCTTCTAATACATTGGTAAACATGTGAGTCGTGTTCTGAGAAAACGGGGCTTAATGCATGTGCGTAAAGTGTCTTCCCAGATAAGCCTGTGCAATTCGCACAGGCTAATCAGGGACGAAACTTTTCGCTTGAATGGTATTTTTCGTTTCAAGGAAGTCTCTTCTACATGAAAATCCAGTTGAGGCTGAAAATGTTGTCCCTGATTAGCCTGTGCGGACTGCACACCCTAATCTGGAATGACACTTTATGCACATGCAATAAGCCCAGTTTTCTCAGAACATGACTCATGTGTTTAACTTTATTAGCCTCCCCTGGGAAGATGTGACTTAATTCATGTGCGTAAAATGCTGTCCAAGATTAGCCTGTGCAGTCTGTACATACTGATCATGGCAACACTTTCGGCTTTGGTGGAATTTTTTGTTGAAGTGCATTTTTTCTAAATGAAAACTATTGTTTGCGGGTTTTGTTGTCCATAACAAGCATGCATGGGTGAAAGTTTTCCGGGTTGAACAGAAATTCCGGTTTTTGGATCACCGTTGAGGCCATTTTTCCATATCGCGCTTTAATCCATTGAGAAAATTTGAGGAGAGGGCGTAGGCAACCCTATTGATAGCAGGCGCCAGTTTATATAACTCAATTAAACAACAACAACAAAAACACAGAAATACCAATAAACGCTTTGTAATTGATATTGCTGAATGTGTTTTGTTGAAAGAGCGGCATTTTCGGCAAATGAACAAAAGCAGGTGCCAGAAAGAGTTATTGTTCCTTAGGCCACGACTTTTATATTTCTTGGTTTACAAAACCGCCGACCCTAATTTTTGGAAAATGGGAAAAAAAATAAAAGCGGAAAATCGTCTTTTTTTAAATATTTTATTCCCGACCGCACTTCAAAATGAGCGAAATGATAAAAAAACGATCCGGTTTGAGTACGGTTGCGAATAAAATCAAGTAAGTACAATCAACGATTGGTTCACATATATTGCAGAGATCGGGATATTTTTCAATGTGACACATTATGTACCAGTCCTTTTATGGGCACTTCTCAAAATTTATTTCGGGTAAAAATTACAGACAATAAGAAAATCAGCGTCAGTCAAATGTCGACCCCATCAAAATTTATTTCCGTGTCTGTGACGCAACTATATTGTTTAACATGTTAATTATATTAAACAAACCCGATAGTATTTGATAATAAGTATAAATAATCCAATAAAACACTGCCATTATTTACGATATATGTATTTAGGAATTTTGTAAACACGTCCGCCATAGTTTATAGGAACTGTACAGAAAGTTTGGAAATCGGAACAAATCGGTATATCTCGGAAAATCATTGATAAATGTATTTGTCGTTTCAATGCTTAGGGCCGAGTAATTTCGGCAAATCGGAACTCAACTTGTGTAAAACACTAGCTCAATTAACCGTTTAACTCCGCCTCCGTTCTCTGCAAAAGATTCGAAGGCGGAGCTATGCACGTGCTTTTATTAAATTGGAGGATTGCAATTGGTTCGGCATGTTGATTGCTAGACAAAGGAAGCCAATTTTTTCGGCGCGAAATTTGTCGCTTTATTGCTTCCGACAGAAAGCGGCTTTCCTTTGATGACGTCAAACTGTCAATTCACACAGACTGCACATTTTCGGAAGACTTTAACTGACTCCTTGTTTACAATTCCAGTAAAAAAAACACTTGCTAACATTAAACTTTGGATTAAATTATCAAAATAAAGCAAAAGCGAAGTTGACAAATATGATTAAATTAATTCGCGTCAGTTCAAATAAGACGTTTTGCGTTGTAAATCAACGAGTTTTCATGACAACAACAACTTTGACAAACATTACCGCGACGACGCATGGATCGATCTACCTCGATTTTTTTTTTCATGTACGATCTCATAAGTCGAGTAAGAGCAAACACATACCGGGTAATTTGTGTATGAGTAGTTTATCTTATATAAGATTTATGCAACGGGCATCGCATTGCGTAATGGTGCGCATCCAATTATGGAAATGAAGCGCAGTTTTTCGTTTTAATGGGAGAAGAACGCATGTCATGTAATGGAGTGTTTAAAATTGCCTGATGTTACATAAGGTGCTGTTAGGACTCATTTCATTTGAAGATATAGATGTGTTTCATTGCATAATTTGATTTTTTGTCTCTGTGTTAAGGTTATAAAAGATATGTTGTCTTTGTTCTGATGTTATTAGCATTAACTTTTTTTTCCAATGATGTTTTTTTTTTTTCGACCGCCCGATGGACCATTTTCAAAATAATTTTTGTAAACCAAAAAAAAAAGTCGTGGCCTTAGATTGTAAGCAGTGCGGAAAATTAAGGGAGATAATCGTTTACAACATTGTTTAATCATTTACAGCAACTAGCGCTAACATAAAAACAGTTAACTTTCAATATAAAATAAATCAAAAATGAAAGTTCTTGATCCAAATTGAGCTCAAAGGTGCTAGAATAGGATGTAAAGAATAAATAGCTATGGGAATAGTTGGCTAAAATAGATGAACATGCAATTCAATTGTGCAGATGGCTATAAAAAACTGACATTCTTGGTGTGTGTTTTTGTGTTTAAAAAAAAACACAATAAGTTATCAATCGTCCAGAAAAAAGGGCAATTAAAGGAACTTAAAGCCCATGAATTTCAACTGTTAGTAAACGATTTCTGTTAAATTCAAAATAAATGTGATTTTGCTATTAGTAGATGGTCATTTGAAGTAGCAGGTTTATTAATTAATTCGGTTTCTAATGGGCTGAATTTCTGAAGCTTTAGGGGGCTGTGTCCTGGACCGACCGGAGGCCCTTGCGAAGCTCCTGGACCCGAGCTAAATTTTCAGGTTTTCAGACATTTTCAACATTCACCCATGAGCATGTGAGGACTGCACAGGATAATCTTGGATGACAATTCCTGCTTATGCATTAAGCCCTGATTTCCCAGAGAGGTCTTGATAACATGTGTTTAACAATATGTAAACAATTAATACCGGTACTTATCCAATATAAATTGTGTATTTTTCTTGCATAGAAAGTAGACCTGGAAAAGTTGAATCGCGAGGAGTGCAACCAGCTGCTGCTGGATCGAGGCTTCATCAAGAAGAGTTACCCGGATGAAGAGCTTGCGCCGGAAGTGTTGTCTGGTCTGAAGTACAAGTCACGTGACGAGTTGTAGTGAGGGACTTGTTTTGTATGTGCATGTGTTATAGTGTGTGTGTGTGTTTTTATTAGGGAGGATGTTTTTTTCGGGGGAGTTGTTATTCTTGAAAAAATGTTGTGCTTTTACAGCTAGTTATGCCTTCTATGTTGTTTTAAACAAAAGAACTTTAATATACTTTTGTTAAACACTCAAATGTTCATAAAACTGTGATAGTGATTCAGTCATTGTTACTGTAAATATTCATATTAAAATATATGATTAAGTTTTTTTCAACAAATTTTGTTACCTTAATGTTGAGACGAATGTTCACATAATTTTTAGCTCGACTGTTTACGGAGAAAATCGAAGGTTTTGTCATTGCCAGCTCGGCGTCCGGCGTTGTGCTAAAACCTTTACATTTTGTTAACCTTTTGAACATTGGCTCTAAAATCAAAGTGCTTCCACCTACAACTTTAAAACTTCATATGTAGATGTACCTTGATGAGTTCTACACGCCACACCCATTTTGGGGTCAAAGGTCAAGGGAACTGGCCTCAAAAAAATATTCTTACAAGCTTTCATTTATTCAAAACTGCACCCGCAGCTGAGTGTTGGTATACATTATGCCGTGCTCTTGTTGTGTCTTGTTATCATATTGTCGTAGACTTTTTCTATGTCTTAACAGAGG
Source organism: Dreissena polymorpha (assembly GCF_020536995.1). NCBI lineage: Eukaryota > Metazoa > Mollusca > Bivalvia > Myida > Dreissenidae > Dreissena > Dreissena polymorpha. The sequence continues at coordinate 86,791,050 of NC_068355.1, read as the reverse complement.
ATCTCACTGCACAACAGCAACATTAAGTTCCATGTTAATAACATGTACATTTTTTTTTATTTCATTGTTTCTTAATCCATTTGTTTAAACATAATGTAACTAGTTGCATTTTAGGAGCATACCTTGCCTTATAAGCGTCTCAGTCTCTTATCTAATGTGGGAATAGGTATTGAAATCCTTTCTGCGGTCATCCCCCCTGCCTTTGATTTAAATAGGTCAGTTTCTGGCACAAGTATGTACATTGGGTACCCTTAAACCAGCTTATCCAGGTAAAGTGAGTTGGTTAACAGACCATTGTCATTTGACTGAAAATAGCGACAAAATCTAATTAAACGAACAATAACAACTTTCTAGAGCGAGATTGTTTTGCCAGTGTGTACGGTTGTTATGCTTGTATGTACTATATATATGTCAGTGTGTACGGTTAATTGCGTTCAAGCGCAGTACATATCGCATAATGCCTTGTCCATGCTCCCTGCTGGGTGTTTGATGAACCCCAGCCCCCCCCCCCCCCCCCTTCGACCCTCACCGCTGACCTTCGGGAGCCTCCATGCAGGAGCAGCCAGGGAGCATTTGTGAAGTCTCCACCGGAAACTGCTCTCGCGGTGGAGACGGATGTTCTGCTTGCCTGACGCTCACTGCGGCGCCCGGGGCTTACCGGTGGGGAATGTTATCCTTATCATGTCTTAATTTATTTTAGTCTTGTTCTAGGTAAAATGGGCTTAATGCATGTGCGTAAAGTGTCGTTCCCAGATTAGCATGTGCAGTCCACACAGGCTAATCAGGGTAGACACTTTACGCTTTTATGATTTTTTTTGTTTTAAGAAGGTCTATTGTAACCAAAAATCCACTCTATGTGACAAGTGTCATCCCTGTTTAGGCTGTGCAGACTGAACAAGCTAGTCTGGAAGGACACTTTGCGCACATGCAAGCTACTCTGGAAGGACACTGCGCACATGCATTAAGTTCCGTTTTCCCAGAGCGCAGCTGATTTATTTATTATATAATAAAATGTGTAAACTGGATTTGTTTTGTTTTATGAAATTCCATAACAAAAGGTTGTGCAATTGTTAGCCCTATATCTGGGTAGAACTTACGTAACGACTGAAGTATGTTATAAACACTGGGAGACTTTTGTAAGGCAACACGTATTTTAATCAATATAGCTTACTTATTTTAGAGCGGATTTTGTTGAAATTTGAACTCGGGACTAATGCAACGCATATCTAATAATTCATGTAAATTCAACTGAAATTGATCAACCATAAAATATCAAACATAACAAATTAAACAAATCACTTAAAAAATAAAATTCTCAAAATCGTTCATCATAAAATAATAATTTGAAAAGTAAAACGCATTCACTTACACATAATGACCGACCGGCTTGCAACTTTGCGCTCGTGAATTTTCGCACGAGCCATATATTTCTCTTATCAATGTAATGTTTTCCTGGTGTACAAACCCAACAAGAATGATGACATTGAAATTAAATTGGAATTATGTTGCGTTGTACCACACTTTTGAACACAGCATGTTTCAAAGTTAACTATGTCAGTTATGAGTAAATATTTTTATTAAAAATTGTACAAATGATAATTTGACTACAGATTGTGCAAGCAAACGATACAGTCATTCATACGTGACAAGTGGATGCTTCGTCAATTTGGAAGGTAGCCTGCAAGATGCCGATGTCGCTGTTGCTCCTGAAATTTTATACGAGACATATTGATTTTTAATTAATTTTATGTTTTCCTGGTGTATCAACCCACCTAAAATGAAGGAATTGAAATAGAATGATAGCGCGTTTCACCATTTTCAAGTGCAAAAAGATGCAACCTACTCCACGTGCAAAATCGTCTGATTCTCACAGAATATAGTCCAATGATCACATGTGGAATTTTAAATCAAAATCTTAACTCATTACTGAGATATTCAAGTTTGAAAAGTGTTGCATTAGTGTATGAGCTTCACTCTGGAGCTTAATTCATGTGCAAACAGCGGCGCACCAGTCTGCACTGCATAATCACGGACAACACTTGCAGGGTTTAAGGAATTTGCATTTGAAAGGAGGTCGCCAGACAAGCCTGAACAGAGAGGACAACACACAGGCTATTCTAGGACGGCAATTTACGCGCATGCATTCAGATTGAGGCTCATATTCGTGTATGTGACACAACTCTCTTAAGTATTCTACAAGGCTTTTATTTTTCCACGTTTGTTTTGTCAGAAGCTTTTGTTTATTAAGAGAGGTAAACTTGTAAACATGTCCCAAAACATGTGCCCAGGACCGAGTCCAGATATCACAGCGCCGGGTCCAGATATGACAGTGTCGAGTACAGATAAAACAGGGCCAGGTCTAGATATGACGGGGCCAGGTCCAGATATGACAGAGTTGGGTCTAGATATGACGACTGGGTCCAAATATGACAAGACCGGGTCCAGATATGACAGGGTCGGGTCCAGATATGACAGGGTCGGGTCCAGATATGACATGGCCGGGTCCAGATACGACAGGGCCGGGTCCAGATATGACAGGACCGGGTCCAGATATGACAGGGTCGGGTCCAGATATGACAGGGCCGGGTCCAGATATGACAGGACCGGGTCCAGTTATGACCGGACCGGGTCCAGATACGACAGGGTCGGGTCCTGATATGTCATGGCTGGGCCAGATGTGACAGGGCCAGGTCTAGATATGACAGGGTCGGGTCCAGATATGACAGGGCTGGGTCGGGTCCAGATATGACAGGGTCGGGTCCGGATATGACAGGGCCGGGTCCAGATATGACAGGGCCGGGTCCAGATATGACATGGCTGGGCCAGATGTGACAGGGCCGGGTCCAAATATGACAGGGACGGGCCAGATGTGACAGGGTCGGGTTCAGATATGACAGGCCCAGGTCCAGGTTTGACAGCCCTCAGTCGGAGGGGAGGGGTGTCAATGTTCGTGTAACTTAGCCATTCATTCCTTCTCTCATCGATTTATTCCTTCTGGCGAACGTTTTCGTGCGACTAATTCATACTCCATACTTTTTACAAATATTGAAATAACACGTAATACATGTGTCCAGGGTCTTTATAAGCAGTGACTGGAAGTGAATAGTCAGCCGCCTCAAGTTGACACATACTAAATTGCTACTACCGATGTGCAACTACAAACATGTTTTTGTTATATCAGGTGACTGTTAGAAAATGCACATTATACAATCAAAGCTAGAGAACAGTTGAAAAAAATTGGAGTGCATCTAGTTGTAATTAGGATTACATATTTTTTAATAATCTACTTGTTGCAAAATTAATTCTTATTAATATTTAATGACTAATTGTGCAACCCTCAAATTTTTTTTGACGGTACATACGGTCCAATCTCTCACGACGAAATCACGTCCACATTTTATGCGAAGGAACGACAACTCTTCTGGGAGAATTTATGCGGCCGCGCTTGGTCATTACGGGAGTTATTCTCCTTTATCGATGTTCCAATAACGAGCGATGTAGCTCGTTTGTTAGCCGCTCTGTCGTAGAAGTTGACGTAATGCATGTGATCCACACAGGCTAATCAGGGACGACATTTTTCGCCTACACTGGATTTTCGTTTTAGCAGATAAGTAAACGAAAAGTTCCATAAAAGCGGTAAGTGACGGCCCTGATTAGCCTGTGCGGATTGCAGAGGCTTATCTAATCCGCACAGGCTAATCTGGGATGACACTTTGCGCACATGCATTAACCCAGTTGTAAGACAGCTACTGTGTTACCGGTATTTCATTACGATGAGACCACTGTCTAGTGTTTTGTTTTGACGGTGAACGAAGCAAAAAGGGCAACATATTGATATTTCATGGCGTTATTTTCAAAAGGAGGTGGCATTTTAAAATACACAGTGAATACGTTCAACCAAAACATACATGTATGCGCAATCTAAATGAAAACTTCTTTTGTGCTTTTAATCGCATGGTGGCAGTATTCAAGCACCCGTTATTCATTCGCTTTTAGACTGAAAGAAGAGAAAAGCAGGTATGCAATTCATAACCGATTTGTTTTAAATAATTTTATGCATTGCTGTTAAGTTAGCCATTTACTGAAGCCATTTATTTATCTTCCATATACGGCATAGCTAGTGACCACATGTTGGCATTTCAATAGTCATTTGCCTCCGACTCTAAAGCTTAAATTGTAAGATCACACAGAGGTTAAAGACATCAAATTTTCGCGCACTGCATCGTGTACGGACTTATCTGGTAATTTTAAATTTATTGTCTACCTATCTTCACTATGAGAAGCCGTGTCGCTTGCTTTTACTGCGTTCCTCACTCAATCGTCAAGATGACACTTTGAGTTTGAGGTCAAACGTCAAAATTTGGGCAGGGTACAGCTGTTTTAATTGAAAATATGTAAATCTCCCGACATTTATAATTACTAACCAAAACGTTCGGCGCGTAGATGGCATGTCGCGTGCAAGACCTGTGTCCTAAAAGGTTAATTTCTCGCTTAAAGGTCAAAGGTCAGAAATGGGCACCCGATCCATTCACTTCGTCACTCACCAGTCAAACTTTTCACTCTGTTAGCCAACGTCTCGCGCACAAGATCTGTATCCGTTTATAAAGGTCAAAGTCAAATGTGAGCCACGGGCAGCTTGTGAAGACAATAACTTCATATCTTACCGCAAATTAGCACCATTTGATAACGGCGTCCTTTGTTTTTACCTCCAAGTTTAAGGTCATACGTAAAGGTCAATGCTCCAAACATGGGTATGCTTTTGCAGACTGTATTATCATCATTCAAACTGCAATTTTAAATACTAGTAACACTAATCACCAGGTTGAGGGAACATGTTGCACATGACGCGTTTGTCCCGGCGCATGACGCGTGTGTCCCGATACATAACGCGTGTGTCCCGAGCTCAGTTGAGGCACAACGATGCAGCCGTCAGAGGGTTCTTTTAGGACCAAATTAAAAAGTTCTCATAAACTTAATAAAAAAATATGTTTTACATATAAGAATGGGCATCTTTATGTGTTTATATATTTTTGAACTCATATCACATATGTATGTGCTGAGCATCAATAACCTGTTAAGAGTGGGTTTAATATCTTAACCATCACTTCTTGTTAAAGGGATCTTTTCACGCTTTGGTAAATTGACAAAATTGAAAAAAATTGTTTCAGATTCGTAAGTTTTCGTTTTAGTTATGATATTTGTGAGGAAACAGTAATACTGAACATTAACCATGCTCTAATATAGCCATTATATGCATCTTTTGACGATTTTAAAACCTAAGAATTATAAAGCGTTGCAACGCGAAACGATTGAATAATTTGGAGAGTTCTGTTTTTGTCGTTAAATTTTGTGAAACTACGAAGATTGCTTATATAAGGTATAAAATACGCCAGGAATATGTACTCGGCGGAATAGCTCAGTAGGCTAAAGCGTTTTTACTTCAGGACTCTGGCAGGACTCCAGGGGTCACTGGTTCGAAACCTGCTCCGGGCAATGTTCTTTTCCTTTTTTTAATTTTTTTCTTGATTTTTTTACAGGAGCTTTTATGATCCAATGTTTACATTTATCAATATAAAGCATTTAATGAATAAGTTAAAAAAATGCCAAAATCTGTGAAAAGGCCCCTTTAACGTTTATGTAAGTTCACTACAAAAAAATAAAAATCGTTGACATATTCAACATGATACTTTCGCTTTGGGATAGGTTCATAAAAGTATTTAAAATGGCGGCAACGATGCGGGATATATTATGACTACCTCCGTAGTCATGAATGACTACAGGAATGACGTCCATATTGAAAATTAAACCATTTAAACCATAAATCATTTTGTTGTTGAAAAACTCCTATATAAACGTCCTTAATGTTTGCAACTTGTTTTATTTAGTTTAGTTTACTATGGTTTGGATTTTGTCCCATGAATATGCAATCCGATCGGTCTACGACCATTTCAAGTCAGATGACAGAGGTGGTCTCATCGCATTGTATTCGAACAAGAAACACATATATTTAACTTATAGATTGAACACCGAAATAAAGAACGTCGTATGCTCGAAAACGAAAGTTTCACAGTAACAAAGACATGCTGACACCGTAAAAAGACCGCCACAGGAATAATAAGCCTATGTTGTCCGCTTTCCGCTTTTATTGTATTGTTCGTGTAAAGAAAGTCTCTTCTTAGCGAAAATCCAGTTTATGCGAAACGTTTCGTCCTTGATTATCATGTGATTATCACGTGCGGAATGCATTACGCATATGACTTAAACCGCGGCTCATTTCTGTGCTTTTGGTGTACTTACCGCGGTTTTCATGAAAAAATGACAACGTACTTATGGCATTCATCAAACTTGGAAGATCATGAGTAATTTTTAAAGTAAGCTTCGTGAAGCATTCCCAGCGTTCCCGTGGCGTTTTTCTACGTATCTTCTCGACCTCGCGACATGCACGGGTATACCGGAGCGTCACGGCACGCCGTTAGACCGCACGCTCGGACCACAATCTGTTCTGACGAGGTAAAAATTATTAATTCAAATTAGCCTCTTTGTAAGAAAACCGTACTATCACGCATGTACATTAAGTGTCGTCCCAAATTAATCTGTGAACTACCCAAAGGCTAATCTGGGACGATCAAGTCGCCATGGCGTAGTGGATATGGTTTTCGCCTAGCTATCGGGGGTCACGGGTTCGATCGACACTGTGGGAGCGTTCTTCAGGTCCTCTCCAAAGACACCAAGTACTGGTTCTTAGTCCCAGGAAACGGACTTGAGAGCATTTCAATAAGCCATGGGCTTTCGATGCAATCGAGCGAAATAAATAGGTTTAAACTAAACTAATCTGGGACGACACTTTCCGCCTTAACTAGATTATTTTGAAGAGAGGTCCTTAAAACGAAATATTCCATTAAAGCAGAATACGTCTTCACTGATCAGGCCCCGTTTTCCTAGAACGAGTCTCAAATAATGACTTATTATATAAACTGGGTGCAGGATCACGTGACTTTGTGGGGTTCACAATTAACTTAATGGATGTCAACACACCGGTAAGTGCAGCTTTTTCAAAATACTTTTTAAAACAATTTTTCTTAAGAATTTCAACTAGTGCATAAAAGACAGTTTTTATTCTGCTTATGGCAATGTGAAGAACGTAATTACTTTAAAGGGGCATTTTCACAGATTTTGGCATAATTTGAAGTTTGTCATTTAATGCTTTATATTAATAAATGTAAACATTGGATCTTAAAAGCTCCAGTAAAAAATAAAGAATAAAATTTCAAAACGGAAAAAAAGTAGCCGGTACCAGTGCTCAAACCAGTGACTCCCGGAGTCCTGGAGTTAGTCTGAAGTAAAAACGCATTAGCCCTCTCGGCTATTCCGCCGGGTATACACAGTTTGAGTATTTTATACCTTATATAAGCAATCTTCGTAGTTTCATAAATTTAAACGACAACAACAGAACTCTCCAAATTATTCAATCGTTTCGCGTTGCAACGCATTATAATCTTTAGGTTTTCAAATCGTCAAAAGATACATATAATGGCTATATTGGACTATGGTTAATGTTCAGTAATACTGTTTCCTCACAAATATCATAACTAAAACGAAAATTTGCGAATCTGAAACAACTTTTTTCAATTTTGTCAATTTATCAAAAAGTGAAAGGATCCCTTTACGCCTGTGTTCTTGGCCAACATTTTTATGTGTTCCGCATTTATGTACACGGGTATGCATCAAGCAACGTGAAATTTTGGCACCGATTTTAGACGTATTCAAGGATTATTTTTCTTAAATCTTAAGATATCGGCACAAATGCAAGAAAAACTGTCTTTTATGCACGTAAGATTTGTGCAAATGTATTCCAATAACTTGAGCTATTTGCTTCAGAAGTTAAGTTATAAACGGTGTCTTTACATTCTGTCCAGTCCGTGTTTAAAGCGCTATGAACCCCGTTGATCCTGCACCCTGTAAATATAGTAACGAACAGAACGAATTTTAAACGTAATCGTTTGCGTAGCTATCATCGGACATCAGTTTTCGCGATCAACTGATGACACTACTGCAATTACGGTAAAAGTTTGTAACTTGCTTAACTCGGTATGATTTATATTATGTAAATTATTAATTTAGGTTCGTGTAAAACATGATTGGAGTAACCAACGAAACGCATCAAAGATAATGCAAACATTTGCCCGGGTTGCATTCCCCCGAATACCTCAGACTGCCTCGGCTCAAATGTTCCTCTTGCTACGCGAGTGTTAGATTCTATTAATTAGTACAGCATACGAAAGAATGTGCATGATTATAATGACGTTGTTGAATATTCTTTGATTTCGTCAACTTTTTGAATCAGTGACCCTTGAATGACACTTAACAGATCTAATTTCTGTATGGAGAGATCAATAAAATAACCGCCAACGGACACATCTATACATGGTTGGTCATAAGCTGTATCGTCATTGAATGGAACTATTATTAACTAATGCTTTCTAATCCTATTCTAAATTGTATTCGAATGAGAAATATTTAATACGTTAATTTGCAATCTTTGTGCATATTCGTGTTTCGACATGCGCTTTGGGTATTGAAGAAAATAAATCAATAACCGAACATGTCATGATTTTTAAGTGTTTGATCCCTCGTAAAAATAAGCCTTTCACAATTAAACCATATCGGGCGAGTAGCCAGGTTCAAACATGTTCCGGAAATAGCGCCACATGGTCTCGTTTATTTATGCATCTACAAAGAGATGTGGCGCCAGAAATTACAGACTTCGGGCGTGCCTCTACATCTGTATAACTCCTTCTAGGGAGTTTTAATATGGGGTTGTAATAACTTACCCTTTTCCGCATAAGAAGCAAAGTGAAAATGGCTTAGGCAAACAGCCATTTGTTATCTGCTCATCAGTATCTTAGGGTTGGAAATGAAGCCTTTAACACTTGAACCTAGTAAGAACAGTCTTACATGAAATATAACTTAAAAAATACGTATCTACCTAAGGGACTACACATGCGTGAAAAAACGTATCTACGTGGTAAAGGGTTAACATATATTGAACGCATTCACTTACAATTGTGCAACAGGTTGTTAAATGTTAAAAGCAATACGTGTAATGCAACGATGTATGGTGAATTAGCTATACACCCTCTGTATGTAAAAACATGTAGATAAATATTATTATGCTCGTCTTGTAAAATATAGGATTAAAGTTGTTTATAGTGAAAATATTATCATACAGACTGTGTATAACTAGGCGATAAATGATTGTGATGAAGGGTATAACGAATGTGTATCGAATGTAAAATAGTTGTTAAATGATAATGGGGTTTTATATACATGCATTTTCGAAAATACAAATATGATAAATACAAAGTAGTTTTAATGTGAATTAATTTGTAGAATTATAGATACATTTGGCAATAGGAATACTAGTTCTGTTTTAGATGTGTATAGGATATTGAAAACAACTTTTGAATACCACACGTACTTAAATTTAATGCCAAATAGTTTGCGTAATACTTTGTTAACCCATTTAGGCCTAGTGGACTCTCCCATCCTTCTAAATTGAATCAATTTATTTCCAAAGTTAGGAATGTCTAGTATACTTATTTCTATATTTAGAATATTTCTTACAGAAATTCATTTGAGCGAACAGCGCAGACCCTGATCAGACGCCGCATCATGCGGCGTCTCATCTGGGTCTACGCTGTTTGCCAAGGCCTTTTTTCTAGACGCTAGGCATAAATGGGTAAAACTAAGAACTTCTGTCCACCCTTTGATAATTCAACCTGGAAGATACACTCGTAATTATATTCCTCGTAATGAACGATACTATTAATGCTGTGATCAAATGAAAATAGGTACAATGCCCACTTTTTATGTACATGTCGATATTTCTGTCAAATAAGGCAAATTATATAAAAACTGTTTACTATGTGGATCCATCAGTTGTTACGTTCCATCATTTGTTTAATTCACTTTGTATATTTGAAATGAAAAATGTGTGTAAATACTAGTATATGAATGAATCTCTGGCCTTCAGATATTCTATCGCAAAAAATATATTCAACGAATACGAAATTAGTTCCTTACTGCCAGTGAAATTATTTATATTTTTATACGGTAATATAAAGGCGCACTCCTTTGTCAAATATACTTAATCTCAAATTGTAAGATTACATTTTCCAAAACCCATTCGTTGTAATCTATAGACACATAACACTTATTTTGTATTGCATTTTGTGTATTTAGGCAATGCACATTAATCTTAATAAACTGTCTGTTCTGTTCTGTTCTTTTATAGATGCACAATATCTCTCCATTAGAACAGTGAGTTAAGCGGCGGGGTTTGAATATGCGCAACTGGGTTTTAGATTTACGCGGCGGGGTTTAGATATCCGCGTGGAGCTTAAAATAGAACAACCGAAACCCGGAAAGAAATCAGCGTGAAACTGTGCATTTATCCTTAGAGACCAAAGATAATTACGTCCAACCAATGTTTTAAGACATTTTGTCAAGCACGAAACATTTTCAATTCTATTCAAATTTATAATGAGCAGACTGTTTTTATTTAAAGCGTGTGAAGCGTGCATATAAAAAACTATTTGTTTAATGCGTTGCTATGATTTGTCAGAACGTAGTTTAAAATGTATACTGTATTTATTCTTCATACATGTATCTAGTAATCAATGTTGCTTTCGAAAACAATAGACGGCGCTGATGAAAATGTGTCTTGTTCTGTGAAAGCTGGTCATAATGCATGTGCGTAAAGTGTCGTCCCAGATTAGCCTGTGCAGTCCATACAGGCTAATCAGGGACGACACTTTCCGCCTAAACTTGATTTTTGGTAAGGAGGGACTTCCTTGAAACTAAAAATACCATTAAAGCGGAAAGTGTCGTCCCTGATTAGCCTGTGCGGACTGCACAGGCTAATCTGGGACGACACTTTACGCATGTACATTAAGCCCAGTTTTCTCAGAACAAGACACAAATAGTTTTATGTCAGGGATAGACTTTACGTAAGGTTTCCCACTCGGGCAACTATCCATATTACATTGGTATCCCGGCCAAAGAATAAGAAGCCAAGAACCACGTACACGTCAAAACTATTCAGTACTTTATTTAAGCATAAAACATCAGACAATATTGTAATATTGTTGTCATGATTCAATGGATTATTTGTTATATAATCACGAATGTTCGTGCTTTTTAAAAAATAAAATAAACTGCGGGGAAACTATTTTTTTAGCTTCGTGGCTTGGCTTGATCCAGCTATGCTGATTCCAGTAAAATCTTATTATGTTTATAAACTAATTGTGCCTCGTTTATTACCGATTTAAACCAAGAACAACATAAAAAAAAAAATTGATCACGCGTCATCTGTAACCATGACACATCTAAAAATATCTGTTCCGTCGTACAAGTACTGGAAAGTACGGAAGGCTAATTTAACCATTTTTGTAATAGTTATAACATGAATTTATGGTTTGTTTGTGTATTAGGTATAATACAATTTATATATCCCTCATAGAGGATGAAACAGCGTTAAGATTAACGCTTCGATTGACATTACTATCCTCGTTGTATCGCCCTCTATGGGATGATAATGTGTTACTATCCTCGTTGTATCGCCCTCTATGGGATGATAATGTGAATATATTGTGAGGGGAAGGGGGAGGGGTTCAAAATGATTGCTATTGAAGCTTGTATTCATGAATATAAAGAGAATAAAATAATACATATCTCAAATGAAAATAAGTTACACATAGCAAATTCATTTGTCGTTTTTAGGAAGCTTGTACACTGTGGAAAACATAATTCATAAAAGCACCTACAATAACCGATCCCTTTTGGAAATATGGCATACCATCGTTTGCCATTTTCTTAGAAAACATAAATAATTTAATTAACGTTGTTTACAATCCAATTTTCTATAACGGCGGAATTTGTATATGAAGACAACACACCTTTTTACATTCATTTTATATTAAAGGGCTACAATCAAAAGACGACCTGTTATTTATCTTGCTGGTTACTTGTTGACAGTAAATGAAGTAAATAGAAAATTAATCTGACAAATGACCTGCTTTTATATCAAGGTATATAAATGCCAAATTTCAGAAATTCAAAGCACATACTATGTAACAAACTGACCTAGAACGGGGAGATAAACGAATGCACATATTAATGCAAAGAAAGCAAAAATATCATAAGCACTATAATTAGTCATTATGAATATAAAACAATTTCTCTTTTACCTTTCACGATCAATTCTGGTTCACAAGTTCAACGTTTCAATTATAGAATTATTCACCGAATAATTGGAGCAAATAATTTACTTTTTAAAATGGAAATGTCGAAATCCCTTACATTCGTATAACTGTAGTGTTATATGTATAACTGTAGACTGAATCCATTATGATACATTATGCTTTAAAGCGATAGGCTGCATTTAACCATGCTGTGTAACTATTGTTTGCTGATGTAGTTGTTGCATTGACATTAAGTATAAATAAAATTCGGTATTCTGTGTACTACTAACATTTAACTGTGATTCAAATTGTATTATGTTTTGTTCTTTAAAAGGATACTGATTTATATTATTGATCATGTTGTGTAACTATTGTATGCTGATGGAGTTGTTGCATTAACATCAAGTATAAATAAAATTCGGTTCTCTGTGCACTACTAACATTTTACTGTCATTCAAATTGTATTATTGTTTGTTCTTTAAAAATATATTGATTCATTTTATTGATCATGTTGTGTAACTATTGTATGCTGATGGAGTTGTTGCATTAACATCAAGTATAAATAAATTCGGTATTCTGTGTTCTACTAACATTTTACTGTGATTCAAAGTGTATTATCTTTTGTTCTTTAAAAAGATATTGATTTATTTTATTGATCATGTTGTGTAACTATTTTTGCTGATGGAGTTGTTGCATTAACATTAAGTATAAATAAAATTCGATATTCTGTGTACTACTAACATTTTACTGTGATCCAAATTGTATTATTTTTTGTTCTTTACATAAATATTGATTTATTTTATTGATACAACGACATATTAAAGCAGTTCCATATATAGCTAGATACACTGTTATCATGTTTGTCTAAAATAGCTGTAAAGTTCATCCATTACCAAATTATGATATTTCTGTAAGAAAAAACAACGACTTACTATATTCATGTATTTTGTATTATCATTTTGTTTAACACTAGAAACTGTAAAGTTTATGTGTAATAAAATTCTGTTCTGTTCTGTTCTGTTCTGTTCTGTTCTGTTCTTATATAATCCTTTCGCAAATATAGCGAGAAGAAAATATAACACCTAATCTGGGAGTGCCCACATTAAAGTTGCTTGTTAAATAATAAGTTTCCTACTAAAACGTTTTTCTTCCTGCACCATGAGAAATTTAATTCCATGTTATACCGAACCAAAAAGTAATGCTTAACAATATTTTCATACAAATCTTTGAAAGAAAAAATGTAAACTGTCATCACGTATGCCCTATATTAGGGTGACACAATAGAAATACGAGTATTGATGGAATGCTGCAATTTTATCTCCGTCTTCTAAACAATAATTGTTTATCTTCCTACAATATATTTCTGCAATATATGTCCGTGAACGTTTTTGTTTTTAAAGCTACTGCAGCATGTTCATGAGTTATAAAATAAAATATGTTTACCAGAACTTTTACTTATGTAAATGAAAATATAAAAAACAGGTTTCATGATCAACGTTATAAAATTTGATCTTCAATACAAGAAAAAAAAACTTAGAATTTAGGTAATAAATACAATGTTTCAACATATTCAATTACATATGTATATTCCTATTAAAATTTGTCAATGTTTTCATTTCTTCCTTCAGGTATGTTTGTATTCATTAAATTGAATACTTAACAAATGGCAAGCAGATCTTCATAATTATGAATTTCTCCATATAGATAAGATTTGATTCTCACGTACGATGAAATTGTAGCTTTAAAGTGCAATATGTTTAAAATTTATCGGATTTCAAGCCGAGCGCGGGATTGAATTACGTCAACACTACATAAAATTACATGTTCGGTGCGGATATTTATGGTTTTAATGAGGTTCAGATTATGTTTTTCGTTTGTTTTTATTGTTTGTTAAATAAAAATATTTTAATTGTAGCTCGCTGTGATAATGTTAATTATTCGAAACACTTTAATTGATTGAAACTATTTAACTAAAAATAATTTATTTGGCTTAAGACAGACATACAAAACAAATCTTTGTAATTTGGCCGTTGACAAACTTATTGCCGCTTATTCTTGAATTGACAATGATCTGAATGGTAACTATGATACTATGTCTCTAAAGTTGTTAAATAAATATGAGATGAAGATGATATACGTTTTGTTCTCATTTCATCTTGTCCCCGAAAGTAACGGATCTTGTGCTCTTGTCTGGGTAGTGAGTCATTACATTGTATATAGAAATGGACCATGCTCTGTGAAAATGGGGCTTAATGCATGTGCGTTAAGTGTCGTTCCAGATTAGCCCGTGCAGTCTGCACGGATTAATCAAGGACGACACTTTCCATCTAAACTGCATTTTTGCTAAGAAGAGACTTTCTTTAAACGAAAAATATCATACAAGCGGAAAGTGTCGTCCCTGATTAGTGTGTGCGGACTTCACGGGCTAATCTGGGACGCCACTTTATGCACATACATTAAACCCCATTTTCACAGAGCACGGCACAAATAGTATTCTTTTGCATCGCTGTTTATTTTGATTTCGATGCCTTGAAGTTAGTTTATATGTACACTTAAATGTTACATGAATAAGTGAGAGGTTTGTAGATCCTTAAAACTCCCATCGTTCTTGCATTGACCGGATACCCTACTTCTGTTCATGTTTGTGCGTTTGCTATGGACGTGTATGTATTGTCCTGTGCATTGTGTCTCAATGTTTGGCAATTTATTCTTGACATAAATACAGGAACGCATTGTATTGTAAGGTTTTCCTCTTTATGATACAGCTGAAGTTCCAGTTTATGTCTATCTGTACTTGTGTTTTTTGTTGTTGACATTGTTACAATAACTTGGCGGGGATTTTTTTGCAGTTACCTTTTCCGCAGAATAAACATAATATCTTTCCATCTTATCCGTTATCCCTAATTTTAATTCATTTTTGTTTAATATTATAAGACGGTGTTTTCTTGCAATGTTTTAAATTGCGTATATCAAAAATGTCTTATATGTATACATATTTTCCCTGTCCTTTTTTTAACAATTTTAACCACACATTGTTATGTTTTTTCTTTTTTAATTGTCTGTACCTGTCGAAAATACGTTTTTGAATACTTGAATGTTTATGACGATTAGTTAGATTACGTGTGACAGGTCACATAAGTTGACATGGCATATTACTTCTAACTATAACACGTCTTTTTAAATGCATATCAACATACATGAGAGTGATCTATGCTTGTATAAAGTGTCTTTTATTTATGGGAATAAAACAATTCGACGAAGAGGCAAAACAACACAAATTGCGAGATTGCATCGAGGTTTCTCGTTCTCGCATCCTGATATGATGTTCGCGCATTATGATTTCTCGTCTTGTGTTAAAGCACCATTACTACTCAAAATCAACAACAAAAATCGTACAATATTTCATAAATAAAGTTAAACAACTAAAACTCAGTGTTCCTTATGGCAATTGCCGAAATTTCAACGCCAGGGTCCGGTTAAATGAAAAACTACAAAACCCGACTGTAGTCGGTTGACTGTGTGGTCGACCGATTTTCGTCGGCCGCCAACTGACCACTCGTTGCGTTCAAGGAGCAAGTTGCCGCGACTGTGGTCGCACGACGGTGTGGTCAGTCGACTGCGGTCGTGGTAGTCGCTTTTTTAAGGAAAATTACCACTTCCGCCAACATCCGACGGGGAAAATACACACAAACAATGGAAGACAAAGAAAGCAACGATTCGAGTGCCATTCGTGGTCCAGACAAGAAATGGATATTCTTTTAGAGCTTGTTATCGAGAACAAGAACCTGCTGCAGGGAAAAAAACGGGCCATTGGTGACCGAGGCAAACAAGCGGAAAAAGTGGCAGGAGATTGTGGCAACCATAAACGCGTGTGGGGTGGCGTTGAGGAAAGCAGACACGTAAAAAAGCTAAGGGACATAAAGTGGGATGCACTAGACTGACCACTCGTCGCGTTCAAGGTACAAGAAGTAGACCCCCAGACAGTCTACGACAGTGCCAAGACCGTCTGGGTACCTGCACTAAACTTCCATACAGTCTGCGACGGTGCTAGACAGTCTCTCAGACATGCGGGGCACCTGCAGGGGACTCACAGACAGTCTGCGACGGTGCCAAGACCATCTGGGCACCTGCAGGAGACCCCGAGACAGTCTGCGACGTTGCCAGACAATCTTTCAGACCCGAGGGGCTTCTGCAGGAGACTCCCAGACAGTCTGCGACGGTGTCAAGACCGTAAGAAGTAAGAACACATACAGGAGATTCCCAAACTGACTGCGATGCTGTCAGACAGTCTCCCAGACCGGCGGGGCACATGCAAGAGACTCCCATACATTCTGCAACGTGCCCAAGACCGTCTGGGCAACTTCATGAGACTCCCAGACAGTCTGTTACAGTGCAAGACAGTCTCTCACTCCATCGAAGACTGTTTGGAAATCTCTTGCAGGTGCCCGGACGGTCTTGGCACCGTCGCAAACTGTCTGGGAGTCTATTGCAGGTGCCCAGACGTACTTCGCAACATCGCAGACTGTCTGGGAGTCCCATGCAGCTGCCCAGACGGTCTGGGAATCTGTCTGGGAGTCTTCAGCTGGTGCCCAGACAGTCTTGGAATCGTCGCAGACTGTCTGAAAGGCTATTGCAGGTGCCCTGACGGTCTGGGAGAGTTTCTTGCACCGTCCGGGAGTCTCTTGCAGGTGCCCTGACGGTCTTGGCACCGTCGCAGATTGTCCTAGAGTCTCCTGCTTGTGCCCCGATGGTCTGGTATATTTTCTGGCACCATGTGCGAGTCTCCTGCCGGCGCCCAGACGGTATTTCCGTCGTCACAGACTGTCAGGGAGTCTCCTGATAGTGCCCCGACAATCTGGGAGACCGTCTGGCACCATCTGGGAGTCGCTTTCAGGTAACAAGACGGTCTTTGCATCGTCGCCGACTGTCTGAGAGTATCTTGCAGGTGCCCGGGAGATCTGGGAGACTGTCTGCCACAGTCTGGGATTCTCCTGCAGGTGCCCAGACGGTCTTGGAACCATCGTAGACTGTCTGGGAGTGTCCTGAAGGTGATCCGCCGGTCTTGGAGACTGGCACCGTCACACACTGTCAGTGAGTCTCCTGCAGGTGCCACGCCGGTCCTTAAGACTCTTTGACCACGTCGCAAACTGTCTGGATCTCTTCTACAGGTGCCCAGATGGTCTTGGCACCGTCGCAGACTGTCTTTGGAGTCTCCTGCAGGTGTCCAGCTGGTGTGGGAGACCTTCTGAAACCGTCACAGACTGTCTGGGATTGTCCTACAGGTGCCCAGACGATCTTGGTACCGTCGCATATTGTCTGGGAGTCTCCTGGCACGGGTTTTGGGTGCCGACAAAGCGTCAAGAGACGAGCAGTCGTGGTGTGAGGGGTGGATTGCGGTCGCTCGACAGTATGTCAAACAACTCGCGGTTGACCTACGATCGTTGCTTTCTATTAAACCCGATTAAATTCGCTGGTACAACCATAGTCGCCCAACCATGGTCGCTCTCATTAAACCGGACCCAGATGTCGTCTGGTAAAATAGATGTTTGTAGATACAAAATGCTCGTTTTTATTATTGTTTTGCATTTTCACATATATTTTAATTTCCCGCAACGATATCTTTTCATACGACACATGAACACTAACATGGTACCATTTTAGTGTTCGTGCGTCGTATGAATAGATATATTCGCGGGAAATTAAAATGGAATTAATTGTGTCACAAATAAATAAAAATGAGCATTTTGTATTTACAAAAATCTATGTAATCATACTATCTAGCGTTGAAATTGTGGCTATTGCTATAAGGAACACTAATTGTTTAGGTGTTAACTCTATTTTACGAAATACTTCACGAAATTTTTGTTGATTATGAGCGTTATAGAGGCTTTAATGCGTTCTCGCGATTGTAATCCAAATGTCGATACTACGAAAACAAAACAAGTGGCTCTTACGGATGGCCATAGTTTCATATTCTCGAGCCCTTGCCTTTGTAACAAAGAACGATGATGCAATGCTACGAATTGCAATAACGGAACACCGTACCTCAAGTTTATCCTCCCACGTGTTCACACAGACATATTCCGTTTCACGGCATTAAGATCCCTATAAAAGACCGCTGGTATGTGTTTATGAATCGGGAACGATAATATGTTAACGATATTTTTTGCTGCAGTTTACGACACGTGTTTTAGTGCAAAGGTTACGTTTGTACATGTACATAAATAGGCGGTCATAGGCATTCGTATAAACGTGTCTGGCAGTTTAAACTGCTGAGTTACGATCGATTGTGAATAACTTCAGTCGTATGCTGTGACTGTAATTTTATAACATTTATATTTATTTCCTCAGGATACTTTATCGGACTGTGATAATCCCTTATAAAAATGTCAAGTAAAAAGGATAGAAACAAAGAATGTCAAATGATGTTAAACGATGTGCCTTCGGAACCACCTGAACCGGAAGAGGAGGAAGATTCACCGGAAGTGACGTCAGATGGCGTGGAGAAGTTCAAATTCTCCTCCACTTTTAGCACTTACATGACCCTGCTCGGATTCTCCGTCGGCATGTCAGACTTCTGGCGCTTCCCGTTCCTCGCGTACAGGAATGGTGGAGGTAAGACAATTATAACCCGCGTTCTTTGAAAACGAGGTTAAATGCTTGTGCGTAATGTGTCGCCCCAGCCCAGATTAGCCTATGCAGTCCGCACAGGCTGATCAGGCACGACACTTCGCCGAAAATGGATTTTCGCTAAGAAGCGACCTCTTTTAAACGAAAATTACCATAAAAGCAGAAAGCGTCGTCCCTGATTAACCTGTGCGGACGCCACCTGCTAATCGGGGATGACACCTTGCGCACATGTATTGAGCCCCATTTTCCTGGAGCGCGACTCAAAGGCATTGAGAATACTTCATTGCGTATTTTAATTCATTGTGTTACATGAATATGTTATGCCGTAGTCGTCTGAAAAAAACAACGATTAGTTAAGCACATTAATGGAAGTAAATCAGTATCTCACTGAAAACTATTTTGTTTGTGAAACAATTATTCAAATAAGGGTTCCAGTATACGTAGCTCCATAGTATGCACGCTTCCTTTGATCAACGAAGTGAGTCACCCGTATGTTGTAGTAAGCACGCTTCCTTTGATCAACGAAGTGAGTCACCCGTATGTCGTTCCATATCGGAGTCGGATTAACATCGATTGTAAGTTTCAATAAAAAACATTACACACTGAAGGCTCAATACGAACGGAGTTTACAAGCTCGAGTTACAGTACACCAAATAACAGGCTTTCGAAGTATCCGATCATTATGTCACGGATGTACCGGTATTTGTTTTTTCTTAGTAGGAAAGTTGCACATCATAAACAGTTTCTGCAAATTGTTTCTTATTACAAATGAAACAACTTAATGCTCAGTCATCCAAACCAAACAAAAATACGAAATTTAAAGGGATATTTTCACGCTTTGGTAAATTGACAAAATTGAAAAAAGTTGTTTCAGATTCGTAAGTTTTCGTTTTAGTTATGATATTTGTGAGGAAACAGTAATACTGAACATTAACCATGCTCTAATATAGCCATTATATGCATCTTTTGACGATTTTAAAACCTAAAAATTATAAAGCGTTGCAACGCGAAACGATTGAATAATTTGGAGAGTTCTGTTTTTGTCGTTAAATTTTGTGAAACTACGAAGATTGCTTATATAAGGTATAAAATACGTCAAAATGTGTACTCGGCGGAATAGCTCAGTAGGCTAAAGCGTTTTTACTTCAGGACTCTGGCAGGACTCCAGGGGTCACTGGTTCGAAACCTGCTCCGGGCAATGTTCTTTTCCTTTTTTTATTTTTTTCTTGATTTTTTACTGGAGCTTTTATGATCCAATGTTTACATGTATCAATATAAAGCATTTAATGAATAAGTTAAAAAAATGCAAAAATCTGTGAAAAGGCCCCTTTAACAGTTTAAACGACGACCCTACGTCTTTCTGAACGATATTGAGAAGCATTAGTATCATAACGATTGATTTATTCAATAAACAAGAATGATAGCATGAATTGATAAACCTTTGTATCTTACAACTAAGAAAATAAACACATTGTGTTTCGTTGTGTGTGTGTTTTTTTATTTAAAGGGGCCTTTTCACGTTTGGGTAAATTGACAAAATTGAAAAAAAAAGTTGTTTCAGATTCGCAAATTTTCGTTTGAGTTATGATATATGTGAGGTAACAGTAATACTGAACATTTGCCATGCTCTAAAATAGCCATTATGTGCATCTTTTGACGATTTAAAAACCCGAAAATTATAGTGTTGCAACGCGAAACGAAATAATAATTCTGTTGCTGTCGTTATATTTTGGGAAACTACGAGCATTGCTTATATAAAGTATAAAATACATCAGGTATTGTATCCGTAAGGATGGTCGAGTGGTCTAAATGGTAAACTTTTTACTCCAGGACTCCAAGGGTCAGTGGTTCGAGTCCTGCTGAGAGTTACCTTTGTTTCTTCTTTTTTTTTAAATTTTATTCTTGATTTTTTACTGCAGCTTTTTATATCCAATCTTTACATTTATCAATACAAAACATTTAATGACAAACTTCAAAACATGTCAAAATCTGTGAAAAAGGCCCCTTTAACCCATTTATGCCGAGCGTCTAGAAAAAAAGGCCTTGGCAAACAGCGAAGACCCAGATGAGACGCCGCATGATGCGGCGTCTAATCTGGGTCTGCGCTGTTTGCTTAAAGAAATTTCTGTAAGAAATATTCTATATATAGAAATAAATATACTAGACATCCCTAATGTTGGAAATAAATTGATCCAATTTAGAAGGATGGGAGAGTTCACTAGGCATAAATGGGTTAATGTAAGTCTTGGACAGATTAGCCGGTCGCTGAATTGCGTACGCGTTCGCTTCCCAACCGAAACTTCGCATTAAATTCATCGATGAAAAATAATTTCATCATTAAACGTGGCTTTTGGACTGTTCCCGCTTAAGTTAAATCGTTTAAACTTGAATGATTGTGTGTTTCGAAGGTCCGCATTATGTTTGGACCCGCAGTGTGTCACATTCCCACTGCCAGTTTCTTACTCAAGTTCATCTGACGATTTATTGGTTAAATCTGCCTGTCTAACGGAGGAGTCCGAAGAAAGCCGATGTATCACTATTGCCAGTTTCTAGGCTCACTGACATTTGGGGGCGAATTTTGAATTGAAGCTGCAATTTCCAGCTAATAAGTTGTTCTGATTTGTGTCCAAATATGTCGAGATCGTGTGGTCTTAGGGAAGCCGGAGTACCCGGCCAAAAGTAAAAACTGTCCGGTATAATGACCACCGTTCAATCTTAAATGCGGCGGTAGCGGACATTGCACCCGGGTCGCCTCGTGAGAAACGGGAGGACGAACTAGTGCCTTACGCGGACAAAGAAAAGCCACCTGGGTCCGGTTTAATGAAAAACTACAAAACCCGAGTGTAGCTGCGAATGTGGTCGCACGACGGTGTAGTCGGTCGACTGCGGTCGTGGTAGTCGCTATTTTTAGGAAAATAACCACTTCCGCCATCAACATCCGCCGGCGAAAATACACGCGAAAAATCGAAGACGAAGACAGCAACGATTCGAGTAAGAGCCATGGTCCAAAAAAGACGCTTGTCTGCCGCCAACTGACCACTCGTCGCGTTCAAGAAGCAAGTTGCCGCGACTGTGGTCGCACGACGGTGTACATGTCTAACGGATTCAATCGATCTCTAAAAACTCGCTCTCTTCGAAAATGTCTTCGCATCTGATGAACAAGTCGCATGGAGGCCGCCATGATGAAACTCGCACTTATCCGCGTGCATTGTGCACGGGTTTTGTGTGCCGACAAAGCGTCAAGCGACGAGCAGTCGTGGAGTGAGGGGTGGACTGCGGTATGTCGAACAACGCGCGATCAACTGACGATCGTCGCTCTCCATTAAACCCGGTTATCGTCGCACGACGATTATTCGCTGGTACAACCATAGTCGCCCGACCATGGTCGCTCTCATTAAACCGGACCCTGGTCATTTCAAACATGATTTATTCAATAAACAATCTGTCCAAAATCGAGATGCTCACATTTTTTTTTTAAAGAAAAGCGCTTATTTGTTCCGTTGGAATAGTCCGTTTAGGCTACTTGTTTGATTTTAAATGAACGCGGATCCCATTATTATTTTAAATACATTAATTTAAGAATTTCGCTGGGATAATGACGTCATTTCGTATAAAAATGACGTCATTTCGCAGTAAATAGTGAAAATTATCGATAATTTTCACTGTTAATAGTGAAATTATCAGTTTTAATTCACTGATATTTCTCTATAAACCACCGGAAAGCATAAAATAAATTACCGTTATTGAGCCGTGCTCTGTGAAAAGGGGTTTAACGCATGTGCGTAAAGTGTCGTCCTAGATTAGCATGTGCAGTCCGCAAAAGCTAACCAGGGACGACACTTTCCGCCTAGACTTGATTTTTTTTAAGAAGAGACTTTCTTGAAATGAAAAATATCATAAAAACGGAAAGTGTCAACCCTAATTAGCCTGCACTGGAACAACACTTGACGCACATGCATTGAACCTTTTTTTCACAGAGCACGGCACATACGCGTTTATCGTTCATGTATTCGAGCCTCTATCTTGGAAAACCGGATTTAATGCATGTGCGTAAAGTATCGTCCCAGATGAGCCTGACCAGTTTGCACTGGCTAATAAGGTACGATACCTCCCCCCTTGTATGGAAAATCTCGTTTAAATGAACTCTCTTCTGAACAAAAATCCAGTCAAGTAGGACATCAGTCCGCACGGGCTAATCAGGAACGACAATTTTCGCACGTCAATTAAGCCCCGATTTCCCAGAACGAGGATCATTTAGATTAGATTTTTTTACCGAACATATTGTGTGTTTCCAAGGGGCCGTTTCACGTTTTGGTAAATTGACAAAACGATTAAAAAAATGTTTCAGATTCTCAAATTTGTGTTGTAGTTATGATATTTGTGAGGAAACAGTAATACTGAACATTTACCATGCTCAAAAAATTTCCATTATAGGCATCTTTTGACGATTTAAAAACCTGAAAATTATATAGCGTTGGAACGCGAAAGGTTGAATAATTTGCAGAGTTCTGTTATTGTCGTTATATGTTGTGATACTACGAGGATTGCTTATATAAAGTATAAAGTACATCACTCATTATATGAGCACGCATGGCCGAATTGTCTAAGCGATAGACTTTTACTCCATGCCAAAATCTGTGAAAAAGTCCCTTAACCTTTCATTTTGATTATTTAATTTTTGGTTAATTTATTAACAATTATTAAATAAATTATGTGAATAGCAAACTGTGTATTTGTATGACTCAAATTATGTAATATAGTAGGAAAAAATACGAGTCAAATATCCGTTTTTGCCTACAGCTTTTTTATTAAAGCCCAGCTGTTCGGATATATGATATATGATATACACGAGGGTGTCGCCTAATTGAGAACAATGGTATTAGTGCACTACAGTGGCAAATCGATGAAAAACGGGTACCATTATACAAGGTTAACAAAGAACTCGGTAACCATATTTAAAATAAATTGTGATCTCTTGCAAGTCAACACTTTATTTTTCGTTAATTTGGAACAAAAGAACTATTAAACAAGCAAAGTTTTGTCACTTTATAATTCTGCATATTTTATGTTTTCATCTTGTCCTCCTGAACGTTGTAATTTACAGATGTTTCCTGACAATAATGTGACTCTGTTATTATGTTATATAAACTGTATTTGCTCATTTATTGACATATTGTGAAAATGTGCATTTTGAAATAAACGAAACAAAACGAAAACACATGCATTTAAATGTTTAACGTATTAAGTAAGTTGTTGATATGGATGTATTAGTATTGAGTCAATGATAGTTCCGCAAAACGCCTTTGCAAAACACTTAGTTAGTTTGATAATAGATTGACTTGCCGAAAACAATTACGTTCTCAATATAACCACTGAGAGAATTGTATTAGACGTGGATTACAAAAGGACCGTGAACATTTGATGTACAATAAAAACAGTCGAATGCATAATGAGTATAGAAAAAAAAATCTGCAGTAACAAATAAAAGCGCCTACGGTTGACACCGATAAGCCGTGTATGAAACATTCTGCGTTTGCGCTTTTTTGGAGGAGGTGCAAATCGCTTCATATACTCTCCATGTGAATGGAAAATTGTAAATAAGTTCATTTAATGAATAGCAATTAATCAAAAAGATGTCCACCGTCAGGCGTAAAGCATAAACAAAGCACTAAACGTACGCCGGTAAGTCATGTTTAGAAATAGGACGGACTAACAAATGATGTTTAATCTAAAAAAGATAAATTGCCAACGTTTTCTAGGAATTCTCCTTAGTTTTCAATCACAATCTCAGTATTCATTTTGGTCTACATATCCTACATCTTACAGTCGTTTGATAAAGGTCAATAAATGTCAAAACCTGCTTTAGACAGCTACGCCGAGTAAAATGTGTGTGCCTAAAACATTTTGTAAACTCGCATAGATTAGCATGCACCCTGTAACCCGAACTTTACTTTACTATGCCACTCTGGATCAGCAGACGATTCATTTCATAAATCAACGGAGGAGTCCGGAGATAGCCGATGTATCACGATTGTTACCATGCAGAAGTAAAAGCCCGGCAGCAACAAACTCGTCTATTGTAACACCGATTTAATTAACAGGGTATGGATACATAAGGTTATATTCTGTAACGATAAATAGCAATTCATCTGCGGGGCATTGTTATATGATTTAAGCTTATCTTTGTGAGTTATTGATTTGTTCGTCATAGCTCTCTGCATATTATATAGTGTTTTTTTTTAAATCTATATCGATTTAAATAAAATTTAAAAGAAAATTGGCATAGAATAAAAAGTCTGCAATAAATTATTTTGAAAAAAAGAAAATAAACAATCCTGACCAAGCGAAATGTTTAAATTTAATATGTTCGTTTATAGAAAAAAACATCAATAATTAAAAATGTATATTTTCATCCAGCATAATCTGCTTTCCCTACTTACGAGCCTGCGTGATGTAGTGGTAGCATGCGTGGTGTAGTGGTAGCCTGTGCGATGTAATTGTAGCCTGCGCGATGTAATTGTAGCCTGCGCGATGAAGTGGTTTCCTGCGTCATTTAGCGGTAGACTGCGTGATGTAGTGGTAGCCTGTGTGATGTAGTAGTATCATGTGTGATGTAGTGGTAGCCTACGTGATGTAGTGGTAGCCTGTGTGATGTAGTGGTAGCCTACGTGATATAGTGGTAGCCTGTGTGATGTAGTGGTAGCCTACGTGATGAAGTGGTATCCTGTGTGATGTAGTGGTACCCTACGTGAGGTAGTGGTATCCTGTGTGATGTAGTGGTAGCCTACGTGATGTAGTGGTAGCCTGTGTGATGTAGTGGTAGCCTACGTGGTCTAGTAATAGCCTGCGTGGTGTAGTGGTAGCCTGTGTGATGCAGTGGTAGGCTGCGTAACGTCGTGGTAGCCTACGTGGTGTAGTGGTAGCCTGTGTGGTGTAGTGGTAGCCTGCATGGTGTAGTTGTAGCCTGCGTGGTGTACTGGTAGCCTGTGTGATCTAGTTGTAGCCTGCGTGGTGTATTGGTAGCCTGCGTGGTTAAGTGGTAGCCTGCGTGGTGTAGTGGTAGCCTGCGTGATGAAGTGATAGCCTACGTGATGTAGTGGTAGCCTTTTTAATGTAGTAGTAGCCTGCTTGATGTAGTGGAAGCCTGCGTGATGAATTGATAGCCTACGTGATGTAGTGGTTGCCTGTGTAATGTAGTGGTAGCCTGCGTGATGTAGTGGTAGCCTGCGTGATGAAGTGATAGCTTACGTGATGTAGTGGTAGCCTGTTTAATGTAGTGGTAGCTTGTGCGATGTAGTGGTAGCCTGCGTGAGGTAGTGGTAGCCTGTGTGATGTAGTGGTAGCCTACGTGATGTAGTGGTAGCCGGCGTAATGTAGTGGTAGCCTGCGTGATGTAGTGGTAGCCTGCGCGATGAAGTGATAGCCTACGTGATGTTCTGGTAGCCTGTGTAATGTAGTGGTAGCCTGCGTGATGAAGTGATAGCCTACGTGATGTTGTGGTAGCCTGTGTAATGTAGTGGTAGCCTGCGTGATGAAGTGATAGCCTACGTGATGTAGTTGTAGCCTGTGTAATGTAGTGGTAGCCTGCGTGGTGTAGTGGTAGCCTGCGTGATGAAGTGATAGCCTACGTGATGTAGTGGTAGCCTGTGTAATGTAGTGGTAGCCTGCGTGATGTAGTGGTAGCCTACGTGATGTAGTGATAGCCTACGTGATGTAGTGGTAGCCTGTGTAATGTAGTGGTAGCCTGTGTAATGTAATGGTAGCCTGCGTGATGAAGTGATAGCCTGTGTTATGTAGTGGTAGCCTGTGTAATGTAGTGGTAGCCTGTGTAATGTAGTGGTAGCCTGTGTAATGTAGTGGTAGCCTGCGTGATGAAGTGATAGCCTGTGTAATGTAGTGGTAGCCTGTGTAATGTAGTGGTAGCCTGTGTAATGTAGTGGTAGCCTGTGTAATGTAGGGGTAGCCTGCGTGATGAAGTGATAGCCTGTGTAATGTAGTGGTAGCCTGTGTAATGTAGTGATAGCCTGTGTAATGTAGTGGAAGCCTGCGTGATGAAGTGATAGCGTACGTGATGTAGTGGTAGCCTGTGTAATGTAGTGGTTTCCTGCGTGATGAAGTGATAGCCTGCGTGATGTAGTGGTAGCCTGCGTGATGTAGTGGTAGCCTGCGTGGTGTCGTGAAAGCCTGCGTGATGAAGTGATAGCCTACGTGATGTAGTGGTAGCCTGTGTAATGGAGTGGTAGCCTGTGTGGTTGAGTGGTAGCCTGCGTGATGAAGTGATAGTCTACGTGATGTAGCGGTAGCCTGTGTAATGTAGTGGTAGCCTGCATGATGTAGTGGTAGCCTGTGTGATGTAGTGGTAGCCTGCGTGATGTAGTGGTAGCCTGCGTGATGAAGTGATAGCCTACGTGACGTAGTGGTAGCCTGCGTTATGTAGTGGTAGCAACGTGGTGTAGTGGTAGCCTGCGTGATGTAGTGGTAGCCTGCGTTATGTAGTGGTAGCAACGTGGTGAAGTGGTAGCCTACGTGATGTTGTGCTAGCCTGCGTTATGTAGTGGTAGCAACGTGGCGTAGTGGTAGCCTTCGTGGTGAAGTGGTAGCCTGCGTGATGTAGTGGTAGCCTGTGTGATGTAGTGGTAGCCTGTGTGATGTTGTAGCCTGTGTTGTGTAGTGGTAGCCTGTGCGGTGTAGTGGTAGCCTACGTGGTGTAGTGGTTGCCTGTGTTGTGAAGTTGTACCCTGTGTGGTGTATTGGTAGCTTGTGTGATGTAGTGGTAGCCTGCGTGGTGTAGTGGTAGCCTACGTGGTGAAGTTGTAGCCTGTGTGATGTAGTGGTAGTCTGCGTTATGTAGTGGTAGTCTTCGTTATCTAGTGGTAGCCTGCGTGAGGTAGTGGTAGCCTGCGTGAGTTAGTGGTAGCCTGTGTGATGTAGTGGTAGCCTATATTATAGAGGTAGCCTGTGTGATGTGGTGATAGCCTGCGTGATGTAATGGTAGCCTGTGTGATGTAGTGGTAGCCTGTGTGATACGGTGGTAGCCCGCTTGATATAGTGGTTGCCTGCTTGATATAGTGGGTAGCATGTGCGGTGTAGTTGTAGCCCGTCGGATGTAGTGGTAGCTTGCGTGGTGTAGTGGTAGCCTACGTGGTGAAGTTGTAGCCTGTGTGATGTAGTGGTAGTCTGCGTTATGTAGTGGTAGTTTGTGTTATGTAGTGGTATCCTGCGTGAGGTAGTGTAGCCTGCGTGAGTTAGTGGTAGCCTGTGTGATGTCGTGGTAGCCTATATTATAGAGGTAGCCTGTGTGATGTGGTGATAGCCTGCGTGATGTAACGGTAGCCTGTGTGATGTAGTGGTAGCCTGCGTGATACAGTGGTAGCCTGCGTGATATAGTGGTTGCCTGCTTGATATAGTGGGTAGCATGTGTGGTGTAGTTGTAGCTTGTCGGATGTAGTTGTAGCCTGTGTGTTTTAGTGGAAGCTTGCGTTATGTAGTTGTAGCCTATGTTATGTAGTTGTAACCGTGGTGATGTAATGGTAGCCTTCGGGATGAAGTGGTTGCCTGTATGATGTACTTGTAGCCTGCTTGATGAAGTGGTAGCCTGTATGATGTAGTTCTCGCCTGTGGGATGCCGTTGTAGCCTGTGTGATGTAGTTGAAGCCTGTGTTGTAATGTATTGGTAGCTTGCGTGATGTAGTTGTAGCCTGCGTTATATAGTGGAAGCCTGCCTGGTGTTATGGTAGCCTGTGCAGGGCTTTTTCAGCTTTTTGCGAAGATAGCCCATGGCTTTGAAATTGGGAATTTTATCGTCATTTTCAAGAAATTGGGAACATAAATTGGGCTTTAAAACTACATTAATGACTTCAGCATCTTTAATCACAAAGACCACAAACACCATCATGATCAACAGTTTTCCACATAATAAGCTCACACATCAGGCACCATTTTATTAGGAGGCCCTTATTTTCTTCTGAAAAACTTCTGCTTTCAGCATGTTGAATATCAGTCAGGTCTTAGCTTTCGGAAATCAACGATGACGATGAAAAAGAGTCACATATAATTAAATTACTATCATTAACATTGGACGGAGTTTCAATGGGAAGACTTGTACTTCTTGACGATGCTTGTTTATTCAATGACGCTTGTTTAAAAAAAAAATCAACAGTTTTCATTTGCCGCCAGGATTTTGCTCAGGAATCTATTTCACGTTATATTTCGAACTGCGCGACATCTTTGTTCTCCATTCAGCCGAATCATAAAACGCTTTTCATCTCAAATATAATAAGCGTCTGAACAACACGGAAAATATCGTGCACACGAATAATGCCGACGTTATCCAAATCGAGGTATTGTCTAAAACCCGTACGAGACCGGATCAGAGTAGGCTTTGTTAAAAAGCGAAACAGGGAATATCATTAGCGTTTTTTCCCAACTGGGATTTTTAAAATCAAATTTAAGGGGTGTTGCTGCAGTTTTGATGATTTTTTTCCATCTAATAACTTTTGCTCAAAATTTTTATTCAAGTACTACATACAAATACTAAATGAGAAATGCAATAAAAACATAGGGTCACCGGCTTTGTTTGGATTTTATTCACCATTATATAATATGTACTTTTTCATTAAAACTGAAAAATCTCTAATTGCATAATAATGATTAATAACCTATGAAATTGGAAACATGTAGAGATTATATAAGCTAATATATATCATATGCCATTTAAGTAAACCACAAACAACCAAAAAAATGGAGAACACAAGTTAAATTTTAAGAAATTTAATTTTTATAATTTTTATGTCACCCAAAAAACGCCATTTTTTTAAACTATTTTTACCACAAAAATGAAATTTAAAAAAGTTCTATCTAATAACTTTTTGCGAAACTTCTCAAATATGTTCATTTATGTATTGTTATCATGAAACAAAAATAAAAAAGGGGGTCACCGCACTTTTAACAGAGATTTTTTGTTTTAATTATCCCTACCGTCTAGACGTCAAATTTCATTAAAAAACAGCAATAAAACAAAACCCCATTACCGGTACATTGATTGTCAGAAATATGCATAAACATTAGAAATTGTTTACAATCTTAACTGGGATCACAACAGCTTACCAAAAGAAATTAATAAAAAACAATATTTAATCACAAACATAATACCATACAGTATCAAACTCGGCCTTATTCATTAATAACTTACATGTTCACAGATTTCGGCATGTTTTGAAGTTTGTGTTTAAATGCTTAAAATTGATAAATGTAAACAACAGGACTAAAGAGCTCCAGTATAAAACAAGTATGAAATTAAAGAAAGAAAAAAAAGTTAAAAAAAAGTTAACCCCGCCTGGAATCGAACCACTGACAATTGTATTATGAACCAACTCGGTCATTTCTGATGATACTGATAACAAAAATATTGAGTCGTGATAATAGCATCATCGGTGTTGCTATAAATATATCCTCGGTTAAATAAACTGCCGCAACACCCCTTAAGGAAAAAGTATACTTTTTGCGATTGGGAATATAGCCCAATTTCGGCTATAAAATCGGACCAAAAAAGCCCTGCTGCGTGATTTAGTGGTTGCCTGCGCGATGAAGTGGTAGCCTGCTTGATGTAGTAATCTGTGGGATGTAGTGGTAGTCTGCGTGATGAAATTGTAGCCTGCGTGATGAAGTGGTAGCCTGCGTGATGAAGTGGTATCCTGCGTGACGTAGTGGTAGCCTGCGTTATGAAGTGGTAGCCTGCGTGACGTAGTAGTAGCCTGCACGATGAAGAAGTAGCCTGCGTGACCTATTGGTAGCCTGCTTGATGAAATGGTAGCCTGCGTGACGTAGTGGTAGCCTGCGTGATGAAATGGTAGCCTGCGTGACGTAGTGGTAGCCTGCGTGATGAAGTGGTAGCCTGCATGACGTAGTTGTAGCCTGGGTGACATAGTGACATAGTGATAGCCTGCGTGACGTAGTTGTAGCTTGCGTGATGAAGTGGCTGCCTGTGTGATGTAGTTGTAACCTGGGTGACGTAGTGGTAGTCTGTGTGATGTAGTTCTCGCCTGTGTGGTGTCGTTGTAGCCTGCGTGATGTAGTTGAAGCCTGCGTTATGTAGTAGTAGCGTGCGTGACGTAGTGGTAGCCTGTGATGAAGTGGTAGCCTTCGTGATGAAGTGGTAGCCTGCGTGATGTAGTGGTAGCCTGCGTGACGTAGTGGTAGCCTGCGTGACGTAGTGGTAGCCTTCGTGATGAAGTGGTAGCCTGCGTGACGTAGTGGTAGCCTGCGTGATGTAACGGTAGCCTGTATGACGTAGCGGTAGCCTGCGTGATGAAGTGGTAACCTGTGTTATGTAGTTGTAGCCTGCAAGATGAAGTGGTAGCCTGTGTGGTGTCGTTATTGCCTGTTTGATGTAGTTGAAGCCTGCGTGATGTAGTGATAGCCTGTGGATTGTAGTTGTCGCCTTTGTGATTTAGTGGTAGCCTGTGTGATGTAGTGGAAGCCTGTGTGATGTAGTGGTAGCCTGCGTGACGAAGTGGTAGCCTGCGTGATGAAGTGGTGAACTGCGAGATCGAGCGGTAGCCTGTGTGATGTAGTGGTAGCCTGTGTAATGTTGTTGTAGCCTGTGTGATGAAGAGGTAGACTGCGTGCTGTAGTTGTAGCCTGCTTGATGTAGTGGTAGCCAGCGTGATGAAGTTGTAGCCTGCGTGATGTCGTTCTTTTTAGCTCACCTGAGCACAACGTGCTCATGGTGAGCTTTTGTGATCAACTTTTGTCCGTCGTCCGTTGTGCGACGTCAACATATGCCTTGTTCACTCTCTAGAGGCCACATTTATTGTTCAATCTTCATGAAATTTTGTCAGAAGATTGGTCTTAATGATATCTTGGCTGAGTTCGAAAATGGTTACGTTTGCTTGAAAAACATGGCTGCCAAGGGGCGGGGCATTTTTCCTTATATGGCTATAGTAAAATCTTGTTAACACTCTAGAGACCACATTTATTGCCCAATCTTTATGAAATTTGGTCAGAAGATCACTCCAAATAATATCTTGGACGAGTTCGAAAATGATGCCGGTGGATTGAAAAACATAGCCACCAGGGGGCGGGGCATTTTTCCTGATATGGCTATAGTAAAACCTTGTTAACACTCTAGAGGCCACATTTATTATCCAATCTTCATGAAACTTGCTCAGATGATTTGTCTCAATGATATCTTGGATGAGTTCAAAAATGGTAGCCTTTGCTTGAAAAACATGGCTGCCAAGGGGCGGGGCATTTTTCCTTATATGGCTATATATGGCTATTTTAAAATCTTGTTAACACTCTAGATGCCACATTTATTGTCCGATCTTCATGAAACTTGGTCAGAACATTCATCCCAATGATATCTTGGACGAGTTCGAAAATGATGTCGGTTGGTTGAAAAACATGGCTGCTAGGGGGCGGGGCATTTTTTCATATATGACTATAGTAAAACCTTTTTAACACTCTAGTTATGTTATAAAGTGCTGCTTTAATGTATTCTTACAATGAAGACAATGTTAAGTTAATATCCTTCCTATTTTGCATATTAAACTTGCAATAATCTATAGATTCTTAAAATTAAATAACACCATTAATTCATAACCCCTTTAAAATTATTTATTTAATTCAGTTGCCCAATCTTCATGAACTTTGGTCAGAACATTTGTTTCCTGTGTAGTAAAGTTTGGTTGTATTATGTCATTATTATGTACCATTAACTGTATTATTTAATTTTTCATAACACAGAATTTTCATAATTAACATAACTGTTTTTGTCATTATTACTTATGGTAAGCCTATCAACTAACAGATAGCTGAAAGAAAGACAACATGTAAACAATTGTGCAGAATATATCTCCCTTGTTTAACCTGCTGAGTCATGTTCCCCAATCTATTTTTCGGCGTAAGCTGTATTAAGCCAGCTTTTCACCTTACCTGACCTTTGTAAGTGTCCAATAAAATTCAAATAAAATTTCCCGCGGCTAGGTACGAATGAATACACTTCATTTATTCCATTGGCTGATTTGAGTATACCACCAGAACATTGGAAACATATACGCGTCTTTGTAACACTGTTTTGCTGCATGAAACAATTTTATCTCTAATGAAAAGGCTTAATAGATAGAACAGTTTTACACTCAATTCTCGACATCAATACAGTTTGTGCGTGCACCTTTTATTTTCAGAGGATTGCCATGGCAAAAGCTTTTATACTTAAAGGCTGTGTTCTCATATTTAGTACTTACTTCCATATTCCTGTCAACATGTTAACATGTAAAAGTATAAAGAGCAGTGGAAGCGAGGCCTCACTTTAAAGCATTGCATTTCAACCCGTGAGATATCGGGTCAATTCGCGGTTAGTGTGTGTGGATGTCAGAGTTTATATACAGGTCATCACCGGAGTTCGCGGCCAGTAAAATAATCGTTATATAATAAAGACGCTATCCGTGAACTAGGTGACCAGGAATTTTCTTTAGACAAGAAATATGTTAAATGAAGATATTCAGCAATATAATTATGGTATGCAAAGACCTATAATACACTTATCTATAGGTCTTTGTGGTATGTCAATAATAGATTCTTAATGTGTTTTCAACAATACAATGATAAATATGATTTTTTATTAATTTAACAATAATTATTCCACCATATTCTAATGTATTAAGCATGAGCGCGATGATTTTCGATACTGTTAATAATCGAATCAAATAGCAACGCCGGACAAACCACTAAAACAGATTTGTTCGAAGAACGCGCCTATAAATACGTATACTTCGCGTGTGGCCGGTTGACTCATATGTTTAATTACACTTCCATTCTTCTTTTGGTTTTCTGTTTTGTATCTATAAGTTTATGACCAGCAATATGTAATAATGTAAAATAATCCGCGAAAACCCCGCGTAACATCCCGTACTGCGTGTGATGCAGCTAAGAACTGCACAGAAAAAGACATTCGCTATCATTGATCTCATTCATTGAACTATCAACGCCGTATATCTTTTTTTAAAGATATTTATTTTTTCTTCTGCTCTAGAATTTGTTAGACCCCTTGGTTTCAAAACACTTAAAGGGTAAATACTTCAAAATGCATATTTTTCTAGTATAATGACATTTTGGCTAAGTTGTAATTTCTTGTGTAAATCTGTACTTATTGTTTAGTCACATTTGTTATCAGTTTGTAGCAAATTTATCTATTACTGATAAGCCATCTTTGAGAAATTCCCTGCAGATATTGATCATTGCAGTGTGTAACTTTTTACCACTCAGCTTTCTTAGCCAGGTAGTGTCGGATACAGTTAGAAAACCAGCATGAGTTGCCCTGAACAAATTGATAATGACCACAGACTGACAGAATCACGATTCCTAGGTACTTAATTACCCTCTCACTGTGCTCTATGCCAGATGTTAATATCAGTGGTAAGTATTACAAACTAGTTGAAGTGTTTGGTATATTTTATTTCACAGAAGGAGTATTAAATGCATGTTTTTAACAATTAACAAAAAATATGTAATTTAAATGGGAACTTCATATCAAAACAAGATTCCATAATAATTCACTCTATATAATCATATTTAAGATATGTTAACACATATCAAATGGATACTCTATGAAAACAATAAAGAAATAATTTCAATTATAAGTTTCTGGAGATAGAAACCAGAATCAGAATAACCTTCAAAGTCAAGATTTACCTTTCTTATTTGCAGTGTTCATTTATCAAGATTTAATCATTTTCAGGCTTCATGTATTAAAACGATGTCAGAAAAGTGAAAATAAAACGGTAATGAATGATACACAATATTAATGTAAAGAACTATAAAATCGATGAATTTTCATATTTCTAAATTGTTTAGTGTAAAACAGCCTACTGTTGAATAATATGTTTATAAAATTATATTTAAGTAAACGGCCATACCTTTAGTTAATTGAATTACAACCAATCAGCTCTGTCATCCTGACCGGAAATAAGCGTTTGTCGAATAAATATTTTCGCATTACATTAGTGCTCACAAAGTAACATAACCCGCAACCATCCCGTGACCGGTTCACTTGCGTAAGCAAACAAGACCGCAATACCACACCTGGATACGACAGTTGAGTTCGAAAATGGTTTGGATCGGTAAAAAAACATGGCCGCCAGGGAGGTCTTTTTTATTTATATAGTAAAAAAGCTTGTGAACACTCTAGAAGTCACATTTTTTGCCTAATCGTCATGAAATGTTGTCAAAACATTAGCTACGTGGATATCTCGGACGAGTTTGAAAATGGTCGTGATAAGTGGAAAAACATGGGCACCAGGTGGTGGGGCAGTTTTCTTTATATGTATAAAGTGAAAACATGTGAATAGTCTAGAAGACACATTATCTTCGTGAAATTGGACATATCTTGGAAGAGTTAAAGAATGGTTCAGGTATGTTAAAAAAACATGGCCGCCAGGGGGCCATTTGTTGTTCATACTTCATGAAACTTGGTTAGAGCATTATTGTGTTTCATTGATATCTTGGGCTGCAAAGAACAGGTCATTTCTTTTTATCTCAGGTGAGCGACTTTGGGCCTTTCAAGCCCTCTTGTTCATTAACAGTTCAACTGCATATAGTAGATAAATATAACAATCGCAGCAATATCCATACTATTCTTCAACACAGTTTATCATGATTGGAAAGGTACTCAATAAATATACGCTCCTGGTTGCTCAATATTATGTGGGTCATTGCTCTGTTGGCGGAAACATCTATTTGAGACCCCATTATATGAGTCGTGTTCTGAGAAAACTGGGCTTAATGCATGTGCGTAAAGTGTCGCCCCAGATTAGTCTTTGCAGTCCGCACAGGCTAATCAGGGACGACACTTTCCGCTTTAAGGTATTTTTCGTTAAAAGTAAGTCTCTTCTACACGAAAATCCAGTTAAGGCGGAAAGTGTCGTACCTGATTAGCCTGTGCGGACTGCACAGGCTAATCTGGGATGACACTTGACGCACATTCATTAAGCCCAGTTTTCTCAGAACAAGACACATCTACTAGTTTTTGAATGCTGATGTTCGCCATTTCCGAATGCGGCCTTATCAAGTTCCCGTATGCTACATATGGCTGCATGACGTGTATTAAGTAGATTAACGTATCACATTTGTATAAAGGTAAGGTTTTACATATTTTTCCAGGATGATTTAGATAGCAGAGCAAACTTTCTTTTTATATTGATGTGATGTGTTTATTAAACATGTGTTGCTCGTGCAGCCTGCAGCTTTCTTAATGGACACATTATTAATAAAATGTTTTAGTCACATTAATCACATTGGCGAAATGAGAATATAATATACAAACACAAATCATTAATGTTCGCATGTATCTATTTGCATGTTCAGTATTATGCAATTTCGTCCAGAAATATCTGATTGTGGAGAATGAGTGATTTCATTTCATGTTTATAGCATATGATTTCAAAATACACACAATGAATG